>NC_086444.1:791862363-792181113 GCF_028390025.1 Pseudophryne corroboree | reverse complement strand
GGTGGCAAGGGCCACAGGCACTGGTAGTGTGAGACAGTTCTTATAATCTTCTAGTTGGAAAGTCCTTACCAGGCCTGACTGTAGCAATGGAGAGAACCCAGGATCGTACCAGCTGATGTTCCAGGAAAGGCTGGGCTGCTGAAGGTAAAACGGCTGCTGTGGATACTGGCTGGAACCAGACTGTTGTTGGTACGGAGTGGATACTGGCTGGAACCAGTTAAATAATAAACGAACTTGAGAGCGATGAAATAATAATGAAGTTTGGAGTTTGAGAGCGGTGAAATAATAATACCGGTGGAGAGTGGTAAACTGCAGAAAAGGACACCGGCCCTTTAAGAGAAGCTGTACACTGCTGGAAGCGGGGCTGGAAGCAGGTGATTGTTTGAGAGCGGTGAAATAATAATACCGGTGGAGAGTGGTAAACTGCAGAAAGGACACCGGCCCTTTAAGAGAAGCTGTACACTGCTGGAAGCTGGGCTGGAAGCAGGTGATTGTTTGAGAGCGGTGAAATAATAATACCGGTGGAGAGTGGTAAACTGCAGAAAGGACACCGGCCCTTTAAGAGAAGCTGTACACTGCTGGAAGCTGGGCTGGAAGCAGGTGATTGTTGTAGCTGGAAACAGGTGAGTCCAGAATGGATCGGAGAGTCAGACTACACCGCAGATGGAATGCTGGTGCGGGTCTCTATAGCAGAAGTCTGGAGACAGGAGCTGGAACCTGGAAGACAACCACAGGAGAGAGACAAACTGGAACTAGGTTAGACAACCAAAGCACTGACGCCTTCCTTGCTCAGGCACAGCATACTTATACCTGCAGCAAGGAAGGGGTTGGCTAGGCAATTATGCAAATCAACAATACAGACAGCAGATTGTTGGAAATAATCAGATGACAAAATCCAAGATGGCTGCGCCCATGCAGACACTTGGAGGGAAGTTTGGTTTGTAATCCATGTGAGAATTGAAACAGTAATGGCGACGCCGGCCACAGGAGACAGGAGACGCCAGACTGACAAGCGCACATTTAACCACGCGGGCACAGCGGAGGCCGCGGCTGATGAAATCACCACTCTGACATTCTGCATGTGGAAACTCAGGAACAGCGGGATCCGGTCCTGGAACGCTGAGCCAGCCTTAGGAGGCATCTGAAGGGTAAGTAATGGCGTCCAGATACCCGGATCGTGACAGCACCCCCCCCTTTAGGAGTGGCCCCAGGACACTTCTTAGGCTTTAAAGGAAACTTTGCGTGGAAATTTCGGACCAAGGCAGGAGCATGGACGTCTGAGGCATTGGTCCAAGAGCGTTCTTCAGGACCATAGCCCTTCCAGTCAATGAGGTATTGTAACTGACCGTAACGGAAACGTGAGTCCAAAATCTTGGCCACCTCGTACTCGACTCCCCGTTGAGTCTGAACTTTGGGAGCTGGAGGAAGTGCGGAATGAAACCGATTCAGGATCAGCGGTTTCAACAAAGAAACATGAAATGTCCTGGGTATTTTCAAGAAGGATGGTAACTGTAACCTGTAGGCAACAGGATTGATGACTTGTTCAATCTTGAAGGGTCCGATGTAGCGAGGTGCAAATTTCATGCTGGGAACTCTCAACCTCAAATTCTTCGTGGACAGCCACACACGATCACCCACCTTGAGAGCAGGAACCGCTCTCCGCTTCCTATCGGCAAACTTCTTATACCTGAATGAGGCTTTAAGCAGGGCTGCGCGGACGTTCCTCCAGTTATTTGAAAACTGACGCAAGGTGACATCCACTGCTGGAACAGAAGTTGCGGGAAGCGGTTGGAATTCTGGGACTTTAGGGTGGAATCCATAATTAATGAAGAATGGTGTAGAAGAAGATGAGGAATGGTATTGATTGTTGTGGCTGAACTCGGCCCAAGGAAGGAGTTGAACCCAGTCATCTTGAGAGGAAGACACATATATACGGAGGAAGGCCTCCAAGTCCTGATTCACCCTCTCGGTTTGACCATTGGTCTGAGGATGGTAAGCCGTGGAAAACTTTAACTTGACTTGGAGGGCTTGACACAAACTTCGCCAAAATTTGGCTACAAATTGTACTCCACGATCCGAGATGATCTCTTCAGGAAGACCGTGAAGTCGGAAGATCTCTTGTATAAACACTTGAGCCAACTTGGAAGCTGACGGAAGACCGGTGAGAGGGATGAAATGTGCCATCTTGGTGAACCGGTCAACTACCACCCAGATGGTATTAAACTTGTTGCAGATAGGTAGATCGGAAACAAAGTCCATCGACAAATGGGTCCAAGGTCGACGGGGAACAGATAATGGAACCAGTTGCCCCGCAGGCGACTGGCGGGAGACTTTGTGTTGGGCACACTTTGGGCAGGAGGCAATAAATTCCATAACGTCCTTCTTCAGAGTTGGCCACCAGTAGGACCTAGAAATAAATTCAAGGGTTTTCTGAATGCCTGTATGTCCATCAAAACGGGAAGCATGGGCCCAATGCATGAGCTTCTTCCTTAGAACTGGCTTAACAAAACTTTTCCCTGGTGGAGGCGTAGAGTCCATCCCTACCGCGGAGAATGCCAACGGATTAATAATAGGATGCTTGTCTGCAGACTCGGACTCATTTTCTTGCTCCCATGAGCGGGAAAGGGCATCGGCCTTACGATTCTGAGAACCCGGACAGAACTGGAGTTTAAAGTCAAACCTAGAGAAGAAAAGTGCCCATCTGGCCTGACGAGGATTCAGACATTGTGCGCCTTTGAGATATAAAAGATTTTTGTGGTCGGTAAGTATGGTGATTGAGTGGGAAGCTCCCTCCAACAGGTATCTCCACTCCTCCAGAGCGAGCTTGATGGCTAGCAACTCTTGATCGCCAATGACATAGTTGCGCTCAGCTGGGGAGAACTTCCGGGAGAAGAAACTGCAAGGATGTAGATGTCCATCTTTGGCCCTCTGGGATAACACTGCTCCTACTCCAACGGAGGAGGCATCTACCTCTAAGATAAAAGGAGGGTCGGTGTCGGGCTGTTTCAGAACTGGTGCAGAGATGAACCGTTGCTTCAGAAGGTGAAAGGCCTGTGTAGCTTCCTCGGACCACTTGGACGGATTAGCACCTTTCTTGGTTAATGCAGTGATAGGCGCCACAATGGTGGAAAAGTCTCGTATAAATTTTCTATAATAATTGGCGAACCCTAAGAACCTCTGGACCCCTTTGAGGCTTAAGGGTATAGGCCAATTCTGGATTGCTTGGAGTTTTTCAGGATCCATCTCTAGTCCGGAACCGGACACAATGTAACCTAGAAACGGAATGGTTTTAACTTCAAACACACACTTCTCCAATTTACAATAGAGGTGATTGACACGGAGACGGGAAAGAACCTCTTTTACCCAGAAACGATGATCTTCGAGATTATTAGCAAAGATGAGGATGTCGTCTAGATAAACCACGACATGGCGGTACAAGATGTCCCTGAAAATCTCATTCACGAAGTGCTGGAAGACTGCTGGAGCGTTGCTCAATCCGAAGGGCATGACGAGGTACTCATAATGTCCGTCACGGGTGTTAAAGGCGGTCTTCCACTCGTCACCCTCACGGATTCGGATGAGATTGTAGGCACCCCTCAAGTCCAGCTTTGTGAAAATAGTTGCACCACTAACTCTATCAAAGAGCTCGGTAATCAGGGGTAAAGGGTATCGGTTCTTGACGGTAATGTCGTTCAGACCTCTGTAGTCGATGCACGGACGCAGACCACCGTCTTTCTTCTTAACGAAGAAGAAGCCTGCGCCGGCTGGAGAAGAAGATGGTCGGATGAAACCCTTCGCCAGGTTCTCTTTGATGTACTCTTCCATGGAGTGTGTCTCAGGCAGAGACAACGGATAAGTTCGGCCTCGCGGTGGAACCTTCCCTGGAATGAGGTCGATTGGGCAGTCCCATTCTCTATGAGGAGGAAGGATATCAGCAGAGGCTTTACTGAACACGTCCGTGAAGTCTTGATATGGAGGAGGCGGAACATCAGATGACCTGGGGAAGGAAGAACAAACAGGAAGAACTTTGGCTAAACAAGTCTCAGCACAGGAGGGACCCCATGCCAGTATTTGCGTAGTCGTCCAGTCAATTGATGGGTTGTGGAGACGGAGCCATGGAAGGCCTAAAACCACTGGATGTGTGGCTCTTGGAATCACTAAAAAAGAAATATACTCAGAATGAAGAACTCCCACTCTCAGACGAACTGGAAGAGTCCTTAAGGAAATGACTGCGTCAAAAATCTTGCTGCCATCCACGGCAGTCAAAGAGATGGACGAGGACAGTCTCTCGGTGGGTAGGGACCACCGTTTAACATAAGCTTCGGTTATGAAATTCCCAGCTGCTCCGGAATCAAGGAGGGCAATGACGTTCCTGTAACGTTGAGCAATTTGGAGCGACACTGGGAGGTTACAGTCATGAGGAGATGGAGAGGAGATCATTACTCCTAGCCGGCCCTCTCCTTGGCGAGCTAGGATCTGGAGTTTCCCGGACGTTTGGGACAGGCATTGATAGTGTGCGACGGAGCTGCACAGTAGAGACAGAGAGACTCAGAGAGACGTCTTCGGCGCTCAGCGGGAGATAGACGGGAACGACTAATTTGCATAGGCTCATCCTTGGATGGAGATGGTTGACGAGGAGCAGAAGATTTAGGAGTAGATGATCTTCCTCGCTCGGTTGCTCTCTCTCTGAAACGTAGATCAACCTTCGTGCAAAGAGAAATTAGCTCATCCAACTTAGAGGGCAAGTCTCTGGTAGCTAACTCATCCTTGATGCGTTCTGATAAGCCATGCCAGAATGCAGCATACAGGGCCTCGTCGTTCCATGCCAGTTCGGATGCCAGGATTTTAAACTGTATAAGATACTGTCCCACAGTACGTGTTCCCTGGCGTAAACGGAGAATCTCAGATGAAGCAGATGTTATCCGGCCTGGCTCGTCGAAGATGCGCCTGAATGTAGCTACAAAGTCAGTATAGGAGGATAGCAGGGGATCAGACTTCTCCCATAAAGGTGATGCCCAGTCAAGGGCTGAGCCACTGAGAAGGGAGATGATATAGGCAATTTTGGTACGGTCACTGAAGAAATTGCCAGGTAGAAGCTCAAAGTGGATTTCACATTGATTGAGAAATCCCCTGCAGAACCTTGGAGATCCATCAAATTTTGCTGGCGTTGGAAGATGAAGATGTGGACTGGAAATGGGTAAGGTGGGTGGGGTTACAGCTGGTGTCACTGTAGTGGACGCACCGGACGTGCCAGGTCCACGGAGGGTCGTTTGAATCCCATCCAGCCGTGTAGAGAGATCCTGGAGACAGCGGATGATGTGGCCCTGTGCAGCCTCCTGATGTTCAAGTCGGGCTGCCAGTTCTTGCATCGGCCTGGCCGCTTGATCCTGGTCTCCGGCTGGATTCATTATGGTCAGTGCTTACTGTCACAACTGAGGGCCTGAGCTGACGGGAGGCAGCCTCAGTTGTAGGGGCTGAGATGTAACGGAACCTGGGAGGTTGTATCAGACCCCTAGACATGTAAGTAACATGTAGAATAACTGCCCGAAGGCGTGACCACGACAACCAGGATAAAAGTCAATGATGTTTATTATGACAAACTCCGTAACACAGCAGCAGTAAAAGGAAACATAAAAGTCAACAGAGGATAAATACAATTCCTGGGTACTACAGGGTGGCAAGGGCCACAGGCACTGGTAGTGTGAGACAGTTCTTATAATCTTCTAGTTGGAAAGTCCTTACCAGGCCTGACTGTAGCAATGGAGAGAACCCAGGATCGTACCAGCTGATGTTCCAGGAAAGGCTGGGCTGCTGAAGGTAAAACGGCTGCTGTGGATACTGGCTGGAACCAGACTGTTGTTGGTACGGAGTGGATACTGGCTGGAACCAGTTAAATAATAAACAAACTTGAGAGCGATGAAATAATAATGAAGTTTGGAGTTTGAGAGCGGTGAAATAATAATACCGGTGGAGAGTGGTAAACTGCAGAAAAGGACACCGGCCCTTTAAGAGAAGCTGTACACTGCTGGAAGCTGGGCTGGAAGCAGGTGATTGTTTGAGAGCGGTGAAATAATAATACCGGTGGAGAGTGGTAAACTGCAGAAAGGACACCGGCCCTTTAAGAGAAGCTGTACACTGCTGGAAGCTGGGCTGGAAGCAGGTGATTGTTTGAGAGCGGTGAAATAATAATACCGGTGGAGAGTGGTAAACTGCAGAAAGGACACCGGCCCTTTAAGAGAAGCTGTACACTGCTGGAAGCTGGGCTGGAAGCAGGTGATTGTTGTAGCTGGAAACAGGTGAGTCCAGAATGGATCGGAGAGTCAGGCTACACCGCAGATGGAATGCTGGTGCGGGTCTCTATAGCAGAAGTCTGGAGACAGGAGCTGGAACCTGGAAGACAACCACAGGAGAGAGACAAACTGGAACTAGGTTAGACAACCAAAGCGCTGACGCCTTCCTTGCTCAGGCACAGCATACTTATACCTGCAGCAAGGAAGGGGTTGGCTAGGCAATTATGCAAATCAACAATACAGACAGCAGATTGTTGGAAATAATCAGATGACAAAATCCAAGATGGCTGCGCCCATGCAGACACTTGGAGGGAAGTTTGGTTTGTAATCCATGTGAGAATTGAAACAGTAATGGCGACGCCGGCCACAGGAGACAGGAGACGCCAGACTGACAAGCGCACATTTAACCACGCGGGCACAGCGGAGGCCGCGGCTGATGAAATCACCACTCTGACATTCTGCATGTGGAAACTCAGGAACAGCGGGATCCGGTCCTGGAACGCTGAGCCAGCGTTAGGAGGCATCTGAAGGGTAAGTAATGGCGTCCAGATACCCGGATCGTGACAGTGACTAAGCTAAGCGACACAAGTGGCCGACACAAACACCTGGCCCATCTAGGAGTGGCACTGCAGTGTCAGACAGGATGGCACTTCAAAAAAATAGTCCCCAAACAGCACATGATGCAAAGAAAAAAAGAGGCGCACCAAGGTCGCTGTGTGACTAAGCTAAGCGACACAAGTGGCCGACACAAACACCTGGCCCATCTAGGGGTGGCACTGCAGTGTCAGGCAGGATGGCACTTCAAAAAAATAGTCCCCAAACAGCACATGATGCAAAGAAAAAAAGAGGCGCACCAAGGTCACTGTGTGACTAAGCTAAGTGACACAAGTGGCCGACACAAACACCTGGCCCATCTAGGAGTGGCACTGCAGTGTCAGACAGGGTGGCACTTCAAAAAAATTGTCCCCAAACAGCACGTGATGCAAAGAAAAAAAGAGGCGAACCACAGGTATAGAATGTAGATGGATAGTATACTTAATGACGACACAGAGGTAGGTACAGCAGTGGCCTTCCGTACTGCTATATATAGTATACTGGTGGTCACTGTGTCAGCAAACTGCAAAACTAAAATGCACAACAGGTATAGAATGTAGATGGATAGTATACTTAATGACGACACAGAGGTAGGTACAGCAGTGGCCTTCCGTACTGCTATATATAGTATACTGGTGGTCACTGTGTCAGCAAACTGCAAAACTAAAATGCACAACAGGTATAGAATGTAGATGGATAGTATACTTAATGACGACACAGAGGTAGGTACAGCAGTGGCCTTCCGTACTGCTATATATAGTATACTGGTGGTCACTGTGTCAGCAAACTGCAAAACTAAAATGCACCACAGGTATAGAATGTAGATGGATAGTATACTTAATGATGACACAGAGGTAGGTACAGCAGTGGCCTTCTGTACCGTACTGCTATATATAGTATACTGGTGGTCACTGTGTCAGCAAACTGCAAAACTAAAATGCACCACAAGTATAGAATGTAGATGGATAGTATACTTAATGACGACACAGAGGTAGGTACCGCAGTGGCCTTCCATACCGTACTGCTATATATAGTATACTGGTGGTCACTGTGTCAGCAAACTGCAAAACTAAAATGCACCACAGGTATAGAATGTAGATGGATAGTATACTTAATGACGACACAGAGGTAGGTACAGCAGTGGCCTTCCGTACTGCTATATATAGTATACTGGTGGTCACTGTGTCAGCAAACTGCAAAACTAAAATACACCACAGGTATAGAATGTAGATGGATAGTATACTTAATGACGACACAGAGGTAGGTACAGAAGTGGCCTTCCGTACTGCTATATATAGTATACTGGTGGTCACTGTGTCAGCAAACTGCAAAACTAAAATACACCACAGGTATAGAATGTAGATGGATAGTATACTTAATGACGACACAGAGGTAGGTACAGAAGTGGCCTTCCGTACTGCTATATATAGTATACTGGTGGTCACTGTGTCAGCAAACTGCAAAACTAAAATGCACAACAGGTATAGAATGTAGATGGATAGTATACTTAATGACGACACAGAGGTAGGTACAGCAGTGGCCTTCCGTACTGCTATATATAGTATACTGGTGGTCACTGTGTCAGCAAACTGCAAAACTAAAATGCACCACAGGTATAGAATGTAGATGGATAGTATACTTAATGACGACACAGAGGTAGGTACAGCAGTGGCCTTCCGTACCGTACTGCTATATATAGTATACTGGTGGTCACTGTGTCAGCAAACTGCAAAACTAAAATGCACCACAGGTATAGAATGTAGATGGATAGTATACTTAATGACGACACAGAGGTAGGTACAGCAGTGGCCTTCCGTACTGCTATATATAGTATACTGGTGGTCACTGTGTCAGCAAACTGCAAAACTAAAATGCACCACAGGTATAGAATGTAGATGGATAGTATACTTAATGACGACACAGAGGTAGGTACAGCAGTGGCCTTCCGTACTGCTATATATAGTATACTGGTGGTCACTGTGTCAGCAAACTGCAAAACTAAAATGCACCACAGGTATAGAATGTAGATGGATAGTATACTTAATGACGACACAGAGGTAGGTACAGCAGTGGCCTTCCGTACCGTACTGCTATATATAGTATACTGGTGGTCACTGTGTCAGCAAACTGCAAAACTAAAATGCACCACAGGTATAGAATGTAGATGGATAGTATACTTAATGACGACACAGAGGTAGGTACAGCAGTGGCCTACTGTACCGTAATGCTATATATTATATACTGGTGGTCACTGGTCAGCAAAACTCTGCACTGTACTCCTCCTATATAATATTATACTGGTGGTCCCCAGTCCCCACAATAAAGCAGAACAATGAGCACAGATATGGAGTGTTTTTCAGGCAGACAACGTATACTGGTGGTCACTGTCAGCAAAACTCTGCACTGTACTCCTGCTATATAATACAGCTGCTCCCCAGTCCCCACAATTAAGCAGTGTGAGCACAGATATATGCAGCACACTGAGCACAGATATGGAGCGTTTTTTTCAGGCAGAGAACGGATAACTGGTGGTCACTGATCAGCAAAACTCTGCACTGTACTCCTCCTATATTATACAGCTGCTCCCCAGCCCTCCCCACAATTAAGCAATAGTGCACAACCAAGTTCAACAATAACGGAGAGGACGCCAGCCACGTCCTCTCCCTAACATTTCCAATGCACGAGTGAAAATGGCGGCGACGCGCGGCTGCTTATATAGAATCCGAATCTCGCGAGAATCCGACAGCGGGATGATGACGTTCGGGCGCGCTCGGGTTACCCGAGCCATACGGGAGAATCCGAGTATGGCTCTGACCCGTGTAAAAAGGGTGAAGTTCGGGGGGGTTCGGTTTCCGAGAAACCGAACCCGCTCATCACTAATATATATATATATATATATATTTATTCTGATTGATGAGAAGAATTTGATTGCTGTGTATGAATAAGGTAGATGCTGTTGCTTACTTGTTTATTCTCTGAATCACAGGCTATGTGGGCACCTGCCCAGGTGCAGATGTTGACTTGTTGTTTCCTGGGTGTGATTCTGCTGTGCTATTATTTCTGATGTTGCAAGAGCTCTGATACCCATGACCTTGGCATGCCTTGACTTGATTTTCATTTGAGAGTTGGATTTATAAATATATTCCCAGTTGTCTTAACACTGTCTTATTGATAACATCTAAGGCCTCACAGGTAAAAACCTCTGAGTACTACAGACATATTAACTAAAGGTACTTTTAGAGTTCTTTTTATTTCATTGATTTTAAATCGATGGAAATCATTCTTAATTATTATTGAGTGTCGGGGCCCAGAACACAAATGTACTAACAGATGATAGTTTATATCCATTTTTAAATGTCAGTACATGTGTGTTTAGCCCCAGAAACACAACATTGATTAAATTCAATTTTCATCGATGTTTGCATAATAAAAATTGAAAATCGATCTTTTGTAAAGTCACCTGCCTGGTCTTCCATAACCTGTCATTCCTTATCATTTCTCTGTACTGCACAGAACAATAATAGGTTAGCCATGGCATAATCAGTACCAACTTTATGCTGTTTACGCAGCCTTTCTAGCACTGCTAGTACAGAATTTCAATAAGATTGGACTTGTACTGTATTTCACAATTATGTGGGTGCAAGTTGTCCATTTTATGCAGGTACGTAAGCAGCATTTTACAGACTAAGAATATTTGATGCTGCCATATCAGGAGCCATATATAATAGAGTGAGAGTTTCAAAAAGTGAGAGCTTTGGGGGGTAATTCTGAGTTGATCGCAGCAGGAACTTTGGGGGTCATTCCGAGTTGTTCGCTCGTTATTTTTTTCTCGCAACGGAGCGATTAGTCGCTAATGCGCATGCGCAATGTCCGCAGTGCGACTGCGCCAAGTAAATTTGCTATGCAGTTAGGTATTTTACTCACGGCATTACGAGGTTTTTTCTTCGTTCTGGTGATCGTAATGTGATTGACAGGAAGTGGGTGTTTCTGGGCGGAAACTGGCCATTTTATGGGTGTGTGCGAAAAAACGCTACTGTTTCTGGGAAAAACGCGGGAGTGGCTGGAGAAACGGAGGAGTGCCTGGGCGAACCCTGGGTGTGTTTGTGACGTCAAACCAGGAACGAAACTGACTGAACTGATCGCAGATGCCGAGTAAGTCTGGAGCTACTCAGAAACTGCTAAGAAGTGTCTATTCGCAATTCTGCTAATCTTTCGTTCGCAATTTTGATAAGCTAAGATTCACTCCCAGTAGGCGGCAGCTTAGCGTGTGCAAAGCTGCTAAAAGCAGCTTGCGAGCGAACAACTCGGAATGACCCCCTTTGTTAGCAGTTGGGCAAAACCATGTGCACTGCAGGGGAGGCAGATATAACATGTGCAGAGAGAGTTAGATTTGGGTTGGTTATTTTGTTTCTTTGCAGGGTAAATACTGGCTGCTTTATTTTTACACTGCTATATAGATTGCAGATTGAACTCCCCACACCCAAACCTAACTCTCTCTGCACATGTTATATCTGCCTCCCCTGCAGTGCACATTGTTTTGCCTAACTGCTAAAAATTTTCCTGCTGCGATCAACTTGGAATTACCCCCTTGGTTTTGCCCAACTGCTAACAAAGTTCCTGCTGCGCTCAACTCAGAATTACCCCCTTGGTAAGGTTTTTCAGCGTTTTTTTTAAAGTGCCAATCATTTACACAGCAAGATCAACCTGGTTTTCCAGTGTAAATGATTGCCACTTTAAAAAAAACTTGAAAAACCTTACCAAATCTCTCACTTTCTGAAACTCTCACTCTATTACATTTGGCTCCATATCTCTTCATTGATGTTAATACAGTTGTCTGCAGTAATATACACCACCAGCAAGGCTCTGTGCATGACATCAATTCATGGAATTATTCTGACTTATAAATGTAGGAGATATCATTTCCATTCTGAACATTTTGTCTAGCTTGCGTTTCAGTGGAACTGCTTTGACCTGCATCTAGTCAAACGTTCTCCTGTTTGAATATGGTATTGCAATGATGCTTATATTTTGGTTATTATTCATCAGAGATATTTTAGAATCTTTAATGAACAGGATTCTAAACAAAGTACAGCTGAATTCAAAAGCGAAAAAGCTCTGACAGAGAGCCTGTGTCATAGAGATCTCGTCACCATAAATGTTGGTGATATATGCCTTCATAACGTACCTCTCAACTCTTTAAATTTTGGCGGGCCTGTCCCGTTGTCCCACCCACAGTTTCCTGCGCTGGTGGGGTAGTTGGGAGATCCCCCTGTCACTTGCTGCTCTGAGCAGAACAGCTGTGAATAGATGCTGTGCGCATGGGCACATCGTCTATTTCCCGGCAGAGAGGGACAGGGTGCATCACCAGCAGCCCTAATTTCGGGCACGCGCTCTTGGCGCACAAAGATGTTCCTCATTGGGAGAAGGAGATGTTGGGAGGTATGTTCATAACATAAATTTGACACTTGACAAAAGATGCAGTACTGCACATAATTAAACCAGAGCTTGCACAGCCAAAAATAATAGGCAGTCTGAAAGAGAAAGTACAAAATTACTTAACCATATTGAAAACAAAGTAACATAGGGCCTGATTGTGATGCTGATGTTCACAGATCTGAGCTATATTTTGCTACTGTGCATGCATGAAAATCCCTAAAAGCTGATACGAGTATACACAGAGAGGCGCAGTTGCGATTATATTGGAAAAGTGCTGGCGCATGAAAATGGTTTGTCTTCTGGACATGTTATGGTGGTGTTGCTGAAGTGGTTGTGTACACAGATGCTTAATCGTTCACATTGGAGGCCATATTCAGACAGAAATTCTGCCCCTAACATAGGGCTGATGGAAGTTTTAATTGTGTGACCAATGATGGCTTGCCAATTGGATTTACAGTGGAGGTTGCACCAGTTGTACACCAGAAGAAGGGCTAATGTTAGCATTCGTAAATACTCGCAGATACAGCAAAAGATGCTAGAGTGGTCGCTGCAGCATATGACTCAGAATTAGGGCCCTCATTCCGAGTTGTTCGCTCGGTATTTTTCATCGCATCGCAGTGAGAATTCTCTTAGTGCGCATGCGTAATGTTCGCACTGCGCATGCGTCAAGTAACTTTACTAAGAAGAAAGTAATTTTACTCACGGCTTTTTCGTCGCTCCGGAGAACGCATTGTGATTGACAGGAAATGGGTGTTACTGGGCGGATGTACGGCGTTTTAGGGGCGTGTGGCAGGAAACGCTACCGTTTCCGGAAAAAACGCAGGCGTGTCTGGAGAAACGGTGGGAGTGCTTGGGCGAACGCTGGGTGTGTTTATGACGTCAGCCGGGACCGAAAAGCACTGAATTGATCGCACAGGCAGAGTAAGTCTGGAGTTACTCAGAAACTGCTAACTCGGTTTTGATCGCAATATTGCGAATACATCGGTCGCACATTTAAGATGTTTAGATTCACTCCCAGTAGGCGGCGGCTTAGCGTGTGTAACTCTGCTATAATCGCCTTGCGAGCGAACAACTCGGAATGAGGGCCTAGGTTCATAATGTTGTCCAATAAACCCCAAATATCTGACACTTGCCAAATAATTACAATAGAAAATGTCTGCTTCTGTGAGACCTATAGTTACTGTAAACTAGAGGTGAGTATTCAGGAACCCAAGGAATCCAGACTTCTCTGAACATTATGGATCCAAGTCCGGCACAGACTCGGATCCCACGTCAACACCGAACGTCATCCTTCCAATGTCAGATTCTTGCGGGACTTGGATTCCATATAGGACGCCAGG
Organism: Pseudophryne corroboree; assembly: GCF_028390025.1. Taxonomy (NCBI): domain Eukaryota; kingdom Metazoa; phylum Chordata; class Amphibia; order Anura; family Myobatrachidae; genus Pseudophryne; species Pseudophryne corroboree. The sequence goes on along the minus strand of NC_086444.1, from coordinate 792,167,453 downwards.
ATGCTGCACCATTTCACTTATGCATGCTGCTGTTTACTGTGCTATACTCTGCTGTTTTAGCTTTGCTGTGTCCAGACACTCCAGACTAAGGGATCTATTCATGAAGCAGTAAAAAAAGTGGATAGGTGAGCCAGTGGAGAAGGTGACACTTTTCACTGATTCAAGAACAGACCCCTAAGTGGCTTTCAGTATAGTGACTGTGCATATAGGGACATGCTGTAGTATGCTGAGCTGTACTCTACTGCTTTGGCTGTGCTGTGTCCAGAGACTCTAGACCAGGGGTGGGCAATTATTTCAGCTGAGGGGCCACTTCACATTTCCTGTCAGTATCCGAGGGCCACAAACAAAATAGCAGCTCCCCCCACTTGCCAAAAATATAGGGACGTGGCTTCATGTGGAAGGGGTGTGGGCAAAAAATAATACAGATTCATATAAGGCTGCACAATAGTCTCCATTATTCAAATTGCGCCACACAGCGCCACTTACACACATTACACCAGCTAGAGCCCCTTTTACACACATTACGGCAGATAGAGTCCCCTTTTACACATTACAGCAGGTAGAGCCCCCTTTTACACATTAACATTTTATTTAGGATAATTATTGCGCAGCAAGCAAATTATCCAGTGTCTTATAGCCCCTGGGGAAAGGTGTGACACAGTGATAGAACATGGTGGAGGTGACACAGTGACAGAACACGGGGGGGGGGGGGTGACACAGTGACAGAACACGATGGGGTTGACACAGTGACAGAACATGGGGGGTGACACCAGTGGTGTCAGAAGGCGGGTGCGGGGGGTGCGACCGGCACTCGGGTGTCCCCCTTGGACGGGGTGACACCAAAGTGCCAGCTCTTCTGCTGTGACAGGGGCCGAGTGCTGCAGTGAGATAATCTCCTGCAGCACTCGGCTCCTGTCACAGATAAGAGCCAGCACACACACAGTCCAGTCTCCGGGGTCAGCCAGCATCTTTGGGGAAGCAGGACATGCCCCCGGAGCAAAAGAGAAAAGACCCACCAGGCCACGCCCCTTCTAAATTAGGTCACACCCACTTTTCGGGCACCACGCGCCGAGTGGGGGGGCGTGTAATAGTACAGAGTGCGCTCCGGGTGTCACCACACCCGGTAATGACTCTGGGCGACACGGTGACAGAACACGGTGGGGTTGACAGTGACAGAACACGGCGGGGGTGACGCAGTGACAGATCACGGGGGGGTGACACAGTGACAGAACACGGGGGGGTGATAGTGACAGAACACGGGGGGGGGGTGACACAGTGACAGAACACGGGGGGGGGACTGTGACAGAACACGGGGGGTGTGACACTGTGACAGAACACGGGGATGACACGGTGACAGAACATGGGGGGGTGACACGTGACAGAACACAGGGGTGACATGGTGACAGAACACAGGAGGGGATGGTACAGCGAGAGCTAAAGTTCTCTCCCCGCAACCTAAAAAAAGTTTGATGCCACTGCCCGCCGTTGTCACTGTGGACGGGAGGAGGAGGCTGCTACAACGCAGCAGGGGAGAGAGGCGCCGCCGGCAGCTAGGAGGTACTGCAGTGCAGAGCAATGACAAGCAGCTCAGCCGGTCGGGCCGCTTGTCATTACTCGCTGGAGGGAGGCAGTGGGCCGGGCAGGATCGGTTTGCGGGCCGCATCCGGCCCGCGGGCCGTATTTTGCCCACCCCTACTCTAGACTAATGGGGGTAATTAACAAAACTCAGAGAGAAATAAAATTGAGATATAACAATCAATCAGCTACTATCTGTCAGGTTTCAAACACATACTGTACAATGAGAGAAGCTGATTGGTTAGTGCTTTGTTTCTCACAATTTTATCTCTCTCTGAGCTCTGATAAATACCCCCTTAGTGGCTGTGCAGTATAGTGATTGTGTGTATAGGGATACGCTGCTGCATTCTGCGCTGTACTCTGCTATAAATTGTACTGTTTTGTGCACTTTACCTTAGTGAGCTCTGTTCATTTGCATATATAAGCCCTGTGATCCACGCAGTTTTAACTGAACTGCAAATTAAAATAACAGAAAAATAAATAAATATACATATCCTTTGTTTGTACTGTTTAGTGCACTTTAACCTAGAGTGCTTTGTTCATGTGCATATATAAGCCCTGTGATCCATGCAGTTTAAACCGAGCTGCAAATTAAAATAACAGAAAATGAAATAAATATACATATCCATTGTATGTACTGTTTAGTGCACTTTAACCTAGTGTGCTTTGTTCATGTGCATCTATAAGCCCTGTGATCCAATGCAGTTTGAACCAAGCTGCAAGTTAAAAAAAGAACAGAAAAATTATATATATAATGTATATATTATAAGGGCACGGTCGTGCCCTTATATTAAGGCTGAATCGAACAAACGGAATTCTCCCATAGGGAACTTCTGAGATGGGGGCATGGTGTTTGAGGGGCTACACCTCAAAACTGATTGGACGTACTGAGCTCAAATTTGGCATGGGAGCGTAGAATCGTCACCTGCTGCTGCATGCCAAATTTCAGGGCAAAATAATAAAAAATGAGGAATTGGGAGTAACCTAAAGTTCCAACTGTCAGTTTTTTTCTGCCACTCCCTCAGTGGCTTTTTGACATGGTTTTCCTATAGAGTGAATGAGGAGATTTTTGGGAAGGCATAACTCAGGATAGAGGACGAATTAAGACTTGGGGTTTGTTTTATTAGATAGAGTATGTCCCAGTGTAGTGCCTTTTGGGGTTGTGGTTTTTGAGAAAGTTATAGGGTTTTTTTTAATTAAGTAAAATATGCCCCATTATAAAGATAGGGCTTTTCAATTTGTTGCGGCTGCGCAGTGGCCGCCAGCAGGGGGTGTACAAACAGTAGCTTCAAATGGGTGTACAAATATGGCTGACATCTGCACAGAAGCGGACATCGGATCTGCGATCCTCCTCGCAGCCAGAACACTCTGCCGGTCCCCTCCTTAAATTGACGCTTGGCCAGCAATAAGGTATCCGGGGGGAGGGGGGAAAGGGGCAGTAAGTGAGCGGCGCGGGTGGCTCATTTATACACCGGGCGCCCTGTGCGGCGGTGTAATATTGCCCCCCGCCCCCGCCGCCGCGTGTGCTGACCTGGGAGGGGAATGCTGGCACAGGAGTGCAGACTACCTCTCTGGCTAATGGGTGATGAGAGGTATCTGCAGTGCATGAGCGGCTCCCCGGCCCTGCTGCTAGTACGGTGTGAGTGCGGCCAGGCAGAGGTGTCAGTGTGGAATCGCCAGCGAGTCACCCAGCGACCCGTCAGAGCAGCGGAGGAGGGATGCGGCGTCATACACCCAGCAGCAGCATCTCCGTCCTCACAGCCGCTGCCCGGACACCGCACACACAGCTGCTGCCCGCTCCTTGCTGCTGGACACTATTGGGGAGGGCCTGGCATGTGCCAGCGGCGGCTGCCCGGGGATATATACTGTGCACCGGTCCCTGGGCTGGGAGTCTCTGTGCTGCACTTGCACAGTGTGAGGAGGACACAGAGGGAAGGGGGTTTTATATCCACACACACAGGAGACACGCTGAACCGCACCATCAGGAGGATCCCACCACCACAGTCCAGAGAAGCCTGTGTGTGTGTGTGTCCGTGTCCCCTCCCCCTTCACCTCCCCCTTCACCTCCTCCCCCCCCTCCTCTCCCCCTCCCTGCTGTTTGTCCGGCCTCCCTCCCCTCCCCTGCTGTGTGTCCGGCCACCCCCCCCCGCCCGCCCCTGCTGTGTGTCCGCCCCCCCCCCCGCCCGCCCCTGCTGTGTGTCCGGCCACCCCCCCCCTCCTCCCCTGCTGTGTGTCCGGTCACCCTCCCCTCCCCTGCTGTGTGTCCGGCCACCCCCCCCCCCCGCCCCTGCTGTGTGTTCGGCCACCCCCCACTTCTCCCCTGCTGTGTGTCCGGCCACCCCCCCTCCTCCCGCTGTGTCCGGCCACCCCCTACCACCTTCCCTCCCTGCCGTGTGTCCGGTCACCCTCCCCTCCCTGCCGTGTGTCCGGTCACCCTCCCCTCCCTGCTGTGTGTCCGGCAGCCCTCCCCTCCACTGCTGTGTGTCCGGCCACCCTCCCCTGCTGTGTGTCCGGCCACCCCCCCCTCCTCCCCTGCTGTGTGTCCGGCCACCCACCCTCCTCCCCTGCTGTGTGTCCGGCCACCCCCCCTCCTCCCCTGCTGTGTGTCCGGCCACCCCCCCCTCCTCCCCTGCTGTGTGTCCGGCCACCCCCCCCCTCCTCCCCTGCTGTGTGTCCGGCCACCCCCCCCCCCTCCTCCCCTGCTGTGTGTCCGGCCACCCCCCACTCCTCCCCTGCTGTGTGTCCGGCCACCCTCCCCCGCCCCTGCTGTGTGTCCGGCCACCCCCCCTCCTCCCCTGCTGTGTGTCCGGCCACACCCCCCCCTCCTCCCGCTGTGTCCGGCCACCCCCTACCACCTTCCCTCCCTGCCGTGTGTCCGGTCACCCTCCCCTCCCTGCCGTGTGTCCGGTCGCCCTCCCCTCCCTGCTGTGTGTCCGGCCGCCCTCCCCTCCACTGCTGTGTGTCCGGCCACCCCCCCTCCTCCCGCTGTGTCCGGCCACCCCCTACCACCTTCCCTCCCTGCCGTGTGTCCGGTCACCCTCCCCTCCCTGCTGTGTGTCCGGCCGCCCTCCCCTCCCCTGCTGTGTGTCCAGCCACCCCCCCCCTCCTCCTCCTCTCTGCTGTGTGTCCGGCCGCCCCCCCCCCCCCCCCCCGCCCCCCCCCCTTCCCTCCCTGCTGTGTGTCCGGCCACCCCCCCTCCCTGCTGTGTGTCCTGCCACCCCCCCCCCCCCCAGACACGCCTGACGCACACGCATATGCAGCGCCTGACACACACGCAGCACCTGACACACACACACACACACAGACGCAGCACCTGACACTCACACGGACCTGACACACACGCACACACACGCAGCGCCTGACACACACACACAGACACGCAGCGCATTTGACACACACAGACACACAGCGCATTTGACACACACAGACACGCAGCGCATTTGACACACACAGACACACAGCGCATTTGACACACACACACGCAGCACCTGACACACGCACACGCACACCTGACAGACGCACTCACACGCTGCACCTGACATACACACACGCAGCACCTGACACACACGCAGACACGCAGCACCTGACACGCACACACACAGCACCTGACACGCACACACGCAGCACCTGACACACACGCAGCACCTGGCACACACGCAGCACCTGGCACACGCAGCGCCTGACACGCAGCGCCTGACACGCGCAGACACGCAGCGCCTGACACGCGCAGACACGCAGCGCCTGACACGCGCAGACACGCAGCGCCTGACACGCGCAGACACGCAGCGCCTGACACGCGCAGACACGCAGCGCCTGACACGCGCAGACACGCAGCGCCTGACACGCGCAGACACGCAGCACCTGACACGCGCAGACACGCAGCACCTGACACACACACACAGACATGCAGCACCTGACACACACATGCAGCACCTGACAGACACACACACACACAGACATGCAGCACCTGACACACCCACACACAGACATGCAGCACCTGACACACCCACACATATACAGACATGCAGCACCTGACACACCCACACACATACAGACATGCAGCAACTGACACACACACACACACACACACACACACACACACACACATACAGACATGCAGCACCTGACACACCCACACACATACAGACATGCAGCACCTGACACACCCACACACATACAGGCATGCAGCAACTGACACACCCACACACATACAGACATGCAGCAACTGACACACCCACACACATACATGCAGCAACTGACACACACACATACAGATATGCAGCACCTGACACACACACACACACACACACACACACACACACACGCAGCACCTGTCACACAAATATACATGTGGCATTTAACGCACACACGCACAGCACCTGACACACAATCATATACACTCAGAGCATCTAACACACACATACACACGCAGCACCTGCCACTCACACATATATACACATGCAGCACCTGCCACTCCCACATACATGAACAGCACCTAACACACACATATATACATGCAGCACCTGACACACACATACACGCGCAGCACCTGACAGTCACACACATACAGATGCGACACCTGACACAAACACATACACGCTCAACACCTGACACCCACGTGGCAGCTGACGCATACAAATGCAGCACCTGAGATACACACATATACACGTGCAGCACCTGAGACACACACATACACGTACAGCACCTGACATACACACACACATGTATGTACAGGCGCGGCTCCAGGCACACACATACATACATACATACGTACGTACGTACGTACGTACACACACGGCACTTGACACACACACACACACACACGTACACGCGCGGCACCTGACACACACACGTACGTACACGTGTGGCACCTGACACACACACACACGTATGCACACGTGTGGCTCCTGACACACACACACACACACACGCATGGCTCCTGACACACACACATGTACTTACACGCGCGGCTCCTGACAACCACACGCATGTACACGCGCGGCACCTGACACATACACGCGTGTACGTACACACATGCACAGCACCTGACATACACACATGTAGGTACGTGCCACCTGACACACACACGTACACGCACGACACTTGACACACACGTACGCGCACGGCACCTGACACACACGTACATACTAGTGATGAGTGGGTTCGGTTCGTCAGAATCCGAACCCCCGAACTTCACCCATTTTACAAGGGTATGAGGCAGGTTCGAACCTTCCCGCCTTGCTCGGCTAACCCGAGCGCGCCCTAACGTCATCATCCCGCTGTCGGATTCTCGCGAGATTCGGATGTCTGCATTCGTGGAAAGGGGTCCTATGTGTAAACATGGGACCCCTTTCAGTCCGTGTGGTCCGGGTGTTCGGTTTGTTGTTTTGCCAAGTACGTGGATTTAATCTGGAACCTGGATCAGGTGAGTATAATTATCTTTTATTTTCAGGTACCCGTGGATTCTACTTGGAGAAGAGGACCGACTGCTTCGTGTCAACATAGGTAAGTATGTGTGTGTCGGCAGGTGTGAAATAAAGTTTTACTTTCACGGTGTCTGTGTCCTGTTTTTATTTGGGTATTTTTTCCCCAGTAGAACTACAGGTACCAGCGGGCCCGTTTTTCTCCTGCATGCTGGTACTTGTGGTTCTCCAAGTACCAGCTTGCGGGGGAGGCTTGCTGGGACTTGTAGTACTACTGGAAAAAACAATATTCTTTCAATTTTCTCAAGGCTATCAGCCTCCCATCCGCAGCCCTTGGATGGGGGGGACAGCCTCGGGCTTCACCCCTGGCCCTTGGGTGGCTGGGGGGGGGACCCCTTGATTGAAGGGGTCCCCACTCCCCCAGGGTACCCCGGCCAGGGGTGACTAGTTGGATATTTAATGCCACGGCAGCAGGGCACTGTATAAAAGTGACCCCCGGCTGTGGCATTATCTGTCCAGCTAGTGGAGCCCGATGCTGGTGTAAAAAATACGGGGGACCCCTACTCTTTTTGTCCCCCGTATTTTTTTGCACCAGCACCAGGCGCAGAGCCCGGTGCTGGTTTTAAAAATACGGGGGATCCCCTGTCCGTTTTTCCCCCGGATTTTTAGAACCAGGAGCGGCTCGAAGAGCCCGAGGCTGGTTATGCTTTGGAGGGGGGACACCACGCAATTTTTTTTCCGTTTTTTTCACATTCCATTTAAAAAAAAGAAAAAAATAATAATCTTTTAAAAAATATATAAATAATACTTGTGCCTCCAAAAAAGACAAACCAAGTACCTAATCCAGGCATTCCCAACCGCGGTCCTCAAGGCACACCAACAGTGCAGGTTTTAGTGATATCCAGGCTGCAGCACAGATGGTTAAATCAAAATAACTGAGCTACTAATTAAGTCACCTGTGCTGAAGCCTGGATATCACTAAAACCTGCACTGTTAGTGTGCCTTGAGGGCCGCGGTTGGGAATGCCTGACCTAATCCCTTCTAATATAAATAGATATGCTATTACCAAAAAAAAAAAAACAGCAAAAAAACAACATGTTTTTAAATTTTTTTATTAGATTCCGCCAGCAAAGTGTGGTGGATTGAAAATGACGAATTTACTGTTTAAAAGCACTGTTGTCGAATTTACAAACTTCAATTGAATATACTTTTGTCGAATTGCCGCATTTGTACCATTGCAGAAAAGTAGAATTTGTCAAATGTCGAATTTTAAAAAAAATAGAATTTTGAAAGCCTGTAAGAATAGGCCCCGCCCCCTTCTTCACATCAGCCGTCCCCTTCTACCCCTGTACCTTGCTCTCTCCCGTCTGTAGGACTAGGCCCCGCCCCCTTCTTACCCTCCAGTGACTGCTCTCTCCTGACAAGTGGACCAGGCCTGCCCCCTACACGCTGCTGGTGTCTTCATTGTTACTTGGTCTGGAGCTCCGCTGGGGAGAGAACTCACGTGAGCTCATTAAGAATGAGGAACTGGGATGTTTTAATTTTATTGTGAGTAGTGTAGTGTGGTGATGTAGTATGTTGTATGGGGGGTATAGTGTAATTATGAAGTGCAGCATATGGGAGGGCTATAGCATAGTGATGTAGTGTGGCATATGGGGGGTGGTAGCGCATAGGCGTGCGCACAGGCACTCCCTAATGTCCAGCACCGCTGCACGCCACGCTTGCTGTAGCACAGTGATCGCTGAGTGTGTGATCGGTGGAGCCTAGCCTGCAGCTCATTTCCGTACCTCCCACCACCGCTGCGCCCGCCCCCCCCTGCCTGCTGCTAATACTATGCTGAGTGCATTCGTCGGCGGCCTCACTGGGGGGACTGGCGTCACCTTGCAATGTGACGTGGTGATGTCCGCCCATGCTCTCCTCCCGCCCACCTGTGCTTTCCTCCCGCTGCGGTCTCTCAGTCCTAGTGTGCAGCGGCCGCCACACCACTGGCAGTGTTCCTCTAGGAGGGACTGGGAGCCGCCAGCAGACACATTCTGCTGAGACTTACTTGTCAGTGCGGGTTCCGGATGGCAGGCGGCGGGTGGGAGGGAGGGCAGACGGGGAGCAGGTGTCACAAGGAGTGTGTGGGTAACTAATTCACAATACTTCCGCTCAACGTGGCACTGCTGGTCCTTCATCTCCCATGTCTCTTCACCAGGTGGCGGGCGGCCTGGAAATGAAGTGATGTGTTGTGCAGCAGTCAGTGTGAAGTGACTGTGAGTAACACTGGTGGTGCTGATGATGCTGCTGCAGAATCGGGAAGCAATTAATTCATAAATATAATGTACTCTATCAGTGTATTATACATACATAAACATGTACATACGTGTATTTGTGTATACATGTTTATACATGAGTGTGTGTGTGTGTGTGTGTGTATATATATATATATATATATATATATGACTTGGGGTTTGTTTTATTAGATAGAGCATGTCCCAGTGAAGTGCCTTTTGGGGTTGTGGTTTTTCAGAAAGTTACAGGGTTTTTTTAATTAAGAGAAATATGCCCCATTACAGAGATGGGGCATTTCAATTTTTTGCGCCTGCGCAGTGGCCGCCAGCAGGGGGTGTACTACAGGGCCTTCACTTGAGAGCCGCAATATGGCCGCCTTCTCCCCGGTTATTCTGTAAATAGGAAAATAACCTCACAGGTTCACATAGGGCAGAGTTGCCACTACTAGTGCAGGGCTGTAACATACAGTACTAAGGAAAAGCCATATTCTAAAGCGGCACGGTGACCTCACCCCTCTCAGAGACACCAGGGCGCAGCACACTGTATGGGGTACACTTGGTACACACACCTGTTAGCTCAGGGCAGCACTATAGGACCCTCCTGTAATGCTGTGCTGGCGGCGTGTAGTGATCAGGGCACTGGGAGACTGGCTGGCTGGTCTCCGTCTCTGCTGCCTATAGAACTTCCACCTCTGTTATATATCAGGGCTGCTATCCTGTGTGTTCTCTTCCTCTCCTACCTCACACTGGAACTGGCTGCCCAGAGAACGAGAGGGCAGCGGCTGACAGAGAGGGTGCAGCAATCTGTGTGGGCAGAGCCCTTCACAGCAAGGTGTCCTTATGCTGTGCCCCGTGTAGTCACTGTGATCAATAAAGACTCTCACCCTGGTATGCTCTCTATTTATTATTTATTTTTTTACACTGCGGCATGCTCGAGGGAAGGGAGCAGGCACCCCCCCACCCCACCGCCACTACTCCGCCAGCATCACTGCAGAGCCGGTCAGTGTTCCGTCGGCAATGAGCAGTAGGCAGCCACCAGCAACAACAGTCAGGAAGCTGTTACTCCCGGCAGCAGTAGCGTCAAGCTGCAATTCAGCCAGCGGCACGATGATCCGGGAGACAGTGGCAGCACAGGGAAGCAGTACCCCCTCCAATCGCAGCACCAACCAGGAGACTGAGGCAGCAACCTACCCCCAGCAGCAGCACCACCCTGATGATAGGTAAGATGCATTTTGGTGTCACAAGAAGGTGGCCGGAGTAGTGGCTGGCTGTGGTCACACCCCGGGGAAAAGTGATAGTGATTTCAGTGTTCCCTTGAGCAGTGATTGGATGTGTAGCTGTATGGAGGCTATGTATGTATAGATGTGAGCGGCAGTGTGCGGATGTATGGGGGCGGCAGTGTGCGGTTGTAAGAGTGCGGCAGTGTGCGGTTGTAAGAGTGCGGCAGTGTGCGGTTGTAAGAGTGCGGCAGTGTGCGGTTGTAAGAGTGCGGCAGTGTGCGGATGGATGTAAGAGTGCGGCAGTGTGCGGATGGATGTATGAGAGCGGCAGTGTACGGCTGTATAACTGCGTCGGTATGCGGCTGTATAACCGCGTCGGTGTGCGGCTGTATGAGAGCAGCAGTGTGCGGATGTATGAGAGCGGGGTTGTACGGCTGTATGAGAGCGGCAGTGTGCAGATGTATGAGAGCGGCAGTGTGCGGATGTATGAGAGCGGCAGTGTGCGGATGTATGAGAGCGGCAGTGTGCGGATGTATGAGAGCGGCAGTGTGCGGCTGTATAACTGCGTTGGTGTGTGGATGTATGAGTGCGGTGGTGTGTGGATGTATGAGAGCGGCAGTGTGCGGATGTGTGAGAGCGGCAGTGTGCGGATGTGTGAGAGCGGCAGTGTGCGGATGTGTGAGAGCGGCAGTGTGCGGATGTATGAGAGCGGCAGTGTGCGGACGTATGAGAGCGGGGTTGTTCGGATGTATGAGAGCGGCAGTGTATGGATGTATGAGAGCAGCAGTGTACAGTTGTGTGAGAGCGGCAGTGTGCGGATGTATGAGAGCTGGGTTGTACGGATGTATGAGAGCGGCAGTGTGCGGATATATGAGAGCGGCAGTTTACAGCTGTATGAGAGCGGCGGTGTGCGGCTGTATGAGAGCGGCAGTGTGCGGATGTATGAGAGCGGCGGTGTGCGGATGTATGAGAGCGGCTGTGTGCGGATGTATGAGAGCGGCGGTGTGCGGATGTATGGGAGCGGCGGTGTGCGGATGTATGAGAGCGGCGGTGTGCGGATGTATGAGAGCGGCGGTGTGTGGATGTATGAGAGCGGCAGTGTATGGATGGCAGCGTCATAGGGAGGGATGTCAGAATGCTGTTATAGGATTCCTAATACAAAATGGAATCCCTATAGTGGGCGGGGCTGACACCATGGCACCACGTTGGGCTTGATGGGCAGGTAGTGCAGCAAGCACACCCAAATTGGCGTCTGACGTCGCCTGCAGTCCACACTGTTGTGAGGAGTCCGAGTTAATTTTGACTGTGTAGTGCACTCACAGAGGACCTACCGCCCGTCCCCTCCTCGCATCTGAGCAGCAGGTCAGGCTCTTATTTTCTTTTTAATCAGGAGAGGCCGAGTGAACTGTGAGCAGGGGGGCAGAGCTACATGGGACCCAGAGGGGCTGCTGTGCTGTCAGAGAGGGAGAGGAAGAGAGAGATGAAGCTACTGCAGATCCCCAGCTGATTGTGAGGTGCCGGGTTGAAGGGTGATGTGATCACCCTTCTCCCTCGCTGCCGCTGGGGACCGCATCTAGGCTTCCTCCATCGAGGGCACGCGGCGCAGCAGTGGGCAGCATGTAATGAGTTTGTCTGACTCATACTGCTGCCTGTTGTGGACACCTCCGTCCGTACGGACTGGTGTACATGCCCAGCACAGAGGTGACAGTGTTGGTGGAAGTGCTGCCCGGCTCTGACCCTGCAGGCCTCCCTGATCTGGCTGCAGCCGCTGCTGCTGCGGCCTGAAACCCCTGCCGGTCCCCTCCATAGACTTCTGCCTGGCCAGCACTGAGGTACTAGGGGTAGCCCAGCTGCGGGAAGGGTATGTCTCTGGCTTTCTCTCCGGCAGGGGAAGGTGACAGCGGGGGAGGAAGCGTTGCCCACCTCAGACACTACAGGCCTCCCCGATCCAGCTGCGGCCACAGCTAATGCTGCCAGAACCCCCTGCTGCTCTCCTTTGTTGACTGCCGCATGGCCAGTGCTGAAGTACTGGGGGTAAGCCAGCTACGGGAAGAGTGTCTCTGCCTCGGGCTCTCTCTCTGGCTGGGGAAGGAAGGGCTGATTCTCTGGCACAACAGGGAGGGCTGGGCTGCAGGAACACAGCACTGGAAGAAACAGGAGGCCGAACTCATGACCAAAAAGTGAGCAGTGCCGTGATCAGCCCCCTGGTCTTTCCCTCTCTCTGGGTGCAGAGCTGTATTCTATAGAGAGAGCTGGGATGGGAAGAAGGGGAACGGCACCTGACACACACATACACGCGCAACACCTGACACACACACATATACACGTGCGGCACCTGACACACACACACACACACACACACGTAGCATCAGACACAATAAAATAAACATGCAGCACCTGACACACACATACACACGCAGCACCTGACACACACACATATACACGCAGCACCTGACACACACACACATATACACGTAGCACCTGACACATACATATACACGCAGCACCTGACACATACATATACACGCACACCATTAGACACTAATATACACACGCAGCACCTGACACACACATACACACGCAGCACCTTACTCACACACACATGTACACGCGCAGCACCTGACGCACACACATGTACACGCGCAGCACCTGACGCACACACATGTACACGCGCAGCACCTGACGCACACTCATGTACATGCGCAGCACCTGACGCACACTCGTGTACACGCTCAGCACCTGTTGCACACTCGTGTACACGCTCAGCACCTGTTGCACACTCGTGTGCACGCGCAGCACCTGATGCACACTCGTGTACACGCGCAGCACCTGACGCACACTCGTGTACACGCGCAGCACCTGACACACACACATATACACGTGCGGCACCTGACACACACACACGTAGCATCAGACACAATAAAATAAACATGCAGCACCTGACACACACATACACACGCAGCACCTGACATATACATATACACATGCGGCACCTGACACACACACACATACACGTAGCACCTGACACATACATATACACGCACACCATCAGACACACTAATATACACACGCAGCACCTGACACACACATACACACGCAGCACCTTACTCACACACACATGTACACGCGCAGCACCTGACGCGCACACATGTACACGCGCAGCACCTGACGCACACACATGTACACGCGCAGCACCTGACGCACACACATGTACACGCGCAGCACCTGACGCACACACATGTACACGCGCAGCACCTGACGCACACACATGTACACGCGCAGCACCTGACGCACACACATGTACACGCGCAGCACCTGACGCACACACGTGTACACGCGCAGCACCTGACGCACACTCGTGTACACGTGCAGCACCTGACGCACACGTGTACACGCGCAGCACCTGACGCACACTCGTGTACACGCGCAGCACCTGACGCACACTCGTGTGCACGCGCAGCACCTGACGCACACACATATACACGTGCGGCACCTGACACACACACGTAGCATCAGACACAATAAAATAAACATGCAGCACCTGACACACACATACACGTGCGGCACCTGACACACACACACGTAGCATCAGACACATAAGATAAACATGCAGCACCTGACACACATATACACACGCAGCACCTGACACACACACATATACACGTGCGGCACCTGACACACACACGTAGCATCAGACACAATAAAATAAACATGCAGCACCTGACACACACATACACGTGCGGCACCTGACACACACACGTAGCATCAGACACAATAAGATAAACATGCAGCACCTGACACACATACACACGCAGCACCTGACACACACACATATACACATGTGGCACCTGACACACACACATATACACGCAGCACCTGACACATACATATACACGCACACCATCAGACACACTAATATACACACGCAGCACCTGACACACGCATACACACGCAGCACCTGACACACACATACACACGCAGCACCTTACTCACACACACATGTACACGCGCAGCACCTGACGCACACACATGTACACGCGCAGCACCTGACGCACACTCGTGTACACGCGCAGCACCTGACGCACACTCGTGTACACGCGCAGCACCAGACGCACACTTGTGTACATGCGCAGCACCTGACGCACACTCGTGTACACGCGCAGCACCTGACGCACACTCGTGTACACGCGCAGCACCTGACGCACACTCGTGTACACGCGCAGCACCTGACGCACACTCGTGTACACGCGCAGCACTTGACACACACACATATACACGTGCGGCACCTGACACACACACGTAGCATCAGACACAATAAAATAAACATGCAGCACCTGACACACACATACACGTGCAGCACCTGACACACACACACGTAGCATCAGACACAATAAGATAAACATGCAGCACCTGACACACATATACACACGCAGCACCTGACACACACACACATATACACGCAGCACCTGACACATACATATACACGCACACCATCAGACACACTAATATACACACGCAGCACCTGACACACACATACACACGCAGCACCTTACTCACACACACATGTACACGCGCAGCACCTGAAGCAACACACATGTACACGCGCAGCACCTGACGCACACACATGTACACGCGCAGCACCTGACGCACACTCATGTACACGCGCAGCACCTGACGCACACTCGTGTACACGCGCAGCACCTGACGCACACTCGTGTACACGCTCAGCACCTGACGCACACTCGTGTGCACGCGCTGCACCTGACACACTCGTGTACACGCGCAGCACCTGACGCACACTCGTGTACACGCGCAGCACCTGACGCACACTCGTGTACACGCGCAGCACCTGACGCACACTCGTGTACACGCGCAGCACCTGACGCACACTCATGTACACGCGCAGCACCTGACGCACACTCATGTACACGCGCAGCACCTGACGCACACTCATGTACACGCGCAGCACCTGACGCACACTCATGTACACGCGCAGCACCTGACGCACGCAGCACCTGACACAGACATACGTATTCATGCACAGCACCAGACATACACTTGTACACACGCGGAGCACCTGATACACACACATATACACCCGCAACACCTGACACGCACACACACACACACACACACACACAGGACCTGACACACACATACACAGGCAGCACCTGACACCACGCACTCACACGTACAAGCAATGCATTTCACGCCTACCTCCAGCCTCCGTCACAGGCTGCTGCCGCCTACCCCCCTCCCTGCATCAGCTGCAAAGGCAGCAAAATATTTTGACCAAAGTCTAAAGGCCCATACACATTAAACAATGTCGATCTGTGAGCGACATCGTCTAATGTTTCCCCCTCCCGGGCCGGCGGCCGACTGTACACACTGAGCGATATGACCGCTCATATCGCTCAGTGACGTCACGCCCCCGCCAGCCCTGCACGAAGGTCGTGGGCGACAGTCCACATCCTTCATGCATGCCCTACCGACAGCGACGATCGTTGCCGACCCGCGGGGCCGCGCATTCGTTCGTCGCTGGCAGCATACACACTTAACGATAAAACGAGCAATGTCGCTCAAGGAGGGGGAAAATGAGCGACGTCGCTCATTAAATCGTTAAGTGTGTACGGACTTTAAACAATTCGGTTTGGTAAATAAAATAATTTTGCACAGAATAGTGATGTTATACGAACATTTTCATTAAACATTTAAAAAATCAAATGTTTATTCTTACAGTGAAATTTTACATTTCTGAATAAAAAAAATAAATTTAAAAAAAGCGATGAAATTCCATAGACAAAAAACCTTACGGTTTCACATGTCCCATTAAGGCTTCTTAGACATGATCGAAATTTCAGAAACCTGTTGTAACTCTTCCACTCAAACTCCAAAAAGCAATGGAATTCCGATCATTAAGGCTGACACCTTAATGGACGTGTTCCTTGCGCAATACAGATATGGTATGCCATCACAGCCTGTGGGTAAGTGCAGATTCAGCACTCTCACAGAGTGACATTGCTGTCACTCACACAATGGTGGAGCTGCTAATTCACAGATTTGTGTGCTCATTGGAATACACACATGCAGTCTATGCAACTGAAGGTCTGAGCGGAAGACAAAGCTGCTCGGATGAGGTAAGAGTGTTGTTGGTTGGAGGGAGGAGACAGCATTGTGGATGGGGGAACAAAAGTGTGTGGCTAGAGGGAAGACTAAGCAGCACTAATGGGGGGGACAAAGAAACACAGGGGATAATTCAGACTGCAGCGATCGCAGTCTGAATTAGTTTGTGGGGTGCGAATGCACAATGGCTGCACTGTGCGTGCGTACCCGGGAGCGCAGCGGGGGGAGGGGAGGGCCTGACATGCTGGGCGGACTAGCCCTGTGCTGGGCGTCACATTGCATGTCAGAGTAAATGATTGTAGATGTGCTAAATTTGGCACATCTACAATCAACTGATCAGCACTGAGCAGCACAGAGAGAAGGAAACGGTGGTACAGACAAGGCACAGGTGGGGAAAGGCAGATGGTACAGATAAATTAGTACAGACTAGCACAGATGGGAGAACACAGCAGTAGGGATTGGGGAAGACAGAGCAGCATGGGGGTGTAGGGGAAGTAAGTGTAGATGCATAGACCGTAGATGTGGTATTATAGTTTTAGCAATTAACCAAGATGTTTGAGGGAGCTAAATGTGTATTCTAAATGAGATGGATGTATGGAGTTAGAAGGATGTTGTAACAAGGTGGGATTGTTGTGACTGAATGGGATGGTTGTGAGGACTGTGTGGGATGGGAGCACCACATAACTGCTCAGACCTTCAGTTGCATAGACTGCATGTGTGTATTCCAATGAGCACACAAATCTGTGAATTAGCAGCTCCACCATTGTGTGAGTGACAGCAATGTCACTCTGTGAGAGTGCTGAATCTGCACTTACCCACAGGCTGTGATGGCATACCATATCTGTATTGCGCAAGGAACACGTCCATTAAGGTGTCAGCCTTAATGATCGGAATTCCATTGCTTTTTGGAGTTTGAGTGGAAGAGTTACAACAGGTTTCTGAAATTTCGATCATGTCTAAGAAGCCTTAATGGGACATGTGAAACCGTAAGGTTTTTTGTCTATGGAATATATATATATATTATAAGGGCACGGTCGTGCCCTTATATTAAGGCTGAATCGAACAAACGGAATTCTCCCATAGGGAACTTCTGAGATGGGGGCATGGTGTTTGAGGGGCTACACCTCAAAAGTGATTGGATGTACTGAGCTGAAATTTGGCATGGGCGCGTAGAATCGTCACCCGGTGCTGCATGCCAAATTTCAGGGCAAAATAATTAAAAATGAGGAACTGGGAGTAACCTAAAGTTTCAACTGTCAGTTTTTTTCTGTGACTTCCTGTTTGGCTTTTTGACACCGTTTTCCCATATAGTGAATAAGAATTTTTTTGGGAAGGCATAACTCAGGATAGAGGACGAATTAAGACTTGGGGTTTGTTTTATTAGATAGGTCTTGACCCAGTGTAGTGCCTTTTGGGGTTGTGGTTTTTCAGAAAGTTATAGTTTTTTTTTAATTAAGTAAAATATGCCCCATTATAAAGATAGGGCTTTTCAATTTGTTGCGCCAGCAGGGGGTGTACAAAGAGTAGCTTCAGCAAATTGGGTGTAGGTAGATGGATGACGATGTACATCTGGCTCTGTCATTGGTGGCATAATGGTAGAAGGCTCTAGTAGCCTCACGCGCTGTGTACTGGCAGATGGGCACGAGGAGAGAGCGGGAAGCAGTCTCATGCATGATGAGGAGAGCTGCAGGCGGCGGGAGGACGAGAAGGAGGGAGCGTCTACGAGCCGCGACAGGAGGAAGTTTACCGGTGCATCAGCGGGAGGAGATCGCCGGTACCTGAGCGACGGAGGAAGCTGGGTCCCCTTACTGGAGCGCAGTGGGAGGAGATCGACAGAGCCGTCCCACGGAGGATGCCGGGTCCCCTTACGGAGCATCAGCGGGAGGAGATAGCCGCAGCTCGGAAGAAGCCGGGTCCCCTTACGGAGCATCAGCGGGAGGAGATAGCCGCAGCTCGGAGGAAGCCGGGTCCCCTTACGGAGCATTAGCGGGAGGAGATAGCCGCAGCTCGGAGGAAGCCAGGTCCCCTTACCTCAGCGGGAGCAGATTGCCGGAGTCGCGTGAGGTAATGACTGCCACCATTTCTTCTCCCCCCCATCTCATCTAGTGCCCCACCGGAGCATGAAACACCTTACTTCCTCCACCCCAACACCCCCACCCAATCCACAAATGTCGCTCAGATCCCCTGCATTACTCCAAAGGGGGACTGAACGGACACCTTGGAGAGCCAGAGGGGGGCCACGGGGGTGAGGGGGGTGGAGGGAGTTTGAGACCCACCGGAGCATGAAACACCTCACCTCATCCACCCCAACACCCCCACCAAATCCACAAATGTCGCTCAGATCCCCTGTATTACTCCTAAGGGGGACTGAACGGACACCGGGGAGAGCCAGAGGGGGGCCACGGGGGGGATGAGAAAAAAGCCATGGTTATGTACATTTATCATGTACTGGATACATTAACTAAGCCTTCTCCTCACTTCGCCTTAGCCATGGTTGCAGCTGTGTGTCCGGCCACCCCCCCTCCCGCTGTGTGTCCGGCCAGCCCCCTCCTCCCGCTGTGTGTCTGGCCAGCCCCCCTCCTCCCTCTGTGTGTCCGGTCACCCTCCTCCCTCTCCCCTCCTCTCCCGCTGTGTGTTCAGCTACCCCCCCCTCCCGCTGTGTGTCCGGCCACTCCCCCTCCTCCAGCTGTGTGTCCGGCCAGCCCCCCTCCTCCAGCTGTGTGTCCGGCCATCCCTCCTCCTCCTGCTGTGTGTCCGGCCACCTCCCGCTGTGTGTCCGGTCACCTTCTCCCCTCCTCTCCCGTTGTGTGTCCGGCCAGCCCCTTCTCCTCCAGCTGTGTGTCCGGCCAGCCCCTTCTCCTCCCGCTGTGTGTCCGGCCAGCCCCTTCTCCTCCCGCTGTGTGTCCGGTCACCCTCCCCATCTCTCCCGTTGTGTGTCCGGCCACACCCCCTTGCCGCTGTGTGTCCGGCCACCCTCCCCCTCCTCTCCCGTTGTGTGTCCGGCCACCCCCCCTGCCGCTGTGTGTCCGCACCCCCCCCCTGCTGTGTTTGGCCACCCTTCCCTCCTCTACCATTGTGTGTCCGGCCACACCCTCCTGCCGCTGTGTCCGGCCACCCCCCCCTCCCTCATCTCCTCTCCCGTTGTGTGTCTGGCCACCACCCCCTGCCGCTGTGTGTCCGGCCACCCTCCCCTCCTCTCCTGTTGTGTGTCCGGCCACCCCCCCTGCCGCTGTGTGTCCGGCCACTACTTTCTCCTCCCGCTGTGTGCCTGGCCACCCCCTCCTCCCGCTGTGTGTCTGGCCACCCCCCCTCCTCCCGCTGTGTTCAGCCACCCCCCCTCCCGCTGTGTCCGGCCACCCCTCTCCTCCTCTTCCGCTGTGTCCGGCCAGCCCCCCTCCTCCCGCTGTGTCCGGCCAGCCCCCCTCCTCCCGCTGTGTCTGGCCAGCCCCCCTCCTCCCGCTGTGTGTCCGGCCAGCCCCTTCTCCTCCCGCACGTGTACGTACACGCGACACCTGATGTGCGCGCTCACACACGCGCGACACCTGACACACACACACACGTGCGACACCTGACACACACGCGTGACACCTAACACATACACGCGCAACACCTGACACACACACGTGTGTACGAGCGACACCTGACACACACACACACACACACGCGTACGAGCAATACCTGACACACACGTGTACGTACACACGCGAAACCTGACACACACACACACACACACACACACACGTGTGTGTGTACATGTGCGACACCTGACACACAAGTGTACGCGCGACACCTGAAACACACACGTGTACGTACAAGCGCGACACCTGAAACACACACGTGTACGTACAAGCGCGACACCTGACACACACACGTGTACGTACACGTGTGACACCTGACACACACACATGTACGTACACGCGTGACACCTGACACACACACGTGTACGTACATGCGTGACACCTGACACACACACACACACACGTGTATGTACACGCGCGGCACCTGACACACACACACGTGTATGTACACGCACCACACCTGACACACACACACACACGTGTACATACACGTGCGACACCTGACACACACACAAGTGTACGTACACGCGCGACACCTGACACACACAAGTGTACGTACACGTGCGACACCTGACACACACACACGTGTACGTACACGCGCGACACCTGACACACACACACACGTGTACGTACACGCGCGACACCTGACACACACACACGTGTACGTACACACGTGACACCTGACATACAAACACGTGTACGTACACATGCGACACCTGACACACACGTGTACGTACACGCGACACCTGACACACACACACACGTGTACGTACATGCGCGACACCTGACACACACACGTGTACGTACATGCGCGACACCTGACACACACACACACACGTGTTCGTACACGCGCGACACCTGACACACGACACCTGACACACACACACGTGTATGTACAAGCGCGACACCTGACACACACACACGTGTACGTACACGCACGACACCTGACACACACACACGTACGTGTATGTACACGCATGACACCTGACACACATGTGTACGTACACGCGCGACACCTGACACAAACACACACGTGTACGTACATGCGCGACACCTGACACACGCACGTGTACGTACACACACGACACCTCACACACACACACACACACACACACACACACACGTGTACGTACACGCGTGACACCTGACACACACACACACACACACACACACGTACACGCGTGACACCTGACACACACATACGTGTATGTACACGCGTGACACCTGACACACACACATGTACGTACACGCGCGACACCTGACACACACATGTGTATGTACACGTGCGACACCTGACACACACACACACGTGTAGATACACGCGCGACACCTGACACACACACGTGTACGGATTTTTTCGCGCCCGAATGTGTTTTTTTTCGGCCGAAGATGTTTTTTTCCACGCGTCATTCGTACAATGAGTGTTCGGCCGTGATACGTCACCAATGCTGCCGTTTTTTTAACTTTTCGTTTTCTAGTGTGAGTCATATGATTGGTTTGGAGGAATACGAGGGATTGTCAATGCGCAACCATATAAATACGCCCCCAAACGACCGAACCTCGTGGGTTTAGTCAGTGGAGAGGAGAGAGGTAGCGTTGTGAGTAGTTTGGTAAGTGAGTGGTTTTGTGGTTTTTCTATTGTTGTGTGCTGTGCTGTGAAAGGTGTCTTGTGTTGTTTGTTGTCTTGTTACTTATTAGTGTGTCATATTTTCTGTCCTTGTGGTTTTTTTATGAGTCTCTTGTCACTGTAATTGTGTGTTTTTGTGTGTGTGTGTGTGTGTGTGTGTGTGTATGTATGTGTGTGTGTGTGTGTGTGTGTGTTGTGTTAGTTTTAGAGGTAGAGCATTTTTATTTTTTAGATTTGTTTATTGTTGTTTGTGTCAATCATGTCGGATTCTGAGGTTAGTGAGGCGGGGGAGGTGCAGGGGGTTAGTGAGGTGGAAGTTAGTGAGGGGGGTGAGGAGGAGGAGGTTGCAGAGGAGGCACCTGAGTCCTCTAGTGAGAGTGATGTGGCTTCGCAGCCACGTACCACAACCAAATCAGGGCGCAATGTAAAATTTACTTATGAGGAGAATGTGGCCCTGGTTAATGAGATAATGCGATATCATTGCCAGCTTTTTGGCCAAGAGGCAGCTAAGGTGTCGTCCAGGAAGAAGGCACAAATGTGGCATAAGGTGGTTGATGCAGTCAATTGTGAGGGCTTAGTGAGGCGAACCGAGGAGACCTGCAGAAAAAGGTTTTATGACATAAAGCGTCGTGTGAAAGCCAAAATGGCAAGGGAGGCCAAGTCTGCACGCCAAACTGGTGGTGTTGCCCCTTTTGTGGCGACGTATTTGGATTATGAGTTGCCCCTGCAGAGCCTCATTCCTACAGAGGTCGTGAGTGGAACTTATGTGAAGGACTCCGATCGGCCAAAGAAGGCTGGTAAGTTTATAGTTTGTATTTTGTAATGTATTTAATGTTGCCTTTGACATTGTGTATGTTTTTGTATTTTTGTGATTTATTTAAATGTTTGTGAAAAACTGTCTTATTAATCAGCACGTATATTGTTTGGAAAGTGTAATTTGTGTGTTTTGTGTATGCTTTTTTTTAATTATTATATTTGACTGAATTGTAAAAGTACTTAAATGTTAATGTAGCCAATATTAGGTTTTGCGCATAAAATAGTGTTGTTATTTTATTTAGGACATAAAAAACTAAAGTTTCCTCCGGACCAGGCTCTTCGCAATCTGCGAAACCAGATGCTGCTACTGCAGGTAAATATTTTTCTTCAGGAATGCCTTTGAAAACAATGTAGGTAGAAATGTATTTATATACACCACACACACAGGAACATCCAAACAGGTTGATCCGACAAGGAGGTTAAGTCTGACTGGGGCCTCCAGACCAGCTTCACAGACATCACCAAGACGACGCATCTCCAAAGTCTCAGAATTACCACCACATCAACTGCTCGAGAGTCCGCCACCCATGTCCCCGCATTCGCCACAGTTGCCAGGTGAGTTTAATTTCAAAAACACACATATCACATTTTTGTTTATTATACTCCCTTTACAGTGTCAAAATGCAACCTTCATATTGTGTCACAAATCTACACCACATTTTGAGCAGACACTTTAGCATAAAGGTACTTGAAACATTCTATTAAAATCTAATCCTAAAAAAACATATGTAAAAACATCAAAGTTGGTTATGACTACTATTTCAAAAAATACAAGCAGTGCGAGAACACATATATAGATACAGGCATCTTTATCTGGTAATGTCTGCGGAGCTTCCACACACCATGGTGATTTATGCTAAGGCATTCATGTTTTGCTTATGGCATAAAAACATCAGTCACACATCAAAACATCTGTGGAGTATGTAATTACATTACAGGATGAAGTCTGCCTGTCGTGGCAAATAAACACCTTGGAAAGGCAAGGATAAAGATGGGTTCATCTGTATTAGTCACAATAAAGTGTAGTGTAACATTGAAATTGTACCAAAAAATGTGACAATAAGTTTGTTAACCCAACAAATGTTATAAAAAAAAGTAAAAAAAATACTTAACAAACTTAGCTTAACATTGTGGGATAAATGTGGGCCAAAGTACACATCAGTATTACGTACAATTACAACACAAATATATACTTACATCAACCACATTTATTTCTCCAGCAGAGGTCATTGTGATGGAAAGTCAGCCTGCCCAACGCCAGCAAACAACCACTGAGGATACAATTGTGTTACAGTTTACACCCATACCACCGCATGAGCAAACTACCGCTCACTTTGCCACACCTCCCACTCCACACACACCTGACCCACAGACAAGCCCAACCCCCCAAACACCACAGGCACAAGAACAAGCTTTTTGGGCCAGCTGGGCCAGCATGCAGAGCAATACTTTGGACTGCTTACGACAACAAACACAGTCCACTGCAAGTGTAGCCCATCATATACCACGCCTATGCAGAACCAGCAGCAGGCAAACAATGGAGCTAACAAGAGTGGCCAACACAGTGGAACTCATGAGGGCAGACAACAATAGACTGATCGACATATACCAACGAGTGATGGATGATAATCATAGGCTCCATCAAGGCTACTTGCAGCTTTTTATGGCCACACAAACAACCCAAGACAACATGGTCCGAATGATGGAGAGTCAAACGTCAGCAACAAGAGACTTAAACTTGACTCTTACAAATCTAACAATGCATATGAGACATCAAGGGAACCACACAAGCTCGAGCTCAACAGCAACAACCCCCATAGTGACTCCTGTCACGTCACCACCCAGACGGTCTGCCAGAACTCTGAGACACTCCAGTGGAAAGGGGACAGGCACTGAAAAGAGTCGCAAGGAATAATAATTGGCCTTTGTTTATATTGTTTATTAGTTTTTCTTTCGAGGTGATTTTAAAACATTCACAGTTATACATTTTGAAGTCAAACGCACAAGTAAAGCAGTCATTAACAAAACGTGTGTTGTGTGTATTTGCTAGGTGAACATAATAATAACAACAACAACAACAGTTAAGTATTACAATATGCATGGTGGTAATTATGTGACAATCAGTACTGATGCAGCCAGAGCCGGCCCTAGCCAATTTGATGCCCTAGGCAAAATTTTGTCTGGTGCCCCCTAGCACTGCCGCTAGTTCTGCATCTGACCCAGAAACACTTAGGCAGTGGGGACCACTGAGGGTGGGGGGGGGTACCCTGTTGGCCAGTTCAACCCTGCATAATGGCACACAGTGATGCCCATAATACACATAATTCCACACAGTGATGCACCTGACACATATAACCCCACATTAGTAATGCCCATAATAACAATAATTCCACACAGTGATGCACCTGACACATAACCCCACATTAGTAATGCCCATAATACACATAATTCCACACAGTGATGCACCTGAAACATATAACCCCACATTAGTAATGCCCATAATACACATAATTCCACACAGTGATGCACCTGACACATATGCCCCACATTAGTAATGCTAGTACTTTTGCTTGCTGGTGTGCTTGCAGTCAGTGTGTGCGCCCATGCAGCTCCCTGGATCCACGACTGCGTTTTGTGAGATTGGGTGGCAGGGTGAGTGCGTGCTTGCACTCGCACCCGTTAAAGGGGCACCCATACTGATGTGACCTCACAGGGTATGCCATCCTGGCAGGGGAATTTTACGGCATGGACTGACTAGGAAATAAAGTGTGAGGAGAACACTGCCCATGGTATGTCCCTGCAGACACCTGGGGTTTGCACAGGGATAAGGGACACACACAGGATGGCAGGGTCCCCCTCCCCCATGTGCACAAGCAGTTTAGGTGATGTCAGATTTATGTGAAGCAGTCTTCCAAATACACATGTGGTATCATAAGGATCTATCCAGTAATAACCTTATATAGTCAATGAAAATGTCACAGGTCCAGGAATTGCAGTTACCAGGCTTCTGCTGTCTGTCTGAGGTCTCACAAGTCAGGGGCATTCAAGCATGTCGGAGGGAGTTTAAAGAACTTTAAGGGAGAGTGTGCATTTTATTTGACAAATGTGAACAGCAGTGTATACAAGTACTGATTGAATACATTTGGAAAGTAACAGTTAGTTTGCAGACTGTCCCTCCCAGCATGAGATACTGCAGGGACATGCTTGGATGCCCCCAGACATGCTTGGATGCCCTAGGCAAATGCCTAGCCTGCCTATAGCTAAGGCCGGCTCTGGATGCAGCACAGGTGATGTTTTTTTATCAAAAAACTTGACTATTTTTTATTTCAATTATGTTTGATGCTTTTTAATACCTTAGACGTTTCTTCTTTAGGCATCATTTGCATTTGACCATGAGTGAAGCATAAATGCTATGTAAGGTTCATGTCTAACAATTTTTTGTAGTTTGCAAACTTTTTTCCAATCTTGAAAAATATGGTGAGTGCATTTTACTACATTTCAGGTATTCACAAATACACACAAAATACATTACAAACCAGCAATACGTATGTTGAGGCCAAAAAAAAAACATTGTAGAGTAGTGAAGTGTGAAACACGCCAGGAAAAAGCAGTTCTATTTGAAAAGTACAAAAAATTACAAATCGTATAGTTTTGCAGCCGCATTTAAGCTTTTTACTGCCGATTCTACAAATACGAAACATTGATAAATCACCGATTTCTATTAATTGACTGGCGCATTTGACCGATGGTGTATTCATTCGTATTTCTGTGTGCGACAGTGCAAAAAAATACGAATGCTACAAACACTGCCGATTTTGACCTTTTGTAAATGCCCGAATTGCCACTTAGAAAAACAACAACACATCGATTGAAAACGAACGCAGTACGAATCTTAGTAAATATTGTCCATGATATGCCATCACAGCCTGTGGGTAAGTGCAGATTCAGCACTCTCACAGAGTGAGATTGCTGTCACTCACACAATGGTGGAGCTGCTAATTCACAGATTTGTGTGCTCATTGGAATACACACATGCAGTCTATGCAACTGAAGGTCTGAGCGGAAGACAAAGCTGCTCAGATGAGGTAAGAGTGTTGTTGATTGGAGGGAGGAGACAGAGCAGTGTGGATGGGGGAACAGAAGTGTTTGGATAGAGGGAACACTAAGCAGCACTGATGGGGGGACAAAGAAACACGGGATAACTCAGACTGCAGCGGCAGCGATCGCAGTCTGAATTAGTTTGTGGGGTGCGCATGCGCAATGGTCGCACTGCGCATGCGTACCACGCGAGCCCAGTGAGATGCTATCAGCATCTCACTGGCTGCGATCACCCTGCCTGATTGATAGGCAGAGGTGGTTGTGGGGAAGGAGGGGGGCGTGCAAACAGCATTAGAATGCCGTTGGCGGGGCATGGTCTGCACAACGGAGGCGTTTCTGGACCATTGGGGGGGCGGGCTGCGGCGGTAATCCCCCTGCCAAGGGCGCAGGAGCTGCGCTGCCAGGGAGCTACTTGTCAGGTACAAAAGCATTGCCGCCGTGCAAAGCTTTTACACCTGTGGAAGGGGGGGGGGGGCCTGACATGCGGGGTGGACTATCCCTGTGTGTCCCCTCCACATCTCAGACTAAATGATCGTAGATGTGCTAAATTTAGCACATCTACGATCAACTCTGAATTACCCCCACAGATGGGGGGAGGCAAGACAGAGTGCAACATATGGGGGAAAGACAGTGGCACAGATGGTGGGGAGACAGAGCTGTGTGGATGGGTGTGGAAGAGGGGAATAGAGCAGCACAGATTGGGAGGGGTAAGAGCAGTACAGATGGAAAGATTGAAGAAGGCAGAGCAGCATGGATGAGGGTAATACAGTCCCAACATCTTAGGGTATAAGTATTTTTACCTTCCCTTGGGGGGGGGGGGGCAGCTAGGCCTAATCCTTGGGTAATAGTGACCCACAAAACTTACCTTCAGGATCTCAGCTACATGAATGGGGTAAGAGTGGTGTGGATAGGGGGTAGATTAAATAGCAAGTATGGGAAGGTAGACAGAGTGGTGCGGATGGGGACAACGATGCAGATGTGTTGAAAACACTGGCATGGATGGGTAGAAAAAATGCTGCAGATGGGAGAGAAGACAGTGTGCCATGTATTGGAGGAGGCAGAGTGACATTGATGAGGGAAACACTGAGCAGCACAGAGAGAAGGAAATGGTGGTACAGACAAGGCACAGGTGGGGAAAGACAGGTGGTGCAGATAAGTTAGTACAGACTAGCACAGATGGGAGAACACAGCAGTAGGGATTGGGGAAGACAGAGCAGCATGGGGGTGTATAGGGGAAATAAGTGTAGATGCATAGACCGTAGATGGGGTATTATAGTTTTAGCAATTAACCAAGATGTTTTAGGGAGCGAAATGTGTATACTAAATGAGATGGATGTATGGAGTGAGAAGGATGTTGTAACAAGGTGGGAGTGTTGTGGTGACCGAATGGGATGGATGTGGGCACTGAGTGGGATTGGTGCACCACATAACTGCTCAGACCTTCAGTTGCATAGACTGCATGTGTGTATTCCAATGAGCACACAAATCTGTGAATTAGCAGCTCCACCATTGTGTGAGTGACAGCAATCTCACTTTGTGAGAGTGCTGAATCTGCACTTACCCACAGGCTGTGATGGCATACCATATCTGTATTGCGCAAGGAACACGTCCATTAAGGCGTCAGCCTTAATGATCGGAATTTCATTGCTTTTTGGAGTTTGAGTGGAAGAGTTACAACAGGTTTCCGAAATGCCAGATCATGTGTAAGAAGCCTTAATGGGACCTGTGAAACCGTAAGGTTTTTTGTCTATGGAATATATATATATATACAGTATAGATCTATTGTTTGTACTGTTTGGTGCGCTTTACCCTAGTGCCCTTACTTCAAAGCCCTGTGACTCCAAGCAGTTTGAACCAAACTGTGATGTAGATCTATTGTTTGCACTGTTCTGTGCACTATATCCTAGTATACTGTGGTAGTGTTTCATAGATGTGCTATAAACTGCCTTGTGCTTGTGCCACTGCTCTGTTGCTTAGTAACCAGTCAGCTCACTGCAGCCTTTAGCCAATTTTGTTGAAAACAATATTATGAGCTGTGAGGTGGTCAAAATTGACTGGATATGAGTGGAAACTAATGTTATTGAGGTTAATAATACTATAGAAAAAAAGGCTCAAATTATGTGACTTTAGCTTTTTTGACAATTTTTGGAAAAAAAAAGAAGCAAATCCAAATCCAAAACCAGACAACCAATCAGAGCCAAATTCAAATCCAGCAAAAATGGTCCAGCGCACATCTCTCCTGTAAACTGTAGCCATGTGCGTAGCTTTAGTGAGTGTAGGGGGTGCAAATGCTATGAGGACTAGGACTTAGTGGGCAGGTCTAAAGGACCCCGCTACTCCGTATTCATGGCATACAGTGGTCTATTAGATTCAAGGAATTAAGTACCTCATTCAGGATGGATCGCAAATCGTGATCCAACTGCAATAATCACAAAGACGATGCGGGCGCATGTCCAGGGCCTGACCTGCGCATGCGCCCGCAGTATTTGCAAACACCTCTGCCTGATTAACAGGCAAAGGCATTCACGGGGTGGCAATGCTCGTTTCCAAGGTGGAGATGGAGCATTGCGGGATGGCGGCCTCCGAACGGGGGCGTGGTGGCAGGCTGCATGACATCACATGCAGCCGCTCCAATCAAAAAGATGGCGGCGGGCCTCCTGCCGTCGCAGCCAGGCTGCATCCGCAGGAGGCTTCCCTAATTTCTGTTACCGCACATTAATTGTGGCGTGATCATGCAACAGTTTGCATGCTGGGTGGCCTTGCCTTGTGATAGGTGGCCCCCAGCATGCAAAGCATAGGATTGCAAATTCTGCTGAAAAACTGAATTTGCAATCCTTACTGAATAGGGTCCTTAGGTGGTTTTCACTAGGCAATGTGCTCGGTGAGCAACATCGCCTAGTGTGTCCCCCTCCTGGGCCTTGCTGCCCGACGTGTGCATACACACTAGCGATATCGCACAGTGACGTCATGCCGTGACCGGCCGGAGCATGCAGCTTTGAACGATGAGTCAAAATTGAGCTGCATGCATGACCGAGACCGAGGGTCATTAATGACCCGTGGGCATTGGCGTTTCTATAATGGGTGCAATGTGTGCAGTGCACACGAGCCCCTGGGTCCAGGAGGGGCCAACACCGCACACACTGCACCCGTTTTAATACAATTTTGGAGTCCAGCGCTGGGCACATCGGTCATTGCGGAAATCAATGCCAAAATGTCCACCGCGCATGTGCGGTAGGCAAATTGGTCTTCGGATCATGGCGGGCGCCATGTTTCTGGAGGCCTGCGCATGCACAGTAGATTCAGGAACAATGCTGTAGTCTACAGCGTTGTACAGAGGAGGGGGCCCACCCGGAGGTGCACATGGGCATCCTCCTCAGCAGAAATGCCCTGCCCACGGGGGCTGCACATCGCTCATCGTTTACAGCTTACACCAGTGGATTCCAAACTTTTTTTTAATCACGGCGCCCTAGAATATCAGAATTTTTTACACGGCACCCCTAGGCCAAAAATTTCTTATTGAGAAATTTAGAAAGAAATATTACATTAAGTAGATCGCGTTTATATGTCATCCTTAGGGTCAGTTGTGTGGTGAGGGACAGGAATTGCTTCTGTTTGGCCATATATTTTATGACTGGCAGCCACCAGTACTGGTTTTGCCTATTATATTGACCATGAATGATTTGAAATGGTCCTGGACCCCCAACCCAGGGCACCCCTGCAAGTGGCCCGAGGCACCCCAAGGAGCCACGGCACACAGTTTGGGAACCTCTGGCTTACACACTAGTCAATATAGTAAACAACGTTGCTCAGGAAGGGTCGAAATGAGCCACATTGTTTACTATATCTGATCAAAAGATAATGACAACGGGGGGTAATTCCGAGTTGATCGTAGCTGTGCTAAATTTAGCACAGCTACGATCATTCACACTGACATGGGCTAGACCGCCCCACATGTCAGGGCCAACCTCCCCCCCTCCCCACAGAAGTGCAAAGGCATCGTACAGCGGCGATGCCTTTGCACTTCCAGAGTAGCTTCCGACCAGCGCAGTGCTGGCCGGAGGCTACTCGTCGCTCCCCGGCCCGCAGCGGCTACGTGTGACCCAACAGTCCGGCCACGCCTGCATTGGCCGGACTGCTCTCCCTAAACGGCGGCTTAACGCCGCTTTCCAACCCCCTTCCGCCCAGCGACCTCCTCTGTTTCAGAGGCGATCACTAGGCAACGACGGCTGCCAGTTCCGACCCGATCGCTGAGCTGCGACAAACTGCAGCGAGCGATCGGGTCAGAATGACACCCAACATACAGTGTGCACAGCAGCTGGTAATTAGGCAATCTAGCAAGAGGTTCTTCCCACCTCCACCACAATAATGCACATAAAACAAAACATGATACCACTCCACCAGCGCTTAGACGATTGATTGATTGATTGATTGTTTGTTGGTGTGGTGGCTCCACTTTTCATAGATTGTCCACCCCTTTCTCAGTTGTATTGACTCACGTGTATTGCACACCAATAGCACGTCAATTAGAAACCGAAAGATAAGAGAAATGCAAAATAGTGTAATACTGCTTTCAAAATTACACATTTAATAAAACACATAAAATTGTCACAAAAAAGACATTGAGACGATATGCAGTAATTAGCAGTGTGAATGAACAATTACCGGCTGCAACCAGTTCTTAAAGGCATATGAATAAAGAGTCCTCCCGGCTGCAGCTGCGGGTCCCTCCTATATTCCAGTCCGTCTCCTCCACTGACAGGCAAGTGCACATCAGTCACCGTATACAGGATACCAATCTCGTGAGCACCCACGCGTTCTGACCCTCCTCAGATCTTTCTCAAGGCTAGCTCGGCGTGCATGTCAAAGTCCACAAAGTGAGAGTATTTAACCCTCCCAGTCCCATCCAATTGGACCCAGCACATCTGATCCCTATACACAGTAATTCTAAAATTCCGTGATCCTGTGTGCCGGGCTTCCGTTTCCCACCCTCCGTTGGCATGGCAACACAGATACTTCCAGTCAGCTGTTCTTGCTCTTTACAGCAGTTGGCATAGGCGTTGCTATAGTGGTCTAACCTCTGTTGGCATAGAAACCCGAATTCTTCCGGTCAGCTGTTTTTTTTCATCGCGGCGATCAGCATAAATTGTTGCCATAGTGATCGAAAGCATTCTCATATCACACACAGTGCACTTGTAACATGCTTATGGATCTAAGTTGTTTGTATTTCTCAAATACTATTGTATCTCGGTGCCATTATTAAATCATGTTTCCATGCCGGGATAGTGGATTTTATATCATAGCATGATTTCATCATCTCACTATAGAATTAATAACATATATTAATAATCACAAATATACATTTTAAAATATAAAAAAAAACACCATTTTAAATAGACAAAAGGCCAATGTGTCACAGAAACCACTTCACTTCAAAGTATATATTCAAATCTCCTGGCTGCAGTGTTCCTAATTCATAGATAGTCCTCATTTCAGTTTTTGCTAATTGGCTGGCTTGATCTCGGCGCCGCCAATGTCCTTTAACCCATTGGATACCTATGAACCGTAAAATGGCGGACGTCCAACAATTATGTTTTTTCGGAAAATGATCAGAAAAGGCTTGAGTCTCAAGGCCCTTCTTGATGTTCCTTAAGTGTTCCCCAAGGTGCACTTTAAGTGGCCTTGATGTTCTCCATATATATTAAAATGCTACATTCACATTCTATCGTGTCTATAACATTTTTAGTGGCATGTGTTATAAAATCCCTAATTGCAAACACATTGTTATTGATGGTCAAGGCCGGATTACCAATGGGGCGGATGGAGCTGGAAACAACGTGAAAAGCACTTTTGATAGGGCATTTATTTACTACATTCAATAATCAATACAAATACATAGAAAAATCTATCGCCAAACACTGGGGTATCCTACAAGAGGACCCAGTGTTGTATGGAAAATTACCAGAAAAACTGAAATGTATCTATAGAAAAGCTCCGAACTTGAGCAACAGTTTGGTGGGGAGTGCTCACCAACCTATAGAAAAATGTGGGGGCATAACATCAAAGGGTTTCTATAGATGCATGTCGTGCCTGGCTTGCAAAGAAGTAAAAATGAAAAATTAGAGTAAAACCAGTTAGGTAACCATCAACTGTAACCATCACATGGGCCTGGAGCTGACATTTATGATGGGCCTACCATGTGCCGCCGCAGGAGGTATGTCCAATGCAGCGGGAGTGTGAATTGTGATGTGGGTATGTGGCCTGTGCCATGGGGTGTGGCTAGCACCATGGAGGACATATCTAGCATCTATCTTCAACCACCTCAATCTCCCTTCCCTCTTCACTCATATGAAGCATGAACCACTTATTATTTTATATAAAACAACAATAGCAGGAGATGGTATCCGCAAATATTAGGTATCCCTCAAATGTATCTACACAGGTCTGCAGCAGATATCAGTCTTCTATTTACAATCATAAAAGCAGCCCCGTAGGTTACTAAGGTGGCTGCTTTATTGCCAGTTACCAAGCTTGGGAAACTAACGCCATCTGAAGATGGAGTTAGTCATTGTAGCCTATAGGTTAATAATCCTGCAGATCCCACTTCAGCACTGTCCAGTCACCCATGCGCGGTCAACACACCGCACATATACAATAGTGCATCCAGCCCTAGAAAATGAAAGTATAGAGATTACTTATGCGATCACTTTATATTTACACTAGAGATGAGCGGGTTCGGTTTCTCTGAATCCGAACCCGCCAGAACTTCATGTTTTTTTTCACGGGTCCGAGCGACTCGGATCTTCCCGCCTTGCTCGGTTAACCCGAGCGCGCCCGAACGTCATCATGACGTTGTCGGATTCTCGCGAGGCTCGGATTCTATCGCGAGACTCGGATTCTATATAAGGAGCCGCGCGTCGCCGCCATTTTCACACGTGCATTGAGATTGATAGGGAGAGGACGTGGCTGGCGTCCTCTCCGTTTAGACACTTGATTTACTAATTTTGGGGAGCATTAGGAGTACTCAGTAGTGTACAGTGCAGAGTTTTGCTGATAGTGACCAGTGACCACCACTTTTATTTATAATCCGTTCTCTGCCTGAAAAAAGCGATACACAGCACACAGTGACTCAGTCACATACCATATCTGTGTGCACTGCTCAGGCTCAGGCCAGTGTGCTGCATCATCTATTATCTATATATAATATTATATAGCTGTCTGACTGCTCAGCTCACACAGCTTATAATTGTGGGGGAGACTGGGGAGCACTACTGCAGTGCCAGTTATAGGTTATAGCAGGAGCCAGGAGTACATAATATATTATATAGTGAGTGACCACCAGACACACAGTGCAGTTTATTTAATATATCCGTTCTCTGCCTGAAAAAAGCGATACACACAGTGACTCAGTCAGTCACATACCATATCTGTGTGCACTGCTCAGGCTCAGGCCAGTGTGCTGCATCATCTATATATATTATATATCTGTCTGACTGCTCAGCTCACACAGCTTATAATTGTGGGGGAGACTGGGGAGCACTACTGCAGTGCCAGTTATAGGTTATAGCAGGAGCCAGGAGTACATAATATTATATTAAAATTAAACAGTGCACACTTTTGCTGCAGGAGTGCCACTGCCAGTGTGACTAGTGACCAGTGACCTGACCACCAGTATATAATATTAGTAGTATACTATCTCTTTATCAACCAGTCTATATTAGCAGCAGACACAGTACAGTGCGGTAGTTCACGGCTGTGGCTACCTCTGTGTCGGCACTCGGCAGCCCGTCCATAATTGTATATACCACCTAACCGTGGTTTTTTTTTCTTTCTTTATACATACATACTAGTTACGAGTATACTATCTCTTTATCAACCAGTCTATATATTAGCAGCAGACACAGTACAGTGCGGTAGTTCACGGCTGTGGCTACCTCTGTGTCGGCACTCGGCAGCCCGTCCATAATTGTATATACCACCTAACCGTGGTTTTTTTTTCTTTCTTTATACATACATACTAGTTACGAGTATACTATCTCTTTATCAACCAGTCTATATATTAGCAGCAGACACAGTACAGTGCGGTAGTTCACGGCTGTGGCTACCTCTGTG
Organism: Pseudophryne corroboree; assembly: GCF_028390025.1. Lineage (NCBI taxonomy): Eukaryota > Metazoa > Chordata > Amphibia > Anura > Myobatrachidae > Pseudophryne > Pseudophryne corroboree. The sequence goes on along the minus strand of NC_086444.1, from coordinate 792,132,611 downwards.
TCGGCACTCGGCAGCCCGTCCATAATTGTATATACCACCTAACCGTGGTTTTTTTTCCTTTCTTTATACATACATACTAGTTACGAGTATACTATCTCTTTATCAACCAGTCTATATATTAGCAGCAGACACAGTACAGTGCGGTAGTTCACGGCTGTGGCTACCTCTGTGTCGGCACTCGGCAGCCCGTCCATAATTGTATATACCACCTAACCGTGGTTTTTTTTTCTTTCTTTATACATACATACTAGTTACGAGTATACTATCTCTTTATCAACCAGTCTATATATTAGCAGCAGACACAGTACAGTGCGGTAGTTCACGGCTGTGGCTACCTCTGTGTCGGCACTCGGCAGCCCGTCCATAATTGTATATACCACCTAACCGTGGTTTTTTTTTCTTTCTTTATACATACATACTAGTTACGAGTATACTATCTCTTTATCAACCAGTCTATATATTAGCAGCAGACACAGTACAGTGCGGTAGTTCACGGCTGTGGCTACCTCTGTGTCGGCACTCGGCAGCCCGTCCATAATTGTATATACCACCTAACCGTGGTTTTTTTTTCTTTCTTTATACATACATACTAGTTACGAGTATACTATCTCTTTATCAACCAGTCTATATATTAGCAGCAGACACAGTACAGTGCGGTAGTTCACGGCTGTGGCTACCTCTGTGTCGGCACTCGGCAGCCCGTCCATAATTGTATATACCACCTAACCGTGGTTTTTTTTTCTTTCTTTATACATACATACTAGTTACGAGTATACTATCTCTTTATCAACCAGTCTATATATTAGCAGCAGACACAGTACAGTGCGGTAGTTCACGGCTGTGGCTACCTCTGTGTCGGCACTCGGCAGCCCGTCCATAATTGTATATACCACCTAACCGTGGTTTTTTTTTCTTTCTTTATACATACATACTAGTTACGAGTATACTATCTCTTTATCAACCAGTCTATCGATTAGCAGCAGACACAGTACAGTGCGGTAGTTCACGGCTGTGGCTACCTCTGTGTCGGCACTCGGCAGCCCGTCCATAATTGTATATACCACCTAACCGTGGTTTTTTTTTCTTTCTTTATACATACATACTAGTTACGAGTATACTATCTCTTTATCAACCAGTCTATATATTAGCAGCAGACACAGTACAGTGCGGTAGTTCACGGCTGTGGCTACCTCTGTGTCGGCACTCGGCAGCCCGTCCATAATTGTATACTAGTATCCAATCCATCCATCTCCATTGTTTACCTGAGGTGCCTTTTAGTTGTGCCTATTAAAATATGGAGAACAAAAATGTTGAGGTTCCAAAATTAGGGAAAGATCAAGATCCACTTCCACCTCGTGCTGAAGCTGCTGCCACTAGTCATGGCCGAGACGATGAAATGCCAGCAACGTCGTCTGCCAAGGCCGATGCCCAATGGCATAGTACAGAGCATGTCAAAACCAAAACACCAAATATCAGTAAAAAAAGGACTCCAAAACCTAAAATAAAATTGTCGGAGGAGAAGCGTAAACTTGCCAATATGCCATTTACCACACGGAGTGGCAAGGAACGGCTGAGGCCCTGGCCTATGTTCATGGCTAGTGGTTCAGCTTCACATGAGGATGGAAGCACTCAGCCTCTCGCTAGAAAACTGAAAAGACTCAAGCTGGCAAAAGCACCGCAAAGAACTGTGCGTTCTTTGAAATCCCAAATCCACAAGGAGAGTCCAATTGTGTCGGTTGCGATGCCTGACCTTCCCAACACTGGACGTGAAGAGCATGCGCCTTCCACCATTTGCACGCCCCCTGCAAGTGCTGGAAGGAGCACCCGCAGTCCAGTTCCTGATAGTCAGATTGAAGATGTCAGTGTTGAAGTACACCAGGATGAGGAGGATATGGGTGTTGCTGGCGCTGGGGAGGAAATTGACCAGGAGGATTCTGATGGTGAGGTGGTTTGTTTAAGTCAGGCACCCGGGGAGACACCTGTTGTCCGTGGGAGGAATATGGCCGTTGACATGCCAGGTGAAAATACCAAAAAAATCAGCTCTTCGGTGTGGAGGTATTTCACCAGAAATGCGGACAACAGGTGTCAAGCCGTGTGTTCCCTTTGTCAAGCTGTAATAAGTAGGGGTAAGGACGTTAACCACCTCGGAACATCCTCCCTTATACGTCACCTGCAGCGCATTCATAATAAGTCAGTGACAAGTTCAAAAACTTTGGGTGACAGCGGAAGCAGTCCACTGACCAGTAAATCCCTTCCTCTTGTAACCAAGCTCACGCAAACCACCCCACCAACTCCCTCAGTGTCAATTTCCTCCTTCCCCAGGAATGCCAATAGTCCTGCAGGCCATGTCACTGGCAAGTCTGACGAGTCCTCTCCTGCCTGGGATTCCTCCGATGCATCCTTGCGTGTAACGCCTACTGCTGCTGGCGCTGCTGTTGTTGCCGCTGGGAGTCGATGGTCATCCCAGAGGGGAAGTCGTAAGCCCACTTGTACTACTTCCAGTAAGCAATTGACTGTTCAACAGTCCTTTGCGAGGAAGATGAAATATCACAGCAGTCATCCTACTGCAAAGCGGATAACTGAGTCCTTGACAACTATGTTGGTGTTAGACGTGCGTCCGGTATCCGCCGTTAGTTCACAGGGAACTAGACAATTTATTGAGGCAGTGTGCCCCCGTTACCAAATACCATCTAGGTTCCACTTCTCTAGGCAGGCGATACCGAGAATGTACACGGACGTCAGAAAAAGACTCACCAGTCTCCTAAAAAATGCAGTTGTACCCAATGTCCACTTAACCACGGACATGTGGACAAGTGGAGCAGGGCAGGGTCAGGACTATATGACTGTGACAGCCCACTGGGTAGATGTATGGACTCCCGCCGCAAGAACAGCAGCGGCGGCACCAGTAGCAGCATCTCGCAAACGCCAACTCTTTCCTAGGCAGGCTACGCTTTGTATCACCGCTTTCCAGAATACGCACACAGCTGAAAACCTCTTACGGCAACTGAGGAAGATCATCGCGGAATGGCTTACCCCAATTGGACTCTCCTGTGGATTTGTGGCATCGGACAACGCCAGCAATATTGTGTGTGCATTAAATATGGGCAAATTCCTGCACGTCCCATGTTTTGCACATACCTTGAATTTGGTGGTGCAGAATTTTTTAAAAAACGACAGGGGCGTGCAAGAGATGCTGTCGGTGGCCAGAAAAATTGCGGGACACTTTCGGCGTACAGGCACCACGTACAGAAGACTGGAGCACCACCAAAAACTACTGAACCTGCCCTGCCATCATCTGAAGCAAGAAGTGGTAACGAGGTGGAATTCAACCCTCTATATGCTTCAGAGGTTGGAGGAGCAGCAAAAGGCCATTCAAGCCTATACAATTGAGCACGATATAGGAGATGGAATGCACCTGTCTCAAGTGCAGTGGAGAATGATTTCAACGTTGTGCAAGGTTCTGATGCCCTTTGAACTTGCCACACGTGAAGTCAGTTCAGACACTGCCAGCCTGAGTCAGGTCATTCCCCTCATCAGGCTTTTGCAGAAGAAGCTGGAGGCATTGAAGAAGGAGCTAAAAGGGAGCGATTCCGCTAGACATGTGGGACTTGTGGATGCAGCCCTTAATTCGCTTAACAAGGATTCACGGGTGGTCAATCTGTTGAAATCAGAGCACTACATTTTGGCCACCGTGCTCGATCCTAGATTTAAAGCCTACCTTGGATCTCTCTTTCCGGCAGACACAGGTCTGCTGGGGTTGAAAGACCTGCTGGTGACAAAATTGTCAAGTCAAGCGGAACGCGACCTGTCAACATCTCCTCCTTCACATTCTCCCGCAACTGGGGGTGCGAGGAAAAGGCTCAGAATTCCGAGCCCACCCGCTGGCGGTGATGCAGGGCAGTCTGGAGCGACTGCTGATGCTGACATCTGGTCCGGACTGAAGGACCTGACAACGATTACGGACATGTCGTCTACTGTCACTGCATATGATTCTCTCAACATTGATAGAATGGTGGAGGATTATATGAGTGACCGCATCCAAGTAGGCACGTCACACAGTCCGTACTTATACTGGCAGGAAAAAGAGGCAATTTGGAGGCCCTTGCACAAACTGGCTTTATTCTACCTAAGTTGCCCTCCCACAAGTGTGTACTCCGAAAGAGTGTTTAGTGCCGCCGCTCACCTTGTCAGCAATCGGCGTACGAGGTTACATCCAGAAAATGTGGAGAAGATGATGTTCATTAAAATGAATTATAATCAATTCCTCCGCGGAGACATTGACCAGCAGCAATTGCCTCCACAAAGTACACAGGGAGCTGAGATGGTGGATTCCAGTGGGGACGAATTGATAATCTGTGAGGAGGGGGATGTACACGGTGATATATCGGAGGGTGAAGATGAGGTGGACATCTTGCCTCTGTAGAGCCAGTTTGTGCAAGGAGAGATTAATTGCTTCTTTTTTGGGTGGGGTCCAAACCAACCCGTCATATCAGTCACAGTCGTGTGGCAGACCCTGTCACTGAAATGATGGGTTGGTTAAAGTGTGCATGTCCTGTTTTGTTTATACAACATAAGGGTGGGTGGGAGGGCCCAAGGACAATTCCATCTTGCACCTCTTTTTTCTTTTCTTTTTCTTTGCATCATGTGCTGATTGGGGAGGGTTTTTTTGGAAGGGACATCCTGCGTGACACTGCAGTGCCACTCCTAGATGGGCCCGGTGTTTGTGTCGGCCACTAGGGTCGCTAATCTTACTCACACAGTCAGCTACCTCATTGCGCCTCTTTTTTTCTTTGCGTCATGTGCTGTTTGGGGAGGGTTTTTTGGAAGGGACATCCTGCGTGACACTGCAGTGCCACTCCTAGATGGGCCCGGTGTTTGTGTCGGCCACTAGGGTCGCTAATCTTACTCACACAGCTACCTCATTGCGCCTCTTTTTTTCTTTGCATCATGTGCTGTTTGGGGAGGGTTTTTTGGAAGGGACATCCTGCGTGACACTGCAGTGCCACTCCTAGATGGGCCCGGTGTTTGTGTCGGCCACTAGGGTCGCTAATCTTACTCACACAGCTACCTCATTGCGCCTCTTTTTTTCTTTGCGTCATGTGCTGTTTGGGGAGGGTTTTTTGGAAGGGCCATCCTGCGTGACACTGCAGTGCCACTCCTAGATGGGCCCGGTGTTTGTGTCGGCCACTAGGGTCGCTAATCTTACTCACACAGCTACCTCATTGCGCCTCTTTTTTTCTTTGCGTCATGTGCTGTTTGGGGAGGGTTTTTTGGAAGGGCCATCCTGCGTGACACTGCAGTGCCACTCCTAGATGGGCCCGGTGTTTGTGTCGGCCACTAGGGTCGCTAATCTTACTCACACAGCTACCTCATTGCGCCTCTTTTTTTCTTTGCGTCATGTGCTGTTGGGGGAGGTTTTTTTGGAAGGGACATCCTGCGTGACACTGCAGTGCCACTCCTAGATGGGCCCGGTGTTTGTGTCGGCCACTAGGGTCGCTTATCTTACTCACACAGCGACCTCGGTGCAAATTTTAGGACTAAAAATAATATTGTGAGGTGTGAGGTATTCAGAATAGACTGAAAATGAGTGTAAATTATGGTTTTTGAGGTTAATAATACTTTGGGATCAAAATGACCCCCAAATTCTATGATTTAAGCTGTTTTTTAGTGTTTTTTGAAAAAAACACCCGAATCCAAAACACACCCGAATCCGACAAAAAAAATTCGGTGAGGTTTTGCCAAAACGCGTTCGAACCCAAAACACGGCCGCGGAACCGAACCCAAAACCAAAACACAAAACCCGAAAAATTTCAGGCGCTCATCTCTAATTTACACATCACAGAGATGGGCTCCTATCAGAACCTCTCTCCCTGCATTTGATTCCTGATACAAACTGGCGATATATCATCTCTTATTGCCGTTAGAAGCGGCAATAAAAAACTATAGTTATCAGGTCGAAAACCTGATTATTAATAAATGGTCGCCATAGTGCATTATATCCACAGGAATGTATATATAAATAAAATTATATACCATGTGTGAAAGCTAGGAAAAAAGCATGCTGTCCCAAACAGTCCTCTGTAATGATGACTATGGTAGCACTATGCTGTCATTGCTATAGCAATCCCAGATGCCCCAACTGCAGCACAGTCCAAAATGCAAATAGGGGAGTCACACCAACTGCCACCCCAAACGCTTTTAACATCACCGGCCAGGACTGGCAGTTGGTGTGGCTCCCCTATTTGCATTTTGGACTGTGCTGCAGTTGGGGCATCTGGGATTGCTATAGCAATGACAGAATTACAAAAAAAAAGAGAAAAAATGTTGTCTTCTATACAAGTTGTCTAAGGCAGCACCCCCATTTGTATAATAGGACTATATGATGACTTCATAAGCAATAATCAAAGTTCCCTAAATAGGTACTAACTACCCATTGGTGCAGAAGTTAATTTCCCTTTCCATATTTTACCTTTTTGCTTTTGAGATATAGCAATAACAGCACAGTGCTGCTACATTCATCATTACAGAGGGCTGTTTGGGACAGTATACTTTTTTTTCCGGTTTTCACATGCGGTATAAAATTAAGAACAAGGAGTCCTGGAAGTGATGATATGGCCCCCACAGAGCCCTGATCTCAACATCATCGGGTCTGTCTGGGACTACATGAAGAGACAGAAGGATTTCAGCAAGCCTACATCCACAGAAGATCTGTGGTTAGTTCTCTAAGATGTGTGGAACAACCTCCCTGCAGAGTTCCTTCAAAAACTGTGTGCAAGTGTACCTAGAAGAATTGATGCTGTTTTGAAGGCAAAGGGTGATCATACCAAATATTGATTTGATTAAAATTTCTCTTCTGTTCATTCACTTTGCATTTTGTTAATTAATATAAATGAATTTTTAACACTTCTATTTTTTAAAACATTCTTACTGTGCAGCATTTTCCCACACACGCCTAAAACCTTTGCAGTTTTGTATATACACGGTCGAGTCACATTATTATAACCACCAGCTAATAGGCCAGAGTAACTGTCGTGTGCAGCACGGACAGCAGCTAGATGGGCCGAAGTGTTGTTTTAGACACCTGTCTGGTAGCCCCCAGGTTCATTTTGATGGTGAGCTGCTTGACTTTAGTGTGTCACTTGGCCCTCACACTCCTTCAAAGCCAACGTTCACCTCTCACATCAGTGGCATGTGATGCTCCGCAGTTACCACATCGGTTATTCGCAGTGGTGCTATTTGTCCAGTCATGATACACCTTCACAGACTGCCAGCCGAACAGTTCACAGACTGCGCTGTTTCAGAAATACTGCCACCCTTGGCCCGAAAACCAATAATCATCCATTTTTGCAACTCAGATAAATCGCCTCCTTTACCCAAGACAGTAACAAGTTATATGTGCGCAGAAGGCCTATCGCGCACCTTATGTACCCACCAAGCCAGCGCATGAGACGTGACCTACTTCATGGGCTACGCGCTGCTGACGACAAATGTAGGAGGTGGTCATAATTATGTGACTCGACCGTGTATACAGTATACAGTATGATTATAGAGGGAGGAAGAGAGATATATACACTACATAGATATAATGGTCAAATAGAAGCGGCACTCATAGTACGGGTTACATACTACTTACTGGCGGGCGGGATGTCAGCTGTCAAGATCCCAACAGTGGCATCCCGTCCGCCAGAATGCCGTCAGCAGGGCAAGGGCTAAGAGTCACCTTGCGGGCTCAGTGGCTTACTGCACTCACCACAGGTTCTATTCTCACACTATGGGAATAGCCCCTATGCGCCAGGATTCGGTTGTCAGCTGTCGGGATTCCGGCATCAGTATCCTGACTGCCGAGATCCCGACAGATGGCAAATTGATTGCAGGAGCAGAAAGCAATAATTGCCTATATATATATATATATATATATATACTCAATTAATGGAATTCATTATTTAAAGCTTAGATGTGCACACTATAGCTAGGAACCAGTGGTCTCTGGTGCTGAGCTCACATAGCATTTATGTTTAGGAAGTGCTGTGATCTGGTTCCAGTCAGGGAAGGGGCTCCACAGATTAAACAGCTGAGCACATCAGGCACATCTCTGCTTCGGGTGGTCTTCAGGTTGACGACTGTCAGGATCCCGGCGCACAGTATACCCAGCAGCCGGCATACCGACAGATATTCTCCCTCGTGGGGGTCCATGACCCCCCTGGAGGGAGCATAAATAGCGTGGCAAAGGGCTCCTTTGCGCTCGCCACACTGTCGGTATGCCGGTGGTCGGGCTCCCGGCGCCAGTATGCTGGTCGCTGGGAGCCCGGCCGCTGGCATACCGTACTACACCCCTCTGCTTCCTCCTGGTTCCTTCAATTCCTTCATAATACCGTGTGCACACTAGAGATGAGCGCCTGAAATTTTTCGGGTTTTGTGTTTTGGTTTTGGGTTCGGTTCCGCGGCCGTGTTTTGGGTTCGAACGCGTTTTGGCAAAACCTCACCGAATTATTTTTGTCGGATTCGGGTGTGTTTTGGATTCGGGTGTTTTTTTCAAAAAACCCTAAAAAACAGCTTAAATCATAGAATTTGGGGGTAATTTTGATCCCAAAGTATTATTAACCTCAAAAAACATAATTTACACTCATTTTCAGCCTATTCTGAACACATCACACCTCACAATATTATTTTTAGTCCTAAAATTTGCACCGAGGTCGCTGTGTGAGTAAGATAAGCGACCCTAGTGGCCGACACAAACACCAGGCCCATCTAGGAGTGGCACTGCAGTGTCACGCAGGATGTCCCTTCCAAAAAACCCTCCCCAAACAGCACATGACGCAAAGAAAAAAAGAGGCGCAATGAGGTAGCTGTGTGAGTAAGATTAGCGACCCTAGTGGCCGACACAAACACCGGGCCCATCTAGGAGTGGCACTGCAGTGTCACGCAGGATGGCCCTTCCAAAAAACCCTCCCCAAACAGCACATGACGCAAAGAAAAAAAGAGGCGCAATGAGGTAGCTGTGTGAGTAAGATTAGCGACCCTAGTGGCCGACACAAACACCGGGCCCATCTAGGAGTGGCACTGCAGTGTCACGCAGGATGGCCCTTCCAAAAAACCCTCCCCAAACAGCACATGACGCAAAGAAAAAAAGAGGCGCAATGAGGTAGCTGACTGTGTGAGTAAGATTAGCGACCCTAGTGGCCGACACAAACACCGGGCACATCTAGGAGTGGCACTGCAGTGTCACGCAGGATGTCCCTTCCAAAAAACCCTCCCCAAACAGCACATGACGCAAAGAAAAAAAGAGGCGCAATGAGGTAGCTGTGTGAGTAAGATTAGCGACCCTAGTGGCCGACACAAACACCGGGCCCATCTAGGAGTGGCACTGCAGTGTCACGCAGGATGTCCCTTCCAAAAAACCCTCCCCAATCAGCACATGATGCAAAGAAAAAGAAAAGAAAAAAGAGGTGCAAGATGGAATTATCCTTGGGCCCTCCCACCCACCCTTATGTTGTATAAACAAAACAGGACATGCACACTTTAACCAACCCATCATTTCAGTGACAGGGTCTGCCACACGACTGTGACTGATATGACGGGTTGGTTTGGACCCCCCCCAAAAAAGAAGCAATTAATCTCTCCTTGCACAAACTGGCTCTACAGAGGCAAGATGTCCACCTCATCTTCACCCTCCGATATATCACCGTGTACATCCCCCTCCTCACAGATTATCAATTCGTCCCCACTGGAATCCACCTTCTCAGCTCCCTGTGTACTTTGTGGAGGCAATTGCTGCTGGTCAATGTCTCCGCGGAGGAATTGATTATAATTCATTTTAATGAACATCATCTTCTCCACATTTTCTGGATGTAACCTCGTACGCCGATTGCTGACAAGGTGAGCTGCGGCACTAAACACTCTTTCGGAGTACACACTTGTGGGAGGGCAACTTAGGTAGAATAAAGCCAGTTTGTGCAAGGGCCTCCAAATTGCCTCTTTTTCCTGCCAGTATAAGTACGGACTGTGTGACGTGCCTACTTGGATGCGGTCACTCATATAATCCTCCACCATTCTATCAATGTTGAGAGAATCATATGCAGTGACAGTAGACGACATGTCCGTAATCGTTGTCAGGTCCTTCAGTCCGGACCAGATGTCAGCATCAGCAGTCGCTCCAGACTGCCCTGCATCACCGCCAGCGGGTGGGCTCGGAATTCTGAGCCTTTTCCTCGCACCCCCAGTTGCGGGAGAATGTGAAGGAGGAGATGTTGACAGGTCGCGTTCCGCTTGACTTGACAATTTTGTCACCAGCAGGTCTTTCAACCCCAGCAGACCTGTGTCTGCCGGAAAGAGAGATCCAAGGTAGGCTTTAAATCTAGGATCGAGCACGGTGGCCAAAATGTAGTGCTCTGATTTCAACAGATTGACCACCCGTGAATCCTTGTTAAGCGAATTAAGGGCTGCATCCACAAGTCCCACATGCCTAGCGGAATCGCTCCGTGTTAGCTCCTTCTTCAATGCCTCCAGCTTCTTCTGCAAAAGCCTGATGAGGGGAATGACCTGACTCAGGCTGGCAGTGTCTGAACTGACTTCACGTGTGGCAAGTTCAAAGGGCATCAGAACCTTGCACAACGTTGAAATCATTCTCCACTGCACTTGAGACAGGTGCATTCCATCTCCTATATCGTGCTCAATTGTATAGGCTTGAATGGCCTTTTGCTGCTCCTCCAACCTCTGAAGCATATAGAGGGTTGAATTCCACCTCGTTACCACTTCTTGCTTCAGATGATGGCAGGGCAGGTTCAGTAGTTTTTGGTGGTGCTCCAGTCTTCTGTACGTGGTGCCTGTACGCCGAAAGTGTCCCGCAATTTTTCTGGCCACCGACAGCATCTCTTGCACGCCCCTGTCGTTTTTTAAAAAATTCTGCACCACCAAATTCAAGGTATGTGCAAAACATGGGACGTGCTGGAATTTGCCCATATTTAATGCACACACAATATTGCTGGCGTTGTCCGATGCCACAAATCCACAGGAGAGTCCAATTGGGGTAAGCCATTCCGCGATGATCTTCCTCAGTTGCCGTAAGAGGTTTTCAGCTGTGTGCGTATTCTGGAAAGCGGTGATACAAAGCGTAGCCTGCCTAGGAAAGAGTTGGCGTTTGCGAGATGCTGCTACTGGTGCCGCCGCTGCTGTTCTTGCGGCGGGAGTCCATACATCTACCCAGTGGGCTGTCACAGTCATATAGTCCTGACCCTGCCCTGCTCCACTTGTCCACATGTCCGTGGTTAAGTGGACATTGGGTACAACTGCATTTTTTAGGACACTGGTGAGTCTTTTTCTGACGTCCGTGTACATTCTCGGTATCGCCTGCCTAGAGAAGTGGAACCTAGATGGTATTTGGTAACGGGGGCACACTGCCTCAATAAATTGTCTAGTTCCCTGTGAACTAACGGCGGATACCGGACGCACGTCTAACACCAACATAGTTGTCAAGGACTCAGTTATCCGCTTTGCAGTAGGATGACTGCTGTGATATTTCATCTTCCTCGCAAAGGACTGTTGAACAGTCAATTGCTTACTGGAAGTAGTACAAGTGGGCTTACGACTTCCCCTCTGGGATGACCATCGACTCCCAGCGGCAACAACAGCAGCGCCAGCAGCAGTAGGCGTTACACGCAAGGATGCATCGGAGGAATCCCAGGCAGGAAAGGACTCGTCAGACTTGCCAGTGACATGGCCTGCAGGACTATTGGCATTCCTGGGGAAGGAGGAAATTGACACTGAGGGAGTTGGTGGGGTGGTTTGCGTGAGCTTGGTTACAAGAGGAAGGGATTTACTGGTCAGTGGACTGCTTCCGCTGTCACCCAAAGTTTTTGAACTTGTCACTGACTTATTATGAATGCGCTGCAGGTGACGTATAAGGGAGGATGTTCCGAGGTGGTTAACGTCCTTACCCCTACTTATTACAGCTTGACAAAGGGAACACACGGCTTGACACCTGTTGTCCGCATTTCTGGTGAAATACCTCCACACCGAAGAGCTGATTTTTTTGGTATTTTCACCTGGCATGTCAACGGCCATATTCCTCCCACGGACAACAGGTGTCTCCCCGGGTGCCTGACTTAAACAAACCACCTCACCATCAGAATCCTCCTGGTCAATTTCCTCCCCAGCGCCAGCAACACCCATATCCTCCTCATCCTGGTGTACTTCAACACTGACATCTTCAATCTGACTATCAGGAACTGGACTGCGGGTGCTCCTTCCAGCACTTGCAGGGGGCATGCAAATAGTGGAAGGCGCATGCTCTTCACGTCCAGTGTTGGGAAGGTCAGGCATCGCAAACGACACAATTGGACTCTCCTTGTGGATTTGGGATTTCAAAGAACGCACAGTTCTTTGCGGTGCTTTTGCCAGCTTGAGTCTTTTCAGTTTTCTAGCGAGAGGCTGAGTGCTTCCATCCTCATGTGAAGCTGAACCACTAGCCATGAACATAGGCCAGGGCCTCAGCCGTTCCTTGCCACTCCGTGTGGTAAATGGCATATTGGCAAGTTTACGCTTCTCCTCCGACAATTTTATTTTAGGTTTTGGAGTCCTTTTTTTTCTGATATTTGGTGTTTTGGATTTGACATGCTCTGTACTATGACATTGGGCATCGGCCTTGGCAGACGACGTTGCTGGCATTTCATCGTCTCGGCCATGACTAGTGGCAGCAGCTTCAGCACGAGGTGGAAGTGGATCTTGATCTTTCCCTAATTTTGGAACCTCAACTTTTTTGTTCTCCATATTTTATAGGCAGAACTAAAAGGCACCTCAGGTAAACAATGGAGATGGATGGATTGGATAGTTTACTAGTATACAATTATGGACGGACTGCCACGGTTAGGTGGTATAAAAAAACCACGGTTAGGTGGTATATATTATAATAATAATACAATTATGGATGGACGGACTGCCTGCCGACTGCCGACACAGAGGTAGCCACAGCCGTGAACTACCGCACTGTACACTGGTTGATAAAGAGATAGTAGTATACTCGTAACAACTAGTATGACACTATGACGACGGTATAAAGAATGGAAAAAAAACCACGGTTAGGTGGTATATATTATAATAATAATACAATTATGGATGGACGGACTGCCTGCCGACTGCCGACACAGAGGTAGCCACAGCCGTGAACTACCGCACTGTACACTGGTTGATAAAGAGATAGTAGTATACTCGTAACAACTAGTATGACACTATGACGACGGTATAAAGAATGCAAAAAAAACCACGGTTAGGTGGTATATATTATAATAATAATACAATTATGGATGGACGGACTGCCTGCCGACTGCCGACACAGAGGTAGCCACAGCCGTGAACTACCGCACTGTACACTGGTTGATAAAGAGATAGTAGTATACTCGTAACAACTAGTATGACACTATGACGACGGTATAAAGAATGGAAAAAAAACCACGGTTAGGTGGTATATATTATAATAATAATACAATTATGGATGGACGGACTGCCTGCCGACTGCCGACACAGAGGTAGCCACAGCCGTGAACTACCGCACTGTACACTGGTTGATAAAGAGATAGTAGTATACTCGTAACAGCTAGTATGACACTATGACGACGGTATAAAGAATGCAAAAAAAACCACGGTTAGGTGGTATATATTATAATAATAATACAATTATGGATGGACGGACTGCCTGCCGACTGCCGACACAGAGGTAGCCACAGCCGTGAACTACCGCACTGTACACTGGTTGATAAAGAGATAGTAGTATACTCGTAACAACTAGTATGACACTATGACGACGGTATAAAGAATGAAAAAAAAACCACGGTTAGGTGGTATATATTATAATAATAATACAATTATGGATGGACGGACTGCCTGCCGACTGCCGACACAGAGGTAGCCACAGCCGTGAACTACCGCACTGTACACTGGTTGATAAAGAGATAGTAGTATACTCGTAACAATTAGGATGACACTATGACGGTATAAAGAATGAAAAAAAAAACCACGGTTAGGTGGTAGGTATATAATAATAAATAATACAATTCTGGTCGGACGGACTGCCTGCCGTGTGCCGACACAGAGGTAGCCACAGCCGTGAACTACCGCACTGTACACTGGTTGATAAAGAGATAGTAGTATACTCGTAACAATTAGGATGACACTATGACGGTATAAAGAATGAAAAAAAAACCACGGTTAGGTGGTAGGTATATAATAATAAATAATACAATTCTGGTCGGACGGACTGCCTGCCGTGTGCCGACACAGAGGTAGCCACAGCCGTGAACTACCGCACTGTACACTGGTTGATAAAGAGATAGTAGTATACTCGTAACAATTAGGATGACACTATGACGGTATAAAGAATGAAAAAAAAACCACGGTTAGGTGGTAGGTATATAATAATAAATAATACAATTCTGGTCGGACGGACTGCCTGCCGTGTGCCGACACAGAGGTAGCCACAGCCGTGAACTACCGCACTGTACACTGGTTGATAAAGAGATAGTAGTATACTCGTAACAATTAGGATGACACTATGACGGTATAAAGAATGAAAAAAAAACCACGGTTAGGTGGTAGGTATATAATAATAAATAATACAATTCTGGTCGGACGGACTGCCTGCCGTGTGCCGACACAGAGGTAGCCACAGCCGTGAACTACCGCACTGTACACTGGTTGATAAAGAGATAGTAGTATACTCGTAACAATTAGGATGACACTATGACGGTATAAAGAATGAAAAAAAAACCACGGTTAGGTGGTAGGTATATAATAATAAATAATACAATTCTGGTCGGACGGACTGCCTGCCGTGTGCCGACACAGAGGTAGCCACAGCCGTGAACTACCGCACTGTACACTGGTTGATAAAGAGATAGTAGTATACTCGTAACAATTAGGATGACACTATGACGGTATAAAGAATGAAAAAAAAACCACGGTTAGGTGGTAGGTATATAATAATAAATAATACAATTCTGGTCGGACGGACTGCCTGCCGTGTGCCGACACAGAGGTAGCCACAGCCGTGAACTACCGCACTGTACACTGGTTGATAAAGAGATAGTAGTATACTCGTAACAATTAGGATGACACTATGACGGTATAAAGAATGAAAAAAAAACCACGGTTAGGTGGTAGGTATATAATAATAAATAATACAATTCTGGTCGGACGGACTGCCTGCCGTGTGCCGACACAGAGGTAGCCACAGCCGTGAACTACCGCACTGTACTGTGTCTGCTGCTAATATAGACTGGTTGATATTTAAAGAGATATTAGTAGTATACAACAATACTATACTGGTGGTCAGGCACTGGTCACCACTCCTGCAGCAAAAGTGTGCACTGTTAATTAATATAATTGTACTCCTGGCTCCTGCTAACAACCTGCAGTGCTCCCCAGTCTCCCCCACAATTAATTATAAGCTTTTAATTTATACATTGATGACTGTGCAGCACACTGGGCTGAGCTGAGTGCACACAGACTGAGTCACACTGTGTGACTGACTGTGCTGTGTATCGTTTTTTTTTTCAGGCAGAGAACGGATATAGCAGAGAGAACTGAACGGATATATTATATTAAATAAAAGTTAACTAGCAACTGCACTGGTCACTGACTGTGGTAAACTAACTCTGTCTGCGACTCTGCACAATCTCTCTCTATCTAATCTATCTATCTCTATTCTAATGGAGAGGACGCCAGACACGTCCTCTCCCTATCAATCTCAATGCACGAGTGAAAATGGCGGCGACGCGCGGCTCCTTATATAGAATCCGAGTCTCGCGATAGAATCCGAGCCTCGCGAGAATCCGACAGCGTCATGATGACGTTCGGGCGCGCTCGGGTTAACCGAGCAAGGCGGGAAGATCCGAGTCGCTCGGACCCGTGGAAAAAAAAGTGAAGTTCGTGCGGGTTCGGATTCAAAGAAACCGAACCCGCTCATCTCTAGTGCACACCCC
This sequence comes from Pseudophryne corroboree, assembly GCF_028390025.1. Lineage (NCBI taxonomy): Eukaryota > Metazoa > Chordata > Amphibia > Anura > Myobatrachidae > Pseudophryne > Pseudophryne corroboree. Next base: position 792,116,640 of record NC_086444.1, on the reverse strand, counting down.
GGTCAGCATGCCAACACAGACACACTAATGTAGCCTTTGGCTGCGCTGCGAGACAGGTACCAGACAGCAGACAGAGAGCCGCAGTTCACAGCCCATGATGCTGTTAAAGAGCCCTTCACTTGGCTTCAGCTACCCACTGGTCGACACCCTCCTCCTGTCCATCACCGAAGCAACACAGCACAGAGGAGTAGTGTTTTAGCACTATGCGGCGCAGAAAGGGCTTGTGAAGCTTTTCACTGCGTCGCAAGTTATGCCTAGCAGCAGTGCAGGAGGGCGGGTGGCCAGGGTGTGTAAAGTAATGGGCCGGCAGGGATCTAGTGGGCAGGGCTTGAGGGCGGTCGCTGCTGCAGACAGGAAAATAAATTTTCCTGTCTGACGCAGAACATCAATCCTTTGGGCCTATTTTGATGGGAGGCCTGGAGCTGCAGCTCCATCCGCCCCATTGGTAATCCGGCCTTGACCATCAATAACAATGTGTTTATAATTAGGGATTTTATAACATGTGCCACTAAAAATGTTATATACGCGATAGAATGTGAATGTAGCCTTTTTTTTATATAGAGAGAACATCAAGGCCACTTAAAGTGCACCTTGGGGAACACTTAAAGAACATCAAGAAGGGCCTTGAGACTCATGCCAAAAACACATAATTGCTCGATGTCCACCATTTTACGGTTCATAGGTACCCAATGGCGCCGAGATTAAGCCAGCCAATTAGCAAAAACTGAAATGAGGACTATCTATGAATTAGGAACACTGCAGCCAGGAGGTTTGAATATAGACTTTGAAGTGAAGTGGTTTCTGTGACACATTGGTAGAGGGACCTTTTGTCTATTTCTATTTAAAAAAAAAAATGTAACAATGTATATTTGTGATTATTAATATACTAGGTGATTCATCGCGCCCTACAGGTGGTCTTCACACCGTCGTAAGGGGCTACGCCCCCTTAACCCTTGCACACCATTGTGGCGTGCAATATTTTTATTATATGGAGTATTACATCCTATCATAATTGTGTAAGTGGTTAAATATTGTACAGACAAAGGGAGTGCAATGGTTAAGGGGTCGAAGCCCCTTGCAATGGCGTGAACAGTGCACGCAGACCCTGATGAATCACCTAGTAGGTGCTTTGGTTGGCGGAGTGGCGGGTGCGGGGAAGATGCGGATGGTACCCTGGGGTGCCGTGGCAGGGGCGGTTACGGTGGTGCCGCAGGTGGGAGAGGGGCTGGTGCAGTGGTGCCACAGGTGGGGGAGGGTGCATGGGTGCCATGGATGGTGGTCCGGAGCCACTGCGGGTGGGGGCGGAGCAGTTGGGGAGGTGCGGGGTTGCTTCGGGTGGGGGAGGGGGTCCGGAGCTACCGCGGGTGCTGGAGGGGGTGTGTGGGGGTGCCACAGATGGGGCCCGGAGGTACTGTGAGTGGAGGAGGGGTGAATAATGCTTCTCCTGCTTCTCCTCCTGTCAGCAGCTAAGCTGCTGTCATCCCTTTGGCAGTGGCTCTCCCGGAGACTCGCACAGCAGCCAGTCACTATTGTTAGCGCCGGTGTCCCAACGCGCTGCATTACAGGGAAGAAGATGCACTCAATAAACTACAGCTCCCAGCAGCCCTAAGGGCCGGAATGCTTTGGCGCTAAGGGCTGCTGGGAGCTGTAGTTTATTTAGTGCGTCTTATTCCCTGTAATGCTTCTTCCCTGTAATATGGCGCGTTGGGACACTGGTGATAACAATAGTGACTGGCTGGCAGAACTGAGTGACTGGCTGAATCAATGTAAAAGGTGAGAGTGCTGTTCAGTGTCAGTGTCAGTGACACTGCACACAGGTCTGGCGCTAGCTGCTCAGCAAAGGGATGCAGTGCAGGGAGGCACCAGGAAGGAGAGACGTTCTCCCTGCTCTGCATCCCTGTGCTGAGCTTCTGCTGCTATCCCTGCTGCTGCCGGCTGCTGTCACACATGCAGCGGCGCGGGAAGCACATTACCTTCTCTCCCCCTCGGCGCCGGCAGCACAAAGCCTCCTCTCCCCCTCGGCGCTGGCAGCACAAAACCTCCTCTCCCCCTCCCCTTCCCTGTGTGACATTCAGTGGCCGGGAGGGAGCCAAAGGGGATGGGGCTAGATGGGAGTAAGGGGCGGAGCTACACAGGACCATGCTGCAGCAGGAGGATGAGCTGCTACAGCTTTGGCCAGCCAGACTTCATTAAGTGTCTGGAAAGAGAGTGAGTGTGTGTGTGTATATACAGTGCCTGTGTATACTGTATATATGTGTGACTGTGTATATGTGTAATGTATGTACAGTATGTATGTGTGTGTGTTTGTATATATATATGTGTCTGTTGTGTGTGTGTGTATGTGTGACTGCTGCATAATGTGTGTTAGCATCACTGGTACAGCGGGCTTTACGTGTGTAAGCAGCACTGGTACAGAGGGCGTTATGTGTGTAAGCGGTACTGGTAGAGGGGGCATTACATGTGTAAGCATCACTGGTACAGGGGGCTTTACGTGTGTAAGCGTCACTGGTACAGGGGGAGCGTTACGTGTGTAAGCGTCACTGGTACAGGGGGCGTTATGTGTTGTCAAAGTCGAAATATATCATGCTGCACGTTGCCATATATTAACCCCATGCGCTTGCCCGCTGCACGTGCACATTCTCTCCCGTGCGTGCGCATATTCGCAGTTGCGTGACGGCGCCTCCACGGTCGTGCGCTCAGGCGCGTGGTATGTGCATTTACGGTAGAGTTGGTGTGCGTCTGGTGGGCGACTCGATCGTTACATAGTTAATCCGAATAGTATGTTTTATAGGTAATGGTCCCCTTAATAATAACTGTAAGTTTGTTTAGTATAACTGGTTCATGAACAAGGGAATGCCTCTTTGCATGATACAAAGGGTCAGATAGGGTCTGAGCGATGGTGTTTGGTACCTAACCGAAGAGTATTTTATTAGAAACAATCCGGTGCTGGTTAGGTAGAGATTAATTGCTCCTGCGTATAGTTATGTCTATAAATAGTTTCTGGACATTTACTGTATTTGCGGTTCATTGTCCATGTGGTGGGAATCCTGAGATTCCCTCCCACCTGAGCAGTCTGGAATAGTCACAGCCCACCTGTTCAAACAAACCTATGACCTTTTGTTGTAATGTGAAGACAGATTCCTGTGTCCAATGAACAATGAGATATAGGTCCCTTTGTAGTGTACTGTATGCAGTGTATATAAGGAACAGCCAGACTGGACCAGCTCAGTCTACTCTCCACAAAAGGTTTTCATCATTGACTAACTAGGGAGCTGGTGACCAGGACTGCGCAGCGATCATTCCCCAGTGTGTAAGTTCTCTCTGTGACCACCTTATTCTCTGTCTGTATTTTGCCACGTTCTCTCTCTCTCTGTTAGTGTTAGGATTGTGACGCTATTGTATATTTATGTGTAGTTATTCTGTTAGATATTGATGTTAGCCTGTAGTGTGTAAGATGTTAACTGTATTTTCCCTTTTTACATAACTAAATCTCGTTAGTAAAGGTTTTGGAACCTTAGCAAGGTATTGTGTGTTTATTACATTGCTGAGGGTATTTGGAGCGTCTCAATCGCTCAAGCAGCTTTTATATTAACAAGGTTAAGAAGGTCTATAAGCAGTACATTATTACAGTGTTACAGTACCAAGGTATACAGTGTGAACATATTCTGTGTTTAAAGTTTATAAAGGTTGCTGTCTGTGTGTACGCTCGCTGTGTGTATTCCGTACACCCAGCGTAGCGTGTGTACGTAATTTGCGTACCACGTGCGAGGCCTTCATACGCAAATAGCGTACGGAGTACGTATCACGTGCACGTGGTTTAGCGGCCATTACGGCTACACGGTATTAGTATATAGCTAATGTTAAAAGGTAGATAACTGACTCTATCAATTGGGGGCAAGTCCGGTCCACCTCATATCCGCAGTCAGGCGAAAACGCACAGACTTTATCGATCAGCAAAGGGAGGAAAGGTAGTATCTTGTAGTGCTGATCAGATGAGAGTCTGCGTCTGATTCTTTTGGTTTGTAGGGATGCTGGTGGAATCCAAAGAAGGTAGGAACATTAAGCTATTGTCTTTTTAAATCTGGTTTTTATTTCTATTTGGTGCCAACTGCACACGCAGATTGGATTGCTTGTCTGTTTAAATAGGTTTAAAAGTATTTTTGGTCGCTCTGCATGGCTTGATAGTTTTATTTTTAGCTCAGGCCTAGAATAACTTTAGGGGCTGAAATGATGATTTTCTTTGTGACAAAAGAAGCCGCATGGTCTGTCCTCCATTTTGTGTAAACCTCATGGATGTGGAAGGGGGGAGGAGCAGCGGCCATTTTGGGAAGGTCAGATTTTTTTTTCTTTCTGAATGGCTGATTTTCAGTTGACTCGGGAAATAATCAACCATCCATTGTCAAAAAAGAAATTATCATTTAATGAGTTTTTAATGCATTTATTTAATCCATATCATAGTTAATCATAAGTGGTTCAGATAGAGTTTAATATAAGTTAATAGTAAAATGAATATTTGATGTAGGAAATACACAAATAAAACAAAGTTGTGGTTTTTCTTCTTCTCTTTCTCCCTTCAAGAGCCTGTTTAACTCTGCTACTTGTGAGATGGGCCATTGAAATGCAAATGAACCTGTGTAACTGGGTTTTGTTTTTGTTTTTTTCTCCCAGCAGTGAAAGAAATCGCCTTCACAGATAGTTAAAAAGCACATTCATATGCAAATTAGAAGCACTGAATAAGGTCTCATATATGTAATAGTGATTAGTACATATATGTAATATTATATGTGCGTGCTTACATTAATGTATGTCATTAGATTAATTTAGAATTGCATTTTCACCTGTGTATTTTCACATATCTCACTTTCCTGTTTGCCATTTATCATTGATAATGTGCTGAGAAAGATTTGTTGCTATTGGTAGTTAAAAGTAAAAATAATACGTTAAGGAGTAATTTGTAAAACACGCACACGGCTTTGCCTAAAGATACAAGGAAAGATCTGTGTGGTGCTCGGTAGATGATTACAGTTAAAGATCATTTACATTGATATAAACGTGTTAGTTGTATTTCTGTGGATATATCTGGCCTGCGTACACGTGTCTCTAACAAAGGGCAGAACTAGCGTATGCGACGCAAGGGCCGATGCACGGAGCGTATATTACGCAACGGAGCGTCTGGGTACGCCCACGTAATACAAATCACACGATAGTATTGTTTTAGTAGGCGATACGGAGGCAACGCGATAATAGCGCAAGTCAATCTCAGTGTCCAAAATTTTAATCTAATAGATCCTTCTCTAGTTGCAACTCCTCTGGGACTAGACTGCGATACTGAATGAAAGGGATTTCTGTACAGAAACGAAAGTAAAGAGTATATGAGGTGAAAGAGTGTGTATATATAAGTATTTTCTCATTTTTGGTTGGAACGTAGAAGTCGAGTTCTCGTGAGGACATCCGCGAAAGTGACGGCGCGTGGTGGCTTGGGAGGCATCCCTTGTTAAATATTGAAATTAGAGCATTAGAGTATAGCAGACCAGGAGGTCTACTGTAGACACAGACCAGGAGGTCACGGACCAGGAGGTCCAGGTACAGCAGACTAGGAAGTCCGCTATAGATAGAGTCAAGAAGCACAACCACAGGAGGGTTGGTGCAGTACCCATATAGGCCATCAAGCTCTGGCTGAAGAAATTCGCAGCCACAATTTTCGATTCCGCTGGTCGTTCCGCACATAAGATTAGTTGCTTGTGTGCAGTACGATTGTACCGCATGTAATTGTGTGCATTAGTTTGTAACTTGACCCAGTACCGTTTGCGTACGCTAGAGGGGTCATAAACGCTATTTGTACATTCTAACGTGATTTGTGTAATTTTTTATTTTAAGGGAGATTCGCTGGTCACTTGGGAATTCTCTAACAACCAATAGTTACTGGGAAGGGTAAGTGCTCTTCGGATCACACCCACATGTTAAAGTAAATAGAGGTTCAGGTCGCAGGGGCCCTGGGTTGAGTACGCCAGCGCTAGGGCAGCGTGTGGGCGTATTGGTCGACGTGTGCGAGTGTGTGAAGGTACTCGGTAAACTTTCACCGTCGGCCTACCCCGGACATCTTGGTTTTTGTAAGGGTTCGCTGAAGACCCTGATTTGAAGGTCAGAGGTAGTGAAAGCAACACCTGCAAAGATGGGGGCCAGTTGTTCAGGTAGGGGGCGATCAACCTTGGTTCCGGTTGATTTAGTAAACCGGCCCATAAGGTCGGCAAGGATAACGTGTACTACAGACCAGGAGGTCCGAAATGTATCACAAGCAAAGGTATTATTCAATGAATGGGAAAGAATGACTGTGCATGACGGGGAAAAGTTCCCACGGGTAGGCAGTTTTAGCCCCAAGGTGTTACAAAACCTAAGGAGAAGGATATGTCTCATTAAATCTGCAAAGAGACGGATCCGACATTATGATTGTTTACAGTTATGGAAACAGGAAGGTGAAATACAAGGAGGATTAGCTTATACAGCTGACTCTCACTGTGGTAAGAAAAATATGGCAACAAGAGAGAAGGTGGTTACGGAGAGTGGCACACTGGGGTATGATAAACATGCACTTAGCAACTGTATTATTGATGATAAGAATAATTGTAACAAATGTAACAATGATAAAAGTAACAAATGTAACAATGATAAAAGTAAAACTGTTAAATGTACAACTGTTAACCCATGCAAGTTGCACCCCATGTTAAACTTCCCTCAGGATTACCAGCAAGAAAGTGAGCCCAGCACGATGTCGGCACCTTTTCCAGCAGCCATCATACAAGACATCCAGGTGGACGCGACCAAATCGGTAAAGGCAGTAATCAAACCCCCTAACGGAGGGTCAGGTGAGGTCGTGTCCACAGGTACGTACGGTGTTATATATCACGCACAAACAAATGTACCTCATATTGTAGAGCCAACACAAGATGATGTAGTTGAATTTAATCCTGTCAGGGTGATCACAGTCCCCAATGGGAAGACTGACGCTCAGGGAATCATTCCCGTCAAGGACAGTGCAATGCGCCGTCCCTGGTCCCGGATGGAATTGAGAGCAATTATGTCTGAATTCCCTGATCCTAGGAAAGATCTAGTTGCATGTCAGAGGTTTATTAAAGAACTAGGAAACTCCACAGAACCCACCAACAAAGATTGGCGGACAGTGCTGAGGGCATGTTTGCCCTCCAGTGTTGACCCTGCGAAATTTATTACTGATTGTAAATTAGCCGCAGAAGTACCTCAAACGGAGGAACACAATCAGGAATGTATTAAGCAGATCAACCGACAGTTAGGAGTATATTTCCCTGCCGTTGTCAAGTGGAACAAAATCTTCTCCATAAGACAAAACGAAGGGGAAAGTACTTCTAATTATTTCCATCGGGCATTGCAGGACATGAATAGGTATACAGGGATAGAAAACATCGAAACAAGTGTACCGCATAGAGAAGTAGCAGTATCTGTGTTAATGGATGGTTTAAAGGAAGTGTTGAGAACAAGGGTACAGACCATCAACCCAAACTGGAGAAATATCTCGGTGGCTGTTTTGAGAGAGTCTGCTATTGACCATGAATGGAACATCAAAAGACACCTGGAGTCACAGGGTAGTAAGCAAATGACAATCAGTAGACAAGCCCTGACAACGAAGCCACACCAGCTTAAGACCCAAACCCCTGTGAGAAATTCAAATGTGGTAGTTTGTTACCATTGTCACAAAGAGGGACATTTTGCAAGATATTGTAGATCAAGAAGTAGACAAAAGTTATATAAACCCCCTAGACAACGACATGAAAAATGAAATTGTAATCAGGTACCACATATGTAAAATTTTGACCTACAACTATAATTTATGATCAGGAAAGTTGGTCATTTAACCTTGACAGTAAGCCTGAGGTTACAGTTAATGTAATTGGGAGGTCATTCCTTGAAGACACAGGGACGGCCGGGTAAACTTTGTAATTTATTTGTAAATGTTTCTTTTTTTCCCCATCTCTGACGTTCATCGGCAGAACTCAAACATCACATAGCTACTTGATCTTTGCAGAAGTCTACCTAACCCCAGTGTGACCTACCGACATCGGTGTGTCCTGGCCAGGCACAAAAGGGTGGAGTGTGGAAATACTGGTGGGGGAGACTGCGCAAAGATACCAATGGATGTGTTGGTGTGACAGCCTGATGGTGAACGGAAGATCTGACAATGTTTTTTTTTAGTTTGTTGTTTTATGTAACATATATATGAATTGTTCTCTCTCTCGTTTTTTTTTTCCCTCTTCTCTCTCATGTTCTCATGCTTTACAGATGGTATGTCACACATCAGTTAGACAAATGGTAATGCAAGATTTTTGCTTCTTACAGAAAGATCGCAGATTTGGAAGGAATATTGTATCACCAGAATGTTCGTTTAGAAGACTGAGAGACAGCACCTTTGAGATGACAACAGAGCAAGAAGAACAACAAGACTAGAGGAAAAAAGCATCCCATTACAAATTTCTCTTTCTCCTCCTGTAAGATGGACTCACCCCAAGAGACTGTGATCCGGATTTTCCTGTTGACCCTGTTGTTGACCAGAGCAGTCTGTTTCGGTGAGAGTACCAGTGAGGTCGAGAAAGGATCGGGAATGGGTTCTGATGACCAGGATGGAGGCGTAGATTTCCAAGAGCAGCACAATCACCGAGTAAAGGCGAGTATCAGAAAACGATCTGATAGCATTGACAATAGAAGGAATTGTGAAGGATTGTTAGCTGAAGAGAACTGCATCTGAAGGCACTGTGACAATATAGTTGAGGATGGGTGCATCAAGAAATGTCAGTCCAGTTTTAATATCCATATGGACCGGCATCCATTGAGTGACTATCACTCCTTAGTGGGTAAAGTGTTAAACCAGACAGACCGTTGGGTGTGCTCTCAAGTACCTCAAGGTCATAGCAAATCAGGACTAGTACCATTCCCTTTAACGACAGGAGAGGTACTTGAGTTAAGTGGAGGGAGGCCGGTGGACAAGAGGTTTAATATCTCTAGGCCTCCTAGTGTCAGGTCTGGACTTGTCTGTGTCCCCAGAGGGGGCGCTAGTGGGTCAGTGGAGGTAGAAGGGAGAAAACGAGGAGGCTGGATGATGTTTCTGCGCATGGCGCAATGATATTTATTGGCAGATGAAATCAACAGAAATGGCAGCAGAAATAATAATCACAGATGTAAAAATGTCAATCATACAGCGTAATAGCTGAAAGTCTTATGGCAACTGGATGACAGATGATTTGAAGAAATAATAACCGGAAATGTCATAAACAGAAGAACGGGTGCTTGTAAATGGTTCTGGTTTGGAAACCAGTGCAGATAATAAAACAGGGAACTTAGGCAGCAAGGTGTAAGATGACAAACCTGGTAGCAGAGGCAGGAGTCTGACTTCACAGTGCAGGTATTGAAGCACTGGCAGCAGCAAGCTGTATCACAGGTGTTTGGAATGAGACACACCTGGAGTCAGTCTCAACTGCAGGCTGAAGCACACAAGGTGGTGATGAGTGTGAAGCCTGTTTGCAGGTATTGCTGGGCCTTGAAGTTCCACGGAGCTTGTGCAGATAACCAGGAGTACAGGTCTTTAGCCAGAGAGCCAGGAACACAGGAGTAACGGAACAGATCCTTACACATGGGTCGCAGGAGTGACACAAAGTCCAGGATGCCTGCAGACTGATCCTGCAGTCTCTTATATACCCCTTGGTGCACAGGGATTGGGTGAGTGAGGGAAAGTGGGTGCGGCCAAGCACCGGATTGGCCGCTGTATGCTGGCTGTTTGTAGACTGTCATGGCGGCGCCCATGCCGCGGCCTAGCGGGAACGCGGCGCGCTACACGCCCGCTGTCACAGGAGTGTTCCCAGGCCCGTGATGGCGTCCCATGGCAGAGACACAGATGACAGGTGACCGCAGGGAGCCAGGACGGAGTCCGCAGCGGCGGACGGATGTCGGCTTGGTGAGTCGATTCCTGACAGTACCCCCCCCTTTAAGGGTGGACACCGAACACCCACGTGGCTTGGAAGGATGAGTGCTGTGGAAAACACGGACCAACCTTGGAGCATGGACATCAGATGAGTTTACCCAACTCCTCTCCTCTGGGCCATAACCGGACCAATCGACCAGGTACTGAAGACGTCCATACCGGCAACGGGAGTCCAGAATTTTACCGATCTCGAATTCCACGCCCCGCTGAGTTCGAATTTTGGGGCCAACTGGAAGAGAACTCTGAAAACGGTTCAGGACTAGAGGTCTGAGGAGAGAAATATGAAAAGCGTTAGGTATACAAAGAGAAGGTGGTAACTTCAGTTTGTAGGCCACAGGGTTGATGACTCTTTCAACAGGGAAAGGACCAATGAAACGGGGTGCAAACTTCATGGACGGAACCCTAAGACGGAGGTTACGGGTTGATAGCCAAACCTTGTCCCCAGGTTTCAGGTGAGGAACCGCACGTCTCTTGCGGTCAGCAAAGAATTTGTACCGGCTGGAGGCCTTTTTGAGAGATACATGAATCTTTTTCCAAATTGATGAAAACTGAGACAGAGCAGTAGTGGCAGCAGGAACATCCATATGAGGGAGTTCTTGGAAGTCAGGAACACGGGGATGTTGCCCATATACTGCAAAGAATGGTGTTGTTTCAGTAGCAGTATGGTATCGGAAGTTGTGGGCAAACTCGGCCCATGGGAGCAGATCGAACCAGTCATCCTGGGAAGATGAAACATATAATCTTAAAAACGTCTCTAGATCTTGATTAACTCTCTCTGTCTGCCCATTCGTCTGAGGATGGTATGATGACGAAAACTTCAATTTGACCTGCATGGCAGCACAGAGGGCCCTCCAAAACCTCGCTACAAACTGTACCCCCCGATCAGATATTATTTCTGAGGGTAGACCATGCAAGCGGAAAATCTCCCGTAGGAAGATTTGGGCAAGTTTCGGGGCAGACGGGAGACCCTGGAGAGGGACAAAATGAGCCATCTTGGTAAATCTGTCCACTACAACCCAGATGGTATTATATCCTTGGGAAGGAGGAAGGTCGGTGATAAAATCCATGGACAGGTGTGACCAGGGACGACTAGGAACAGACAATGGTTGTAACTGACCTGCTGGAGACTGACGAGGAGTCTTATGCTGCACACACTTAGGACAGGATGCCACGAAATCCTTGATGTCAGCCTTCATCTTTGGCCACCAGTACGTCTCAGAGAGAAACTTGAAGGTCTTCAGAACACCAGGATGACCGGTGAACTTGGATTGATGAGCCCAAGATAGCAACTTGGGACGGAGCTCTGGGGAAACAAAAGTCTTACCAGGAGGAGGAGCTGGGGAGACTTGAGATGCAGCGAATACCACTGGACTCAGGATGGAATGAGGCACTGAGTCAGGCGTTTCCTCTTCGGATTCCATGGATCGGGATAGAGCGTCAGCTTTAACATTCTGCGAACCTGGGCGGAAATGAAGCTTAAAATTAAAACGTGAGAAAAACATAGCCCACCTGGACTGGCGAGGATTAAGGCACTGAGCTGCCTTTAAGTATAGCAGGTTTTTATGATCCGTGTAGATATTAAACGGATGTTTGGCCCCTTCTAGGAGGTATCTCCATTCCTCGAGAGCCAGCTTGATCGCCAGTAGTTCTTGGTCTCCAACGGAGTAGTTAGCTTCTGCAGGAAGGAATTTGCGAGAATAAAACCCACAAGGGTGGACTTTCCCATCGGTTCCCTTCTGGGAGAGAACAGCTCCAACCCCAACTGTAGAGGCGTCCACCTCCAATTCGAACGGTTTGTTAACATCTGGCTGAGACAGAACTGGGGCAGACATAAAGGCCAGCTTGATCTTCTGGAAGGCTGCTAAGGCTTCTTCTGTCCAGTTGGAATGGTTTGCCCCTTTCCGAGTCAGGTTGGTAATAGGAGCGATGAGAGTGGAGAATCCCCGAATAAATTTCCTATAGTAGTTGGCAAAACCCAGGAACCGCTGGATAGACTTGAGAGAATTTGGAATGGACCAATTGGCAATAGCTTCCAATTTTGTCGGGTCCATCTGAAGATCCGATCCGGAAATTATATAACCCAGGAAGGGTATAGAGGGTACTTCAAAGGTGCATTTAGATAGTTTTCCGTAAAGACGGTTCTCACGAAGACGTCGGAGAACTTCTCGGACTTGTAGACGATGAGATGGAAGATCTTGGGAGAAGATGAGGATATCATCCAAGTAAACAACGAGGTACTTATACAGGACATCACGAAAAATTTCGTTCACAAAGTGTTGGAACACTGCTGGAGCATTACTCAATCCAAATGGCATTACTAGGTATTCATAATGGCCATCTCGAGTGTTAAAAGCTGTTTTCCACTCGTCACCACTCCGGATTCTGATGAGATTGTAGGCACCGCGGAGATCTAACTTGGTGAAGATGCGGGCTCCTTTGACTCTGTCAAATAATTCGGTAATGAGTGGTAATGGATAACTATTTTTGATGGTAATGTCATTGAGACCCCGGTAGTCAATGCATGGACGCAGTCCTCCATCCTTCTTTTTAACAAAGAAGAAACCTGCGCCAGCGGGTGATGATGACGGACGGATGAATCCCTTCTGAAGATTCTCTCTGATGTAAACGCTCATCGCCTCAGTTTCAGGAACAGACAACGGGTAGGTGCGCCCCCTAGGTGGCTTCTTGCCAGGAAGGAGATCGATGGGACAATCCCATTCCCTATGGGGCGGCAGGACATCAGCGGCCTTTTCACAGAAGACGTCTGAGAAATCTTGATAGGCAGCTGGGAGACTTGACTGTGTCTTAACTTCGGTAGACTTTATGGGACACACTTGGGCTAAACAAGATTGATGACACTGTGAACCCCAAGAGGTAAGCTGCAACGTTGACCAGTTAAACTGTGGATTATGTAGCTGGAGCCAGGGCATGCCCAAGACGATCTCCTGGGTGGCTTGAGGGATGACCAAGAACTTAATCAGTTCAGAGTGTAGGAATCCAACTCCCAGGACCACTGGGGCAGTTTGATGGGAAATATTCCCCTTGGAGATTCGGCTTCCATCCACAGCGGTAATATAAACTGGACAGGAAAGTTCACAAGTAGATAAGCAGAATTTATTTACCGCAGCTTGGGTGATGAAATTTCCTGCAGCTCCACAGTCCACCAATGCTGATGCGGACTGGAGCCCAACTGAAGTCTCTAACGTCACTGGAAGGATAAGGTCTGGATTAGAAGGAGCTTGACAAAAAGATCCCAACTTGACTCCTCCTTTGCAAGTCAGGATCTGGCGTTTCCCGAACGCACTGTGCAGGAGTTAATCTGGTGGCCCGCAGCCGCACAGTACAGACAGAGTCTCTCACGTATTCTTCTTGCCCGCTCTTCAGGAGTTAGGCGGGACCTATTTATCTGCATAGGCTCGTCAGAAGAGGGAGACTGAAACTGTACAGAAGGTATTATCCTTGATCTGCGTGGCTCACTCCGAGCGCGTTCATTATTGCGTTCGCGGATGCGAGAGTCCAACTTAATGCACAAGGAGATCAGGTCAGATAATTGAACAGGAAGGTCGCGGGTCGCCAGTTCATCCTTGATCCGGTCAGAAAGTCCATGCCAGAAGGCTGCTACCAGGGCCTGATTATTCCACTGAACCTCAGCGGCCAACGTCTGGAACAGAATAACATATTGTCCCATACTACGGGTACCTTGGCAGAGTTGAATCAGGTCAGCGGAAGCTGATGTTGCACGACCAGGCTCGTCAAAGATCCGTCTGAAAGTTGACACGAAGTCTGTGTAGTTGTTAATCAGAGGGTCAGCACGTTCCCACAGAGGAGACACCCAATTCAGAGCAGATCCAGAAAGTAAGGAGATGATGTAGGCAACCTTGGATCTTGGCGTGGGGAAATTATGTGGCAACAACTCAAACTGGATTTCACATTGGTTGAGAAACCCGCGACATAACTTTGGACTGCCATCATACTTGCTCGGCACGGGCAGGTGCAGACGTGACACTGGAGCTGATGCAGTCGGCATAGAGGAACTCACGGCACTGGCAGGTGCTGGAGTAACAGGAACAACAGGAGTGAGGACACTAGGCAGGGATTGCTGTAGTGTATCTATCCGGGAGGACATCCCTTGCAGAAATTGAAACATCTGCTGCTGCGCAGCCTCTTGACCATCCAGACGGGAGACCAGGTTTTGCAAGGCCTCTGACCCCACACTCCGTCCACCATCTGAGTCCATCGATCCTGGACTTACTGTCAGGTCTGGACTTGTCTGTGTCCCCAGAGGGGGCGCTAGTGGGTCAGTGGAGGTAGAAGGGAGAAAACGAGGAGGCTGGATGATGTTTCTGCGCATGGCGCAATGATATTTATTGGCAGATGAAATCAACAGAAATGGCAGCAGAAATAATAATCACAGATGTAAAAATGTCAATCATACAGCGTAATAGCTGAAAGTCTTATGGCAACTGGATGACAGATGATTTGAAGAAATAATAACCGGAAATGTCATAAACAGAAGAACGGGTGCTTGTAAATGGTTCTGGTTTGGAAACCAGTGCAGATAATAAAACAGGGAACTTAGGCAGCAAGGTGTAAGATGACAAACCTGGTAGCAGAGGCAGGAGTCTGACTTCACAGTGCAGGTATTGAAGCACTGGCAGCAGCAAGCTGTATCACAGGTGTTTGGAATGAGACACACCTGGAGTCAGTCTCAACTGCAGGCTGAAGCACACAAGGTGGTGATGAGTGTGAAGCCTGTTTGCAGGTATTGCTGGGCCTTGAAGTTCCACGGAGCTTGTGCAGATAACCAGGAGTACAGGTCTTTAGCCAGAGAGCCAGGAACACAGGAGTAACGGAACAGATCCTTACACATGGGTCGCAGGAGTGACACAAAGTCCAGGATGCCTGCAGACTGATCCTGCAGTCTCTTATATACCCCTTGGTGCACAGGGATTGGGTGAGTGAGGGAAAGTGGGTGCGGCCAAGCACCGGATTGGCCGCTGTATGCTGGCTGTTTGTAGACTGTCATGGCGGCGCCCATGCCGCGGCCTAGCGGGAACGCGGCGCGCTACACGCCCGCTGTCACAGGAGTGTTCCCAGGCCCGTGATGGCGTCCCATGGCAGAGACACAGATGACAGGTGACCGCAGGGAGCCAGGACGGAGTCCGCAGCGGCGGACGGATGTCGGCTTGGTGAGTCGATTCCTGACACCTAGTTTGAAGCTCCACCAATATCATGTGGATAGGTCCTTAGTATGCTTTAAAATTTCCAATCCCCGAAAGCCGGGAAATTGGGAAGTGTCATGGAGTAATCAAACCATGACATTCTCACATAGAGCCGACAGAATGCCCATAGACACAGAACTTATACGCCAGATAGCCGACAATGGAAGATTTTTCCGGTATAGGTACACTTTAGGAAGTAGGACCATGCGAGTTGGAGAAGTATCACCAGGATACTGTGCACATATCGTACAACCAGATATGTGTACTAGACAGATGGGAGAATTAGGGTTAGGAGATTTCACATGGAAAGTTTGTAACATGGTTATGTCATACTCAGTCCCATATGTTCTCCCCGATGATGCATATTTCATATGCGGGAGGAAGGCGTATAGGTTCCTCGCCCCAAACTCAGAGGGATTGTGTTATGTTGGAAAAGTACTGCCTGAAGTAATGATTGTATCCCATAACAAAATGAAAGATATTCACTGTGGTGCCCAAGCTCCTTATACTCACACTCATTACGAGCACGTCGTTAAAAGGCACCTGATAGAGAAGACAGAGCATCATGCCTCTGATCTGATCCATGAATCCACCGGGATTCAATTCCTACTCGCGTTAGATATCACTCGTACCGCCAGAGGAGTGTTAAACTATAGATATATATCTGCGCTAGCAAATTTGTTAGACAATATCACCGAAATGTATGACGACACATTCAGGTATACTGGGAGAGAGTTACAAGCCTACAAAACAGAACTGGTTCAGCATAGGATGATTCTCAATTACCTCACAGCTGTGACAGGCGGGTATTGTGTTACCCTAGCAACTCAATATGGAATAAAGTGCTGCACGTACATTACAAACAGCACGGAGGACCCAGCCGAGGTCATAGACCAAAAGATGGATGACATTTTGCAATTGAAGTGGGAGTTCCGAAGGAGACATAATCTCACTCTCGCCGCTGTGGGTAATGAGCTGACCGGTTGGGTGTCATGGTTGAACCCACAAAATTGGTTCTCTGGTTTAGAAGAATGGGCCCAAGGTATTATCATGGATGTAGGGAAATTTCTCTTGTGTATTCTGGGAGTCGTCATATTGGTTGGTCTGATATTTAGATGCGTTCGGATTTTAACGAAGTGTAAAAGTAATACCAGGGTGATGAGTCTAAGGAGCGAGGACACTGTAATAACAACAACAAATTTGATTTATGACCCAACGATAGAGACAATGTTGTGATGAAAATGTGAATCCACGGTCCGTTTCTTTCACCCGTTTCTCCTTTGTTTTCCTCCAAGGTACAAAGACATCCGCTTGGAAGAAGAATTTGACAACCTCTTTTATACAGACCATTGATGAACTATGTCACCGACCCCCCCCCCCCCCAATATCCCTAGTGACTTTAAATTTTTACGAAAGCCCAAATACTTTAGAGACTGTAATTTTATGGACATTGGAGAAAGCTTTTGTCGCCATTTATAGCAAAAACATTGAGAGACATCAGACAACATGTACATCAAGACAAGACACCAGACAAGACCTCAATCGGCGAATGCATACTAAACTCACATAGTTTATGACTGCATTTATAATAATTGCTTCTTATCCTCATTTCTACAACCTTCAGGTAATGACACACATAGTCGACAGGGAATATAGACACATATATCAGCATTCACATGTTCCCCCCATTCATGTATCATCAACAAAATGTGCTCCCCCATTTGTTGCAACCAAAAGCCGAAAAGAGCTCGGTAAAGTTTGATAGCCCATCCACAGACCCTTAATACGGGATAAGAAGGATTCAAATGTATACTTCGCAATACCTCGAAGCTTGATTTAAAACACGTACGGCACGATGATACATGACCCCTCAAACATGGATTCATACACACACGCTTCTACTATCTCACTAGGTCATATTTTTCCCACCTTCTCCTCTCCTCCCTTTACCCAATCATAAAAAGGTATTTACATGATGACATATATTTTTCTGTTTGAACTGTTTTTAGGAAGTGGCAGTTATTGATGACTGCCAAAGGGTGGACTGTCAAAGTCGAAAAATATCATGCTGCACGTTGCCATATATTAACCCCATGCGCTTGCCCGCTGCACGTGCACATTCTCTCCCGTGCGTGCGCATATTCGCAGTTGCGTGACGGCGCCTCCACGGTCGTGCGCTCAGGCGCGTGGTATGTGCATTTACTGTAGAGTTGGTGTGCATCTGGTGGGCGACTCGATCGTTACATAGTTAATCCGAATAGTATGTTTTATAGGTAATGGTCCCCTTAATAATAACTGTAAGTTTGTTTAGTATAACTGGTTCATGAACAAGGGAATTCCTCTTTGCATGATACGAAGGGTCAGATAGGGTCTGAGCGATGGTGTTTGGTACCTAACCGAAGAGTATTTTATTAGAAACAATCCGGTGCTGGTTAGGTAGAGATTAATTGCTCCTGCGTATAGTTATGTCTATAAATAGTTTCTGGACATTTACTGTATTTGCGGTTCATTGTCCATGTGGTGGGAATCCTGAGATTCCCTCCCACCTGAGCAGTCTGGAATAGTCACAGCCCACCTGTTCAAACAAATCTATAACCTTTTGTTGTAATGTGAAGACAGATTCATGTGTCCAATGAACAATGAGATATAGATCCCTTTGTAGTGTACTGTATGCAGTGTATATAAGGAACAGCCAGACTGGACCAGCTCAGTCTACTCTCCACAAAAGGTTTTCATCATTGACTAACTAGGGAGCTGGTGACCAGGACTGCGCAGCGATCATTCCCCAGTGTGTAAGTTCTCTCTGTGACCACCTTATTCTCTGACTGTATTTTGCCACGTTCTCTCTCTCTCTCTGTTAGTGTTATGATTGTGACGCTATTGTATATTTATGTGTAGTTATTCTGTTAGATATTGATGTTAGCCTGTAGTGTGTAAGATGTTAACTGTATTTTCCCTTTTTGCATAACTAAATCTCGTTAGTAAAGGTTTTGGAACCTTAGCAAGGTATTGTGTGTTTATTACATTGCTGAGGGTATTTGGAGCGTCTCAATCGCTCAAGCAGCTTTTATATTAACAAGGTTAAGAAGGTCTATAAGCAGTACATTATTACAGTGTTACAGTACCAAGGTATACAGTGTGAACATATTCTGTGTTTAAAGTTTATAAAGGTTGCTGTCTGTGTGTACGCTCGCTGTGTGTATTCCGTACACCCAGCGTAGCGTGTGTACGTAATTTGCGTACCACGTGCGAGGCCTTCATACGCAAATAGCGTACGGAGTGCGTATCACGTGCACGTGGTTTAGCGGCCATTACGGCTACACGGTATTAGTATATAGCTAATGTTAAAAGGTAGATAACTGACTCTATCAGTGTGTAAGCGGCACTGGTACAGGGGAGCGTTACGTGTCTAAGCGGCACTGGTACAGGGGGCTTTACGTGTGTAAGCGCCACTGGTACAGGGGGGGCGTTACGTGTGTAAGCGTCACTGCTACAGGGAGCATTACGTGTGTAAGCGTCACTGCTACAGGGGGTGTTACTTGTGTAAGCGTCACTGGTACAGGGGGGGCGTGACATGTGTAAGCGTCACTGGTTCAGGGGACGTTACATGTGTAAGCGTCTCTGGTACAGGGGGCTTTACATGTGTAAGCGTCTCTGGTACAGGGGGCGTTACATGTGTAAGCGTCTCTACTACAGGGGGTATTATGTGCGCTGTGCGTTTGTAAAGTATGCAAGGGTGCAAATTTATAGTTTGCAGGGGGGCGCCAAACACTCTAGCAACGGCCCAGACTGCACACCCACTGCACTGCACAGCACTGTCACCTTTTACATTGATTCAGCGTCCATACATTACCCTCCGCGATATCACCCTCTCTATCCGCTACATTAGCCATCTCGGGGGTTCCAGGCCGGCAGGTCAGGTGCTGTGCTGCGGAGTCAGGGCCTCTGGGGATCTGGGTGCGGCTGTGGTGGGGAGGCACTTCTGTGACATCACACGCAGAGCAGGCTCCGGGGTTCAGAATATATGCGGTGCAGGGAGGCCTATGAAAGCCTTCCGCTACGCGGCTTTCATACACATCTATGCCGGTGGGCGCAGCAGCTTTTGTTCCACCTGCGGCGCGGCTAGGGAGTGGGGATTGTTGATGCGGGAGGGGGCAGTTGGACTGGCAGCAAGACATTGGTGGTCATTCCGAGTTGATCGCTCGCTAGCAGTTTTTAGCAGCCGTGCAAACGCTCTGCCGCCACCCACTGGGAGTGTATTTTAGCTTAGCAGAAGTGCGAACGAAGGGATCGCAGAGCGGGTACAAAAAATTTTTGTGCAGTTTCAGAGTAGCTTCAGACCTACTCGGCGCTTGCGATCACTTCAGACCATTCAGTTCCTGATTTGACATCATGAACGCGCCCTGCGTTCGGCCAGCCATGCCTGCGTTTTTCCGAACACTCCCTGAAAACGGTCAGTTGACACCCAGAAACGCCCTATTCCTGTCAATCACTCTGCGGCTGCCTGTGCGAGTGAAAAGCATCGCTAGACCCTGTGTAAAACTACATCGTTCGTTGTAATAGTACGCCGCACGCAGTGGCGTAACTACTGCCCCCGCAGCCCTCGCGGTGGCTTGGGGGCGAGGGGCTGCCGGGGCGCCGCCACTGATTTAGAGCAGATTGACATGCGGACGAGCGTCCGCATGTCAATCTGCTGTCTCCTCTCCCTCCCAGCTGTAAGGAGGGACACGGAGGGCACAGCGCGCCGCGCGCGCCTCTCCCATGTCCATCCTGCGTCTCCGTCTGGTCTAATAATGGAAGTGCCGTTCGTGAGCTCTGATTGGCTCACGAACCGGCACTTCATTTATTAGACCAGACGGAGATGCAGGAGGGACATGAGAGAGGCGCGCGCTGTGCCCTCCTTGTCCCTCCTTCACAGCAGCGGGGGGGGACACTGAGGGGGCATATATGGCACTGGGGGGGCACTGAGGTGGCATGTATGGCACGGAGGGGGCACTGAGGGGCATTTATGGCACTGGGGGGGCACTGAGGGGGTATATATGGCACTGGGGGGGCACTGTGGGGGCATATTTGGCACTGAGGGGGCATATATGGCACTGGGGGGGTACTGAGGGGGCATATATGGCACTGCATGTGTACCTGGCACATGGGGGGGCTATATTTGGCACTGGGGCACGTGAGCACCTGGCACTGTGGGGGAATATCTGGCACTGGGGGCATATGTGGCACTGGGGGGGGGGCTATATTTGGCACTGGGGGCACGTGAGTACCTGGCACCGTGGGGGAATATCTGGCACTGGGGACAAGCACTACCCCCTAGCAACGAGCATGACACCCAGTGCATGAAACCCCTGGCAACGAGCATGACACCCAGTGCATGAAACACCTGGCAACGAGCATGACACCCTGAGCATGAAAACCCCTGGCACCGTGCATGGAACCTAGAGCATGAAACCCCTGGCAACGAGCAGGTAATTTAAAAGTAATTAGAAGCCTTACTGTAGAACTTAATGTGTAATGGGCATTACGGTGTGTGGCATAATGTATCACGGACATTGCGGTGTGTGTCATAATGTGTCACAGGCATTACGGTGTGTGGCATACTATATCACGGGCATTGTGGTATGTGGTATAATGTCTCAGGGGCATTGCAGTGTGGCATAATATATAACGGGCATTGCGGTATGTGTCACAGGCATTACGGTGTGTGGCAAACTATATCACGGGCATTGTGGTATGTGGTATAATGTCTCAGGGGCATTGCAGTGTGGCATAGGGTATAACGGGCATTGCGGTATGTGTCACAGGTATTATGGTGTATGGTATACTATATCACAGGCATTGTGATATGTGGTATAATGTCTCAGGGTCATTGCAGTGTGTGGCATAATGTATCACGGACATTGCGGTATGTGTCATAATGTGTCAGGCATTACGGTGTGTTGTATACTATATCACGGGCATTGTGGTATGTGGTATAATGTCTCAGGGTCATTGCAGTGTGGCATAATGTATAACAGGCATTGCGGTATGTGTCAGGCATTACTGTGTGTTGTATACTATGTCACGGGCATTGTGGTATGTGGTATAATGTCTCAGGGTCATTGCAGTGTGTGGCATAATGTGTCACAGACATTGTATGTGCTACAATGTATCAGGGGCATTGCAGTGTGTAGCATAATTTATAACGGGCATTGCGATTCCTGTCGTCATGTGTCACAGGCATTACGGTGTGTGGCATAATGTGTCGGGGGCATTATGGTGTGTGCATATTGTGTCATGTGCATTATTGTGCGTGGAATAATGTCTAAGGGCCATTGCAGTATGTGGCATAATGTATACTGGGCATTAGTATAAGGAGGAAAAATGACAAATAATGTAAGGGGCATGAATCAGGATTATTTTTCTTTCCTGTGGTGGCTAACGTCTGGGCATGCAGGTTGCAAAACTGGGGTATAAGGAAGTCTTTTCCTGCAAAGCCACGCCCATTCCAATGAAGCCACACCCCCTTTTGGCGGCGCACGCATGTTTGTCCCTTTCATGGTGCCAATTATGGGGGATTAGGGGGGGGGGGGCGGCGAAGAATTTTTTGGCTTGGGGAGAAAAACTTCTAGTTACGCCACTGGCCGCACGTGCGCATTGCGCTGCATACGCATGCGCAGAAGTGCCGAGTTTTTGCCTGATCACTGCACAGCGAATGAATGCAGCTAGCGATCAACTCGGAATGACCCCCATAGGACGCTGCAGTAAAAGGATGTTTTCCCCCTATCTACAGCACAGAGACTTGCTGCAGATGCAGTGGCATACCCTCCAGCTGTACCTTTTTGGCAGGTACAATCCCTTTTTTTTATGGTCTGTACCGTTTTTTGACTCTCCAAGCTTCCATTGAAAGTATAGGAAAAGGGGCGTGGCCACGCCACTGTACCCCGTGACCACGCCCCCTTTTCGAATTTGAATCAATGTTTATGTGTAAATTGTTGGAGGGTATGTTGCTGCAGATGCAGTGGGTATATTTTGGGGTGTGGAGCTGGAGCTGCAGCTCCATCTGTCTCATTGCTAATCCTGCTCTGTGAAAACACAGCAGGCAAAGGGCAGAGCCTCCCATTGGATGTAACCTGAGTGGGAGGGCGTTTCTCACCCAATCAGCTGTGGACTGGATGTCATAGACCTGCCACTAACCCAATGAGAGCTCCAAGCCACGCCCAGCGTTAGAGACCCAGGCACAGAATCACAGGGCTATTTGTGATTATTAATATATGTTCTTAAATCTATAGTGAGATGATGACTATCATGCTATGATATAAAATCCACTTTCCCAGCATGGAAACGTTATTTAATAACGGCACAGAGATACAGAAGTATTTGAGAAATACAAAGAACTTATTACTAAGCCTTGGATGGAGGTAAAGGGGGTCATTCTGACCCGTTCGCACGCAGCGGTTCTTCGTTGCGGTGCGAACGGGTCAGAAATGCGCATGCACAGCGGATGCATTGCGCACACTCGCCGCTGCCTGGCGATGATCATGGCTGGGCAATGATGCCGCCCGCAACAAATGTGATCGCAGCGGCGTTCGCAAGAAGATGGACAGGCAGGAGGCGTTCAGGGGCGGATACTCACCATTTTCCAGGCGTGGTGAGTCCAACCCAGGCGTGTCGAGGTGTATGGAGGGCGGATGTCTGACGTCAGGACCGGGACCTTCATCGCTGGATCCGTCGCACAGGGTACACAGGGTAAGTAACTCTTACCCTGGTCTTGTTTTGCAGAAAACTTTTTTAGCATAGTAGGGCTGCACAAGCGTTCGCAGCCCTGCTATGCTAAAATACACTCCCCCATAGGCGGAGATTAGTTGATCGCACCTCAGCAAAAAGTTGCTTGGTGCAATCAACTCGGAATGAGGGCCAAAGTCGCTGGAGATAAAGTACCAGCCAATCAGCTCCTAACTGCCATGTCAAAGGCTGTGTTTGAAAAATTACATTAAGGATTTGATTGGCTGGTACTTTATCTCCAATGACTTTATCTCCATCCAAGGCTTAGTAAATAGACCCCTTAGATCCATAAGCATGTAACAAGTACACTGTGTGTGATATGAGAATGCTTCCGATCACCATGGCAACAATTTATGCCGATCACCGCAATGAATAAAAACAGCTGACCGGAAATATTCGGGTTTCTATGCCAACAGAGGTTAGACCACTATAGCAACACTTATGTCAACTGCTGTAAAGAGCAAGAACAGTTGACCGGAAGTATCTGTGTTGCCATGCCAATGGAGGGTTGGGAACGGAAGCCCGGCACACAGGATCACGGACATTTAGAATTACTGTGTATAGGGATCAGATGTGCTGGGTCAATAGGATGGGACTGGGAGGGTTAAATGCTCTCACTTAGTGGACTTTGACATGCACGCCGAGCTAGCCTTGAGAAAGATCCGAGGAGGGTCAGAACACGTGGGTGCTCACAAGATTGGTATCCTGTATACGGTGACTGATGTGCACTTGCCTGTCAGTGGAGGAGACGGACTGGAATATAGGAGGGACCCGCAGCTGCAGCCGGGAGGACTCTTTATTCATATGCCTTTAAGAACTGGTTGCCGGTAATTGTTCATTCACACTGCTAATTTACTGGATATTGTCTCAATATGGATGTCTTTTTGTGACTTTTTATGTGTTTTATTCAATGTATAATTTTGAAAGCAGTATTACACTATTTTGCATTTCTCTTACCTTTCGGTTTCTAATTGACGTGATATTGGTGTGCAATACACGTGAGTCAATACAACTTAGAAAGGGGTGGACAATCTATGAAAAGTGGAGCCACCACACCAACAAACAATCGTCTAAACGCTGTTGTTTACTATATCGACTACTGTGTACAGGCATATACCCACTAATTTATTGGGTGTTCTCTGTTCCCACCCCTCTTCCCTGTCTTTACACTCTGGGGATGATTCTGACTTGGGAGCAAAGCAATAAATGAAATACTAAAACTTTGCACCTTGGAAAAACCAAGTTGCACTCCAGGTGCGACAGATATAAAATAAGCAGAGAAATTTACTGGAGGTTTGAGAAAGGTGTGTCCAAACTAAAGACAATGTAAAAATAAAACTGTTCAGCTTTTCTTGACTACATGTAAAAGCATCCATTATTTATCGAGCATGCAAAAAATAAATAAAAATGCATGTATCTGCACCACTTGCATTGCAGCATGGTTTGTCTATTTGCAAAGTCATTTGCTTTGCTCCCAACTCAATATCAGGCTCTCACTGTAAACTGCATTCTTCTCAGCCCTGATTTGGGGCAGCACGTAAGGCTGAAAAGTTACTAATAGGGTTGAAACATCATCATCGGCAAATAAAGTGAGACAAGATAAAGGTCAATGGGAAATAATCTCTTACCAGGCTTCTATGTAGATTAAGACTGCCTAATGGGGTGACACTGACATTCCATTTTCAGTGAGTGGGGTGTGTAGTGGATGTTATAATGGTAAGCGGGATGCATGTAGTACATGTTATACTAATAAGTGGGGTGTACAGTATGTAGTACATGTTATAATGTACTGGGGGCATTGTAATGTGGCATAATTTGAACTGGGGGTACTTTAATTTGGCCTTAATATTAACTGGGGGCAGTACAGTTGGGCATAATATGAACTGGGGATATTGTGCGGCATAATGTGTACTGGTGGCAGAAAATTAACTAGGGCACTGTATGGTATAATGTAACGAAGGGTACTACTATAGTTTATAAAATGAACTAGGGCATTTCTCTGGAGTAGAAAATTAACTAGGGCACTACTATAGGGCATAAAATGAACAACTACTGCAGAGAGAGGTGTCTCTTTAGATGCATTGCGGTGGGCCATCAAAATATTGCTATGGGGCCTAAAAAGTTCTAGCTAAATCCTTGACTGTAGCCTTACCCTATCACCTGTTCTCCGGCAAGTTTATTTGCTAAAATAGTAAAAGAATCTGATATACTGAATCATACAGTCCCACTTCTTTTGCTTTTAATAGCACAACATTTATTTGCATTCTACAGTACATTGATAAGTTCCATTATATCATTTTCACATGACTCCTTTTCCTTCTCACAAAGTAAAATATTACTAACTAGCTGATTCATTTCATTACTAATCACACTTAAACAACCCTTTAAATTGGCAAAAATTAAATACAGTGCATCCAAAGAGTATTCACAGCGCTTCACTTTTTCACATTTTGTTATGTTACAGCCTTATTACAAAATGGAATAAATTATTTTCCCCCCACAAAATTCTACACACAATACCTAAAAATGACTATGTGAAAAAGTTTTTTTGAGATTCTTGCAAATTTATTAAAAATAAAAAACTAAGAAATCACATGTACATAAGTATTCACAGCCTTTGCTCAATACTTTGTTGATGCACCTTTGGCAGCATTTACAGCCTCAAGTCTTTTTGAATATGATGCCACAAGCTTGGCACACCTATCTTTGGCCAGTTTCTCCCATTCCTCTTTGCAGCACCTCTCAAGTTCCATCAAATGAGATGGGAAGCGTCGGTGCACAGCCGTTTTCAGATCTCTCCAGAAATGTTCAAACGGAGTTGTCCTGAAACCACTCCTTTGATATCTTGGCTGAGTGCTTAGGGGTTTTGTCCTGCTGAAAGATGAACTGTTGCCCCAGTCTGAGGTCAAAAGCGCTCTGGAGCAGGTTTTCATCCAGGATGTCTCTATACATTGCTGCATTCATCTTTCCCTCTATACTGACTAGTTTCCCAGTTCCTGCCTCTGAAAAACATCCCCACAGCATGATGCTGCCACCACCATGCTTCACTGCAGGGATGGTATTGGCCTGGTGATGAGCGGTGCCTGGTTTCCTCCAAACATGACGCCCGGCATTCATGCCAAAGAGTTCAATCTTTGTCTCATCAGACCAGAGAATTTTGTTTCTCGTGGTCTGAGAGTCCTTCAGGTGCATTTTGGCAAACTCCAGGTGGGCTGCCATGTGCTTTTTACTATGGCGTAAGCTTCCATCTGGCCACTCTACCATACAGGCCTGATTGGTGGAATGCTGCAGAGATGGTTGTTCTTCTGGAAGGTTCTCCTCTCTCCACAGAGGAATGGTGTAGCTCTGACAGTTACCATCGGGTTCTTGGCCCCCTCCCTGACTAGGGCCCTTCTCCTCCGATCGCTCAGTTTAGATGGCCAACCAGCTCTAGGAAGAGTCCTGGTGGTTCTGATCTTCTTCCACTTACGAATGATAGAGGCCACTGTGCTCATTGGGACCTTCAAATCAGCAGATATTTTTCTGTACCCTTCCCCAGATTTGTGCCTTGAGACAATTCTGTCTCGGAGGTATACAGACAATTCCTTTGACTTCATGCTTGCTTTGTACTCAGACATGCACTGTCAAGTGTGGGACCTTATATAGACAGGTGTGTGCCTTTCCAAATCATGTCCATTCAACTGAATTTACCACAGATGGACTCCAATTAAGCTATAGGAACATCTCAAGGATGATCAGTGGAAACAGAATGCACCTGAGCTCAATTTTGAGCTTCAAGGCAAAGGCTGTGAATACTTATGTACATGTGATTTCTTAGTTTTTTATTCTTAATAAATTAGCAGAAATCACAAAAAAACTTTGTTCACATTGTCATTATGGGGTATTGTGTGTAGAATTTTGAGGGAAAAATGAATTTATTCCATTGTGGAATAAGGCTGTAACATAAAATGTGGAAAAAGTCAAGCGCTGTGTATACTTTCCAGATGCACTGTACAATGGTACAACAAAAAAATATTTAACTTAGCTGAGACCCTAACGTTCCAAGCTATTTATTTACACCAAGTATAATTTTGATGCAACGTTTCAGTTGTTTTTGTACTGTTAAGAAAATACTTTATAGGCCTGGTGCAGGAATATAGTTACCTGTGAAGAGTTACAGCTTAGCACTTCACTTCTGTGTAAATAGTAATAAGTAATAGTAATAAATAGTCAGGAGCATTTTTTATTCCCATCCACCTTAATTTTAGTGTGGATTTACTTGATGTACACTCAGGACACCTAGGCTGCAAGGAGTGACATATTTAATCAAATTTTTTAACTTGAGTCACTTGGATCTATATGTGCAATGTTATTCCTCTTCTTTTTCTTCTTCTTATTTTTATCCTTCACTTATATAGCATCACAAGGGGTCCGCAGCACCTAACAAAGGGGGGTCGTTCTGACCTGATCTCATGCTGCACTTCTTCGCAGCCATGCTATCGGGTCGGAAATGCACATGTCACCGGGCAGCATCGCCGCAAACGAAGAAAGACAGATTGACAGGAGGAAGGCGTTCCGGGGTGTCAACTAACCATTTTCTGGGACTAGTGCGGTGAACGCAGGCGTGTCCAGGCGTTTGGAGGGCGGATGTCTGACGTCAATTCCGGTACCTGCATCGCTGGATCGATCGCACAGGGTAAGTAACTCTTACCCTGGTCTACTTCTACACAAAACTTTTTTTGCATAGAAGGGCTGCACAAGCATTTGCAGCCTTACTATGCAAAAAAGCTCTCCCCCATAGACGGCGTCTAGTTGATTGCACGGGCAGCAAAAAGTTGCTACGTGCGATCAACTCGGAATGACCCCCAAAGTACCTAAAGAAATGAGCAGTAGAAGAAAACATATATACATTGCTGCCAGTTGGAGATATTGGCAGAGTGTTGTGGTGTCGGATAGGGATGTTAGTCCACACAACGGCACTTAACCAGGATGATTGGTTTATTCAGATAACAGTGATAACAGCTTGTAGGATATAGAAGATGTTCTGCAGCAGCAGGAACTCACAGTATACATGTGAAGCAGTACAACAGTAACACAACGTCTCAGTGCACACAGGATGCAGCTGTATACACACAGGGTGTGGCTGCGGGGTAGACAAGGTTATACACTGAGGAGAGCAGAAGCTGCACATCAGTGCAGTTGCCTGTCCCAGGAAGAACTCTCTCAGACTGTGCACTAAGCACCTCCTCCTGCACTGAGCTGACACTAGGAGGGAAAACACTAGAGCAGGGAAGCTGCCTCTAATGCTGGGAACGGAGACAGACCACAGAATGATCTATCGTCTAACAGGATAAAGTATTAGGATCAAGGTTTATCAAGAAAGGGAGAGACAAAGATGTGCTTGAAGGCAGAGGGGACAATAGCAGATAAGAAGAAGAAATTAAGGAGGTGGACAAGATGGGAACAAGCAGAAGGAGAGAGGCAGCAGAGGAGGTGGGTGGGGATAGGTCAAGTGGGGAGGTTGAAGGGGGGAGGATTGGATGGGTGTCATGACTTTAACTTCAGATATAGGGGAAAAAGAAGTCAGAGTTGGGTAGATGGATAACGAGAGGTGTCTGGAAAAGGAGTGTGCAGGGTGCTGAAGGTCTGGTGGGATGTGATGTCCTGATTTATGGAGTCAATTTTAGATGTGAAATAGGGAGCAAAGTCAATTGCAGAGAGTGAAGAGGAGACAGAGAGGAGAGGGCAGAGGAGGGAGTTTAGAGTAGCAAAGAGATGTAAGGGGTTTGAGGCCTGGGAGGAGATTAAGTTCTTGCAATATGACTGGTTAAAGAGAGAAAGGGCAGCACTGTAGGATGAACGCATACATTTTAAATTGAGGAAGTCTACCTTAGAACCTGATTTCTTCCACTGTCGCTCAGCAGTTCATGAACACTTTTGCAGGTATCTTGTTCAGGGCAGGAGAAAGAAAGAATAGGGGAGAGAAGTGAATTGAGGGGGGAGGATAGTGAAACGGAGTCAATGGCCACAGAGTTATGCTTAGTGATGGTAGCCTCAGGAGGAAGAGGCATAGGAGCAGAGTGGGATACATTAAAAGAGAGCATGTGATAGGTGATGGGAATGGGGAATTGGAGTAATCAGAAATATCACAACAGTGTGTGAAGACAAGAGCAAGTGAGTGCCCACTCACATGGAAGGGCAAGGAAGTCCATTGGGAAAGGCCAAATGATAATATGAGGACAAGTAGTTTATGTCACGCTCGGCTGGAAATGAGGATCCGGCGACTGAGGTTAGCCTGAGGAAGCGGACACTTGCGAGGGAAGAAGACGAGGTGGCTGGATGTAATTCCTACTCATGGGTCAGGAGCAATGGAAGTGGAGACTACCAAGATGGAATAGTCACTGTAAATAATGAACTGCGGGTGGTAATCTGTGACTTTGAAAACTGAAGACTGTGAGCTGTGGCTTGAATAACGAGGCTGAAGAGCACTGAAGATGAAGGACTGTGAACGGTGAGCCGTGGCTTGGATAACGAGGCTGAAGAACACTTGAAGATAATGAACTGTGGTTTGAAAGATGAGGTTGAAGAACACTGAAGATGAAGGACTGTGAACGGTGGGCTGTGGCTTGGATAACGAGGCTGAAGAACATTTGAAGATAATGAACTGTGGCTTGAAAGACGAGGTTGCAGAACACTGAAGATGAAGGACTGTGAACGGTGAGCTGTGGCTTAGATAACAAGGCTGAAGAGCACGGTAACTGTCGACGACCAAGATCCTTGAAGAATCAAGATTACCGAGTACACCCCTCTCAGATGGTATCAGGTTAGGGACGGCGGGACTGCTGCAATCAGAAAGACCAAGGCAGAGCAAAGCTGGAGAGTAACCAAGGCACCGAAGTAACCTGGGAGCACAGGGCTGGAGATCCTACACCTACTGTAAGTAGTAATTTGAAGCACTGGCACTCATAACCTGAACCAGCTCCCTTTTAAGAGGAGAGATCTCCCTGGATTGGCTGGACAGAATGAGCCTGTGCAAAAGGTTCAAGCTTTGGTCTCCAACATGGCCGCCCCTGTGCAGCAGACACATTTTAGTGTTTACCACCTGAACTCCCCCTGGCCTCTCCGGTAGCTGCTCCCTAGTGCCAGCAAGACCGCTGCAGCAGCCTCTGGCATCCCCTCACCGCCGCACACGGACCCGTCGCAGCAGCCCAGCACCGCCTCTGCCCGCCAGACACCTGAGCGGTAACCGCTGCGGCTCCGATCGTCCGGTAAGGCTTTGGGATGTGACAGTACCCCCCCTTTGAGGGTGGACTCCGGACACCTTTGTGGTTTGGTTGGATACTTGGCATGAAAGGCTCGAATTAGTCTTGGAATGTGGACATCCTCTGCAGATACCCAAGACCTTTCCTCGGGTCCATATCCTTTCCAGTCAATAAGATATTGGAGACGACCATACCTCTTCCGAGAGACGATGATCTGGTGAATTTCAAATTCATCTTCTTGAGCAGACTGGATTTTAGGAGTCTTAGGCAAAGCAGTCCGAAATCGGTTGAGAACTAGAGGTTTCAAGAGAGAAATATGTAAATCGTTCGGAATTTTCAAATAGGGAGGTAGTTTTACCTTGTAAGCTACTGGGTTTAAGACCCTTTCGATTGGGTATGGTCCAATAAACCTGGGTGCGAATTTCTTAGTAGGCACTCTCAATCTCAAGTTACGGGTAGAGACCCAAACACGATCTCCCAGTTTGAGATCCGGAACAGCCCTCCGTCTTCGATCAGCAGAAATCTTGTATCTCTTAGATGTCTTAAGCAAAGCCTGGTGTACTTGTTTCCAAGTCTTGGTGAACTGTCGTAATGCCAGCTCTGCTGCAGGAACCTCAAATATTGGAAGATGTTGATAATCAGGTACCCTCGGGTAATACCCGCAATTTATGTATAATGGAGAAGATTTGGTAGCGGAATGGAAAAGGTTATTATGGGCAAACTCAGCAAACGGAAGATAATCCAACCAGTCATTTTGGGAAGAGGACATAAACAGATGTAGGAAGGGTTCAAGATCCTGATTCACTCTTTCAGTCTGAGGATGATATGCAGAGTAAAAATTTAGTTTAACTCCAAGGGCTGAACAGAGTGATTTCCAGAACCTGGCTACGAACTATGGTCCTCGATCTGATATGATCTCCTGTGGTAATCCATGTAGTCAGAAGATCTCTGTTATAAATAATTTTGCAAGACGAGACGCTGTTGGAAGGCCAGGGAGAGGCACAAAGTGTGCCATTTTAGAGAAGCGCTCCACAATGACCCAGATAGTGTTTAGTCCTCCAGAAGCTGGTAAATCAGTTATAAAGTCCATAGAGATGTGTGTCCACGGTTTTTGTGGTATTGGCAATGGGTGAAGTAAACCAGGAGGAGAACCCTTAGGACTTTTATGCTGTGCGCATTTTGGACAAGCGGCTATATATTCCTGCACGTCAGTCTTGAGATGAGGTTACCAGTAAGAATGCTGTAAAAATGTAAGAATTTTGAGACCCCCTGCCTGGCCTATAAAAGGTGATGTATGAGCCCAAGTCAATAACTTCTTACGAAGATTCAGAGCAACGAAAGTTCTTCCTGGTGGGGGAATTTGGGTTGTATGAGTGGCGGAGAAAGAAACAGGATCCCAAATGAATTGTTCTCCTGAGCAATCGGCAGAGGCATCGGAACTTAGGGAGCGTGAAAGGGCATCCGCTTTTCTGTTCAGCGAACCTGGACGGTAGCCGAGTGTAAAATTGAAATGGGAGAAGAATAGAGCCCATCTTGCTTGACGTGGATTTAGACATCGAGCTGTTTGCAAGTATAGGAGGTTCCTAATGATCGGTGGTTACTGAGATTGGATGTTGTGCTCCTTCCAACAGAAATCTCCACTCTTCAAAAGCCAACTTAATTGCCAGTAGTTCTTGTTCCCCAATGGCGTAATTCTGTTCAGCCGGAGAAAATCTTCGTGAGAAATATGAACATGGATGGACTTTTTTTTTATCTTCGAAGAGCTGATATAAAACTGCTCCCACACCCACAGTGGAGGCATCCACCTCCACAAGGAAAGGACGACTGAGATCAGGCTGACGAAAAATTGGGGCAGTTGTAAAAGCTCTTTTTAAAGAAGACAAGGCCTCCAAGGCCCCTAAGGACCACTTGGCTGAATCTGCTTCCTTTCTAGTTTAAGCGGTAATGGGAGCAATGATGGAAGATTAATTCTTGATAAATTTTCTGTAGAAGTTGGCAATACCAAGAAAACTTTGAAACCCCTTTAGAGTGGTTGGTAATGACTAGTGATGTGCACCGGACATTTTTCGGGTTTTGTGTTTTGGTTTTGGATTCGGTTCCGCAGCCGTGTTTTGGATTCGAACGCGTTTTGGCAAAACCTCCCTGAATTTTTTTTGTTGGATTTGGGTGTGTTTTGGATTCAGGTGTTTTTTTTTTACAAAAAACCCTCAAAAACAGCTTAAATCATAGAATTTGGGGGTCATTTTGATCCCATAGTATTATTAGCCTCAATAACCATAATTTCCACTCATTTCCAGTCTATTCTGATCACCTCACACCTCACAATATTATTTTTAGTCCTAAAATTTGCACCGAGGTCGCTGAATGACTAAGCTAAGAGACCCAAGTGGCCGACACAAACACCTGGCCCATCTAGGAGTGGCACTGCAGTGTCAGACAGGATGGCACTTCAAAAAATAGTCCCCAAACCGCACATGATGCAAAGAAAAAAGAGGTGCACCAAGGTTGCTGTGTGACTAAGCTAAGCGACCCAAGTGGCCGACACAAACACCTGGCCCATCTAGGAGTGTCACTGCAGTGTCAGACAGGATGGCAGATTTAAAAAATAGTCCCAAAACAGCACATGATGCAAAGAAAAAATGAGGTGCACCAAGGTCACTGGATGGTTAAGCTAAGCGACCCAAGTGGCCAACACAAACAACTGGCCCATCTAGGAGTGGCACTGCAGTGTCAGACAGGATGGCAGATTTAAAAAATAGTCCCCAAACAGCACATGATGCAAAGAAAAAAAGAGGTGCAATGAGGTAGCTGTGTGGCTAAGCTAAGCGACCCAAGTGGCCGACACAAACACCTGGCCCATCTAGGAGTGGCACTGCAGTGTCAGACAGGATGGCAGATTTAAAAAATAGTCCCCAAACAACACATGATGCAAAGAAAAAAAGAGGTGCACCAAGGTCACTGGATGGTTAAGCTAAGCGATCCAAGTGGCCGACACAAACAACTGGTCCATCTAGGAGTGGCACTGCAGTGTCAGACAGGATGGCCCTTCAAAAAATAGTCCCCAAACAGCACATGATGCAAAGAAAAAAAGAGGTGCACCAAGGTCGCTGGATGGATAGTATACTTGACGACACAGAGGTAGGTCGAGCAGTGGAATACTGTACCATACTGCTATATATTATATACTGGTGGTCAGCAAAATTATGCACTGTCCTCCTACTACTGCGCACAACAACTAAAATGCACCACAGGTATGGATGGATAGTATACTTGACGACACAGAGGTAGGTAGAGCAGTGGACTACTGTACCGTACTGCTATATATTATATACTGGTGGTCAGCAAAATTATGCACTGTCCTCCTACTACTGCGCACAACAACTAAAATGCACCACAGGTATGGATGGATAGTATACTTGACGACACAGAGGTAGGTAGAGCAGTGGACTACTGTACCGTACTTCTATAATACTGGTGGTCACTGGTCAGCAAAATTCTGCACTGTCCTCCTACTGTCACACGCTAGGGGCAGTGGCCGCCTAGCTTACCCCTGCGTGGCTGCCGGTCCGTTTGGCGGTCCCCATCTCCGGCGGTCCTCGGGTCCCGGCGTCTGGCTGGCGCGGTTCCCCGGAGCGTGGGCGCCGCCATGACAGCCAGCGTCACGTGGACGGGGAGCAGGTGACGTCACTAACCCGCTTCACCAATCCAGTAGAGGCGGGAGATTCAAAACCAGATGCCGGGCAGAGCCTCGGCGCCTGAGTATCGTCTCTTTTCTGAAGTGGATGCCAGAGCTCCCGTACGCAGTGTGTTCCCCAGCAGCTATACTCCAGTGCTTCTAGCATCCAGGGTATCTTCCTGCAGCACAGTCTCCAGTGATCCGAGCAACTAGTGTGTTCCTCTGCAGTGCAGTTGCCAGCGCTCCCTGGATTTAGCACGGCCTGCGGGCTGAACCAACTTTAGTGTTTCCAGCGTTCAGTGTCTTTCACCATCGCTCACAAGTTCTTCATTCATCAGTGTCTTTAAACATCGCAAACAAATTCTTCAGTGTCATTCACCATCGCTCACAAGTTCTTCATTCATCAGTGTCTTTAAACATCGGTCACAAATTCTTCAGTGTCATTCACCATCGCTCAAAAGTTCTTCATTCATCAGTGTCTTTAAACATCGTTCACAAATTCTCCAGTGTCATTCACCATCGCTCACAAGTTCTTCAATCATCAGTGTCTTTAAACATCGCACACAAATTCTTCAGTGTCTTTCACCATCGCTCACAAGTTCTGCATTCATCAGTGTCTTTAAACATCGCACACAAATTCTTCA
Organism: Pseudophryne corroboree; assembly: GCF_028390025.1. Taxonomy (NCBI): domain Eukaryota; kingdom Metazoa; phylum Chordata; class Amphibia; order Anura; family Myobatrachidae; genus Pseudophryne; species Pseudophryne corroboree. The sequence goes on along the minus strand of NC_086444.1, from coordinate 792,082,087 downwards.
GTGTCTTTCACCATCGCTCACAAGTTCTTCATTCATCAGTGTCTTTAAACATCGCACACAAATTCTTCAGTGTCTTTCACCATCGCTCACAAGTTCTCCATTCATCAGTGTCTTTAAACATCGCTCACAAATTCTTCAGTGTCTTTCATCATCGCTCACAAGTTCTTCATTCATCAGTGTCTTCAAAACACCGCTCACAAATTCTTCAGTTTCTTTCATCATCACTCAGAAGTTCTTCATTCATCAGTGCCTTTAAACATTGCTCACAAATTCTCCAGTAGCCTTTCACATTGCCCACAAGTTCTCTTTCTTTCATGTGTCGCTGTATTGCTCCCTTCCCATAATAAAGCTCCTCAGCATTTTTCACCAATCCTAACTATCAGAGTCTTGTATGAGGAAAACCTATATCCGACCATCCCTGCTCCGACCCAGCTGTGGTTCCTCTTCCCGACCACCGGAAGAACCCCCGAGTTCCCAACATCCCCAACCCAGGTCAGTGACAGTATACTCAGGCCCCATGGACCCGGGGGATCGGAACCCAGAGGCAAGCGCCATCCAGGACCTGGTTTCCCGAGTTCAAAGTCAGGAGGCGGCACAGAGCCAGGTGATGCAGTTTATCTAGGAGTTATCCGGCCGACTGGATCAAATTCAGGCTTCTCTGGCTTCAGTAGTTTCGGCTCCAGCTCCAGTATCCGCTCCTGTGGTTGTCCCTAGTAATGTTCAATCCCTGTCTGGAACCAGGTCACGCCTTCAGCTTCCCACTCCTTCTCGCTATAACGGGAATCCAAAGAATTGTCGTGGTTTTCTCAACCAATGCGAGGTACATTTTGAACTTCTCTCACACAACTTCACCAAAGATCGGTCCAAGGTGGCGTACATTATTTCCTTGCTTGAAGGTTTGGCGTTGGATTGGGTGTCTCCGTTATGGGAGTGGTCTGACCCGTTGGTTTCCAGTTACACCAATTTTATTACGTCATTCCCAAGGATCTTCGATGAGCCCGGCAGAACGACCGCTGCTTCTTCGGACTTGCTCCGAGTCCGACAAGTCTCCCGTTCAGTGGGACAGTATGTGATTCATTTCCAAACCATAGCCTCAGAACTGCGCTGGAATAATGATGCTCTCCGGGCCACTTTCTGGAATGTGCTCTCCGACCGCCTAAAAGACGAACTGATCACTAAGGATCTACCATATTCCTTAGAACAGTTGATCTCACGCTGTGTAAAGGTGGATCTTCGTATGCAGGAACGAGGTGGCGAACGTAGTCGGTCAGAACGATCCAGATTCCGGTCTCTCCCGTCTAAGCAAATGGTTACCCCAAGTCCAGACGAACCTATGCAAATTAATCGATCTCGGCTGTCCCCGGAAGAACGACAGCGCCGTCGTGAGGGTAGACTCTGCCTCTATTGTGGAGCTGCGGATCACTTTCTCAAGTTTTGTAAGTCCCGTCCGGGAAACGGGCAGTCCTAGCTGGTTCCGGAGGAGTCGAGTTAGGGGTTACATCTAAACCTTCTCCGACAGTGGACTGTTTACTCTCCGTGTCTACAGTGTTGATATATGTGTAAACTAATCGGCAATAATTCAGTATTAAGCAGAATAAAAGTAGAGACTTTTATAGGTGGAGAAATGGAATTTTAAAGTAGATTGTGTTTGAAGTGAGAGAATGGGAGGGTAGGCAAAAAAGCAATGGTAATTCAGACAGGACTTTCAAGTGTATAAAGGCAAAAATAACATTGGTACTGTATACAATAGATATGCGTTCAGATGTTTGCAGTGGTGCAAGTACAAAAAATCTCTTATAGGTACTATGTGCGCGCGGCAAAAAAATGGGTGTGGCCAAATGCCACACGGGGCGTGTCCAATGAAAATGGGGGCATGATACACATATGGGGCGCCAGATACACATATGCCCCCACAGTGTCAGATACGCCCCCACCATGCCAGATATGCCCCACAGTGCCAGATGCACAAATGCCCCCACAGTGCCAGATGCACAAATGCCCCCACAGTGCCAGATACAGATATGCCCCCACAGTGCCAGATATGACCTCACAGTGCCAGATACACATGCCCCCACAGTGCCAGATATGCCCCTTCAGTGCCAGATATGCCCCCACAGTGCCAGATGCACATGCCCCCACAGTGCCAGATATTCCTAGCAGAGTTCCAGATATACCCCCAGTGTCAGATATGCCCCCAGAGTGCAAGACATTTCCACCAGAGTGCCAGATATGCCCACAGTGCCAGATATGCCCCTAGAGTGCCAGATATGCCCCCACAGTGCCAGATATGCCCCTACTTTGCCAGATACACATGCCCCCAGAGTGCCAGATATGCCCCCACAGTGCCAGATATGCTCTCACTTTGCCAGATACACATGCCCCCAGAGTGCCAGATATGCCCCAACAGTGCAACTCACCGTACTGTCATCTTCTTCTTCTGGGAAGAGGAGAGCACAGCATGTGCCCCTCCTGCCCTCAGTCCGGTCTCCACGTCCTCCTGTGGTGGCGTCCCGTATTTTAGATCTGGCGCTGGTCCACGAGACAATCAGGGCTCGCGGTCCGGCAGCTCCTGATTGGCTGCCGGTCCATGAGCTCTGATTGGCTCACAAACCGGCGTTTCAGTGCACGCCATGGCCGCCGGACTGTCATTGTGTCTGGCAGGAGAGGAGAGGCGCATGCTGCGCTCTCCTCTCTCACTAAAATGGTGCGCTGAAATGTGTGCGGGTGGTGGTACGGTGTACCTGCTGCCAAATTCTTAAGGGTACACCGTACCCGACCGTACCCGCACACTTGCACCACTGGATGTTTGTGAAAAACTGAAAGGCAGCACAAATAGTTGCAAGTGAAGTGGTAAGTTCTTACAGTGTCCAAACAGGTATTTGTGTAAAGTAGCAGGTATTTGTTGTGAAGTATTAGTGAACTCATTTGTTGTTTTAAAGCAATCCTTATGCATTACTGATTGTTGATAGAATGTTCTCCTGTTTTTCTTCAGTTTAACGCTGGTGTAATGTTGAAATTATGTTTAAAATATGGGAAGCGGTGAAGAAACCGCTGCATGGGTTCCCATTGATCACAATGCCAACGCCGGGATCCCGCGCATACGGGAGGTAATTCCAAGTTGATCGCAGCAGGATTTTTGATAGCAGTTGGGTAAAACCATGTGCACTGCAGGGGGGCCAGATATAACATGTGCAGAAAGAGTTAGATTTGGGTGGGTTATTTTTAGAGATGAGCGGGTTCGGTTCCTCAGAAACCGAACCCCCCTGAACTTCACCCATTTTACACGGGTCCGAGGCATACTCGGATTCTCCCGTATGGCTCGGTTAACCTGAGCGCGCCCGAACGTCATCATCCCGCTGTCGGATTCTCGCGAGATTCGGATTCTATATAAGGAGCCGCGCGTCGCCGCCATTTTTCACTCGTGCATTGGAAATGATAGTGAGAGGACGTGGCTGGTGTCCTCTCACTTTGTTTCAGGGGGCTGCATATCTTTATTCTGGGGACCAGCAGTATTATAGGAGGAGTACAGTGCAGAGTTTTGCTAACCAGTGACCACCAGTATTATACGTTGTCTGCCAGAAAAACGCTCCATATCTGTGCTCAGTGTGCTGCATATATCTGTGCTCACACTGCTTTATTGTGGGGACTGGGGACCAGCAGTATTATATAGGAGGAGTACAGTGCAGAGTTTTGCTGACCAGTGACCACCAGTATACGTTGTCTGCCTGAAAAAACGCTCCATATCTGTGCTCAGTGTGCTGCATATATCTGTGCTCACACTGCTTTATTGTGGGTACTGGGGACCATCAGTATATTATATAGGAGGAGTACAGTGCAGAGTTTTGCTGACCAGTGACCACCAGTATTATACGTTGTCTGCCTGAAAAACGCTCCATATCTGTGCTCAGTGTGCTGCATATATCTGTGCTCACACTGCTTTATTGTGGGGACTGGGGACCACCAGTATATTATATAGGAGGAGTACAGTGCAGAGTTTTGCTGACCAGTGACCACCAGTATTATACGTTGTCTGCCTGAAAAACGCTCCATATCTGTGCTCAGTGTGCTGCATATATCTGTGCTCACACTGCTTTATTGTGGGGACTGGGGACCATCAGTATATTATATAGGAGGAGTACAGTGCAGAGTTTTTCTGACCAGTGACCACCAGTATACGCTGTCTGCCTGAAAAACGCTCCATATCTGTGCTCAGTGTGCTGTATATATCTGTGCTCACACTGCTTTATTGTGGGTACTGGGGACCACCAGTATATTTTATAGGAGGAGTACAGTGCAGAGTTTTGCTGACCAGTGACCACCAGTATTATACGTTATCTGCCTGAAAAACGCTCCATATCTGTGCTCAGTGTGCTGCATATATCTGTGCTCACACTGCTTTATTGTGGGGACTGGGGACCACCAGTATATTATAAAGGAGGAGTACAGTGCAGAGTTTTGCTGACCAGTGACCACCAGTATTATACGTTCTCTGCCTGAAAAACACTCCATATCTGTGCTGCATTGTAGTATATAGTAGGAGTACAGTGCATAATTTTGCTGACCACCAGTATATAATATATAGGAGTACGGTACAGAATGCCACTGCTCTACCTACCTCTGTGTCGTCAAGTATACTATCCATCCATACCTGTGGTGCATTTCAATTTTGCACAGTTTGCTGACCACCAGTATATAATATATAGCAGTACGGTACAGTAGGCCACTGCTCTACCTACCTCTGTGTCGTCAAGTATACTATCCATCCATACCTGTGGTGCATTTAAGTTTTGCACAGTTTGCTGACCACCAGTATATCATATATTGCAGTACGGTACAGTAGGCCACTGCTCTACCTACCTCTGTGTCGTCAAGTATACTATCCATCCATACCTGTGGTGCATTTCAGTTTTGCACAGTTTGCTGACCACCAGTATATAATATATAGCAGTACGGTACAGTAGGCCACTGCTCTACCTACCTCTGTGTTGTCAAGTATACTATCCATCCATACCTGTGGTGCATTTCAGTTGTGCACAGTATATATAGTAGTAGGCCATTGCTATTGATACTGGCATATAATTCCATACATTAAAAAATGGAGAACAAAAATGTGGAGGGTAAAATAGGGAAAGATCAAGATCCACTTCCACCTCGTGCTGAAGCTGCTGCCACTAGTCATGGCCGAGACGATGAAATGCCATCAACGTCGTCTGCCAAGGCCGATGCCCAATGTCATAGTAGAGAGCATGTAAAATCCAAAACACAAAAGTTCAGTAAAATGACCCAAAAATCAAAATTAAAAGCGTCTGAGGAGAAGCGTAAACTTGCCAATATGCCATTTACGACATGGAGTGGCATGGAACGGCTGAGGCCCTGGCCTATGTTCATGGCTAGCGGTTCAGCTTCACATGAGGATGGAAGCACTCATCCTCTCGCTAGAAAACTGCAGTGCCATTCCTAGATGGGCCAGGTGTTTGTGTCGGCCACTTGGGTCGCTTAGCTTAGTCACACAGCTACCTCATTGCGCCTCTTTTTTTCTTTGCATCATGTGCTGTTTGTGGACTATTTTTTTGAAGTGCCATCCTGTCTGACACTGCAGTGCCACTCCTAGATGGGCCAGGTGTTTGTGTCGGCCACTTGGGTCGTTTAGCTTAGTCACACAGCTACCTCATTGCGCCTCTTTTTTTCTTTGCATCATGTGCTGTTTGGGGACTATTTTTTTGAAGTGCCATCCTGTCTGACACTGCAGTGCCACTCCTAGATGGGCCAGGTGTTTGTGTCGGCCACTTGGGTCGCTTAGCTTAGTCATCCAGCGACCTCGGTGCAAATTTTAGGACTAAATATAATATTGTGAGGTGTTCAGAATAGACTGAAAATGAGTGGAAATTATGGTTATTGTGTCAGGAATCGACTTACCAGGCTGACATCCGTCCGCCGCTGCGGACTCCGTCCTGGCTCCCTGCGGTCACCTGTCACCTATGCCCCTGCCATGGGACATCATCAAGGGCCTGGGAACACTCCTGAGACAGCGGGCATGTAGCGCGCCGCGTCCCTGCTAGGCCGCAGCGTGGGCGCCGCCATGACAGTCTGTAAACAGCCAGTATACTGCGGCCAATCCGGTGCTTGGCCGCACCCACTTTCCTTCACTCATCCAATCCCTGTGCACCATGGGGTACATAAGAGACTGCAGGATCAGTCTGCAGGCATCCTGGACTTTGTGTCTCTCCAGCGACCCATGTGAAAGGATCTGTTCCTGTTCCTCCTGTGTTCCTGGTTCTCTGCTTAAGAACTTGTACTCCTGGTTACTCTGCACAGCTCCGTGGAACTTCAAGGCCCAGCAATACCTGCAACCTGCAAATAAGGCTTCACACTCATCACCACCTTGTGTGCTTCAGCCTGCAGTTGAAGACTGACTCCAGGTGTGTTTCATTCCTCCACCTGTGATACAGCTTGCTGCTGCCAGTGCCTCATCACCTGCACTGTGAAGTCAGACTCCTGCCTCTGCTCAGGTTTGCCATTCTACACCTTGCTGCCTAAGTTTCCTGTTTTAAAACCTGCACTGGTTTCCAAACCAGAACCATTTCACAAACACTTGTTCTTCTGTTTATATATTACCGGATATTATTTTCTCAAGTCATCTGTCATCCATTGCCATAGACTTTCAGTTATCATACTGAGTGATTGACTTTATTCATCTGTTATTATTGTTTCTGCTACCATTCTGTGTTATATCATCTGCTAAATAAAATACCATTGCGCTCATGCGCAGGAACGTTATCCAGCCTCCTCGTTTTCTCCCATCTACCTCCACTGACCCACTAGCGCCCCCTCCGGGGACACAGCCCAAACACAATCCGACAGTAAGTCCAGGAACGATGGACTCGGATGGTGGACGGAGTGTGGGGTCAGAGGCCTTGCAAAATCTGGTCTCCCGTCTGGATGGTCAAGAGGTTGCGCAGCAGCAGATGCTTCAATTCCTGCAAGGGATGTCCTCCCGATTAGATACACTACAGCAATCCCTGCCTAGTGTACTCTCTCCTACTGTTCCTGTTACTCCAGCACCTGCCAGTGCTGTGAGTTCTTCTATGCCGGCTGCATCAGCTCCAGTGTCACGTCTGCATCTGCCCGTGCCGAGCAAGTATGATGGCAGTCCTAAGTTATGTCGCGGGTTTCTCAATCAATGTGAAATACAGTTTGAGTTATTGCCACATAATTTCCCCACGCCAAGATCCAAGGTTGCCTACATCATCTCCTTACTCTCTGGATCTGCTCTGAGTTGGGTGTCTCCTCTGTGGGAACGTGCTGACCCTCTGATTAACAACTACACAGACTTCGTGTCAACCTTCAGACGGATCTTTGACGAGCCTGGTCGTGCGACATCAGCTTCGGCAGACCTGATCCAACTTTGTCAAGGTACCCGAAGCATGGGACAATATGTCATCCAGTTCCAGACGTTGGCTGCAGAGGTTCAGTGGAACAACCAAGCTCTGGTAGCAGCTTTCTGGCACGGACTTTCGGATCGGATCAAGGATGAACTGGCGACCCGTGACATTCCTGTTCAACTGTCTGATTTGATCTCCCTGTGCATTAAGTTGGACTCTCGCATCCGCGAACGCAATAATGAACGCGCTCGGAGTGAGCCACGCAGATCAAGGTTCATACCTTCTGTACAGTTCCAGTCTCCCTCTTCTGACGAGCCTATGCAGATAAATAGGTCCCGCCTAACTCCTGAAGAGCGGGCAAGAAGAATACGTGAGAGACTCTGCCTATACTGTGCTGCTGCGGGCCATCAGATTAACTCCTGCACGGTGCGTTCGGGAAACGCCAGATCCTGACTTGTAAGGGAGGAGTCAAGTTAGGATCTTTCAGTCAAGCTCCTTCTCAACAAGACCTCATCCTTCCAGTGATGCTAGAGACTCCAGTTGGGCTCCAGTCTGCGTCAGCATTAGTGGACTGCGGTGCTGCAGGAAACTTTATCACCCAAGCTGCGGTAAATAAATTTTGCCTATCTACCTGTGAACTTTCTTGTCCAGTTTACATTACTGCTGTGGATGGTAGTCGAATCTCCAAGGGGAACATTTCTCATCAAACTGTTCCAGTGGTTCTGGGAGTTGGATTTCTCCATTCTGAACTGATCAAGTTCCTGGTCATCCCTCAAGCCACCCAGGAGATTGTCTTGGGCATGCCCTGGCTCCAGCTACATAATCCACAGTTTGACTGGTCAACGTTGCAGCTTACTTCATGGGGTTCACATTGTCATCAATCCTGCTTAGCCCAAGTGTGTCCCATTAAGTCTACCGAAGTAAAGACACAGTCAAGTCTCCCAGCAGCTTATCAAGACTTCTCAGACGTCTTCTGTGAAAAGGCTGCTGATATTCTGCCGCCCCATAGGGAATGGGATTGTCCCATCGATCTCCTTCCTGGCAAGAAGCCACCTAGGGGGCGCACCTACCCGTTGTCTGTTCCTGAAACTGAGGCGATGAGTAATTACATCAGAGAGAATCTTCAGAAGGGATTCATCCGTCCGTCATCATCTCCCGCTGGTGCAGGTTTCTTCTTTGTTAAAAAGAAGGATGGAGGACTGCGTCCATGCATTGACTATCGGGGTCTCAATGACATTACTATCAAGAATAGTTATCCATTACCACTCATTACCGAATTATTTGACAGAGTTAAAGGAGCCCGCATCTTCACCAAGTTAGATCTCCGCGGTGCCTATAATCTCATCAGAATCCGGAGTGGTGACGAGTGGAAGACAGCTTTCAACACTCGAGATGGCCATTATGAATACCTGGTAATGCCATTTGGGTTGAGTAATGCTCCAGCAGTGTTCCAACACTTTGTGAACGAAATCTTTCGTGATGTCCTGTATAAGTACCTCGTTGTTTACTTAGATGATATCCTTATCTTCTCCCAAGACCTTCCATCTCATCGTCTACAAGTTTGTGAAGTTCTCCGACGTCTTCGTGAGAACCGGCTCTACGGGAAACTATCTAAATGCACCTTTGAAGTTCCCTCTATACCCTTCCTGGGTTATATAATTTCCGGATCGGATCTTCAGATGGACCCGACAAAATTGGAAGCTATAGCCAATTGGTCCATTCCAAACTCTCTCAAGTCTATCCAGCGATTCCTGGGTTTCGCCAACTACTATAGAAAATTTATTCGAGGATTCTCCACTCTCATCGCTCCTATTACCAACCTGACTCGGAAAGGGGCAGACCATTCCAACTGGTCAGAAGAAGCCTTGGCAGCCTTCCAGAAGATCAAGCTAGCCTTTATGTCTGCTCCAGTGCTGTCTCAGCCAGATGTCAACAGACCATTCGAGTTGGAGGTAGATGCCTCTACAGTTGGGGTTGGAGCTGTTCTCTCCCAGAAGGGATCCGATGGGAAAGTCCACCCTTGTGGATTTTATTCTCGAAAGTTTCTTCCTGCAGAAGCTAACTACTCCGTGGGAGATCAAGAACTACTGGCGATCAAGCTGGCTCTCGAGGAATGGAGATATCTCCTAGAAGGGGCCAAACATCCGTTTAATATCTACACGGATCATAAAAACCTGCTATATTTAAAGGCAGCTCAGTGCCTTAACCCTCGCCAGTCCAGGTGGGCTATGTTTTTCTCACGTTTTAATTTCAAGCTTCATTTCCGCCCAGGTTCGCAGAATGTGAAAGCCGACGCGTTATCCCGATCCATGGAATCTGAAGAAGGAACATCTGACTCAGTGCCACATTCCATCCTGAGTCCCGTGGTTTTCGCTGCATCTCAAGTCTCCCCAGCTCCTCCTCCTGGTAAGACTTTTGTTTCCCCAGATCTCCGTCCCAAGTTGCTATCTTGGGCCCATCAATCCAAGTTCACTGGTCATCCTGGGGTCCTGAAGACCTTCAAGTTCCTTTCTGCTACATATTGGTGGCCAAAGATGAAAATGGACATCCAGGATTTCGTGGCATCCTGTCCTAAATGTGTGCAGCACAAGACTCCTCGTCAGTCTCCAGCAGGTCAGTTACAACCACTGTCTATCCCTAGTCGTCCCTGGTCACACCTGTCCATGGATTTTATCACCGACCTTCCTCCTTCTCAAGGACATAATACCATTTGGGTTGTAGTGGACAGATTCACCAAGATGGCTCATTTTGTTCCTCTCCAGGGTCTCCCTTCTGCCCCAAAACTTGCCCAAATCTTCCTACGGGAGATTTTCCGCTTACATGGTTTACCCTCTGAAATAATATCTGACCGGGGGGTACAGTTTGTAGCGAGGTTTTGGAGGGCCCTCTGTTCTGCCATGCAGGTCAAACTGAAGTTTTCATCTTCATACCATCCTCAGACGAATGGGCAGACAGAGAGGGTCAATCAAGAACTTGAGACTTTTTTAAGATTATATGTTTCATCTTCCCAGGATGACTGGTTCGATCTGCTCCCATGGGCCGAGTTTGCCCACAACTTTCGATACCATACTGCCACTGAAACGACACCATTCTTTGCAGTATATGGGCAACATCCCCGTGTACCTGATTTCCAAGAACTCCCTCATATGGATGTTCCTGCTGCCACTACTGCTCTGACTCAGTTTTCATCTATTTGGAGAAAAATTCACGTTTCCCTCAAAAAGGCCTCCAGTCGGTACAAGGTCTTTGCCGACCGCAAGAGACGTGCGGTTCCCCATTTGAAACCTGGGGACAAGGTTTGGCTATCAACCCGTAACCTCCGTCTCAGGGTCCCATCCATGAAGTTTGCACCACGCTTCATTGGTCCTTACCCTGTCGAAAGAGTCATCAACCCAGTGGCCTATAAATTAAAGTTACCATCTTCCCTTCGTATACCTAACGCTTTTCATATTTCTCTCCTCAGACCTCTAGTCCTAAACCGCTTTCAGAATACTCTTCCAGTAGGTCCCAAGGTTCGAACTCAGCGGGGCGTGGAATTCGAGATCAACAAAATTCTGGACTCCCGTTGTCGGTATGGACGTCTCCAGTACCTGGTCGATTGGTCCGGTTATGGCCCAGAGGAGAGAAGTTGGGTGAATTCGTCCGATGTCCATGCTCCTAGGTTGGTCCGTGTCTTCCACAGCACTCATCCCTCCAAACCACGTGGGTGTTCGGTGTCCACCCCTAAAGGAGGGGGTACTGTCAGGAATCGACTTACCAGGCTGACATCCGTCCGCCGCTGCGGACTCCGTCCTGGCTCCCTGCGGTCACCTGTCACCTATGCCCCTGCCATGGGACATCATCAAGGGCCTGGGAACACTCCTGAGACAGCGGGCATGTAGCGCGCCGCGTCCCTGCTAGGCCGCAGCGTGGGCGCCGCCATGACAGTCTGTAAACAGCCAGTATACTGCGGCCAATCCGGTGCTTGGCCGCACCCACTTTCCTTCACTCATCCAATCCCTGTGCACCATGGGGTACATAAGAGACTGCAGGATCAGTCTGCAGGCATCCTGGACTTTGTGTCTCTCCAGCGACCCATGTGAAAGGATCTGTTCCTGTTCCTCCTGTGTTCCTGGTTCTCTGCTTAAGAACTTGTACTCCTGGTTACTCTGCACAGCTCCGTGGAACTTCAAGGCCCAGCAATACCTGCAACCTGCAAATAAGGCTTCACACTCATCACCACCTTGTGTGCTTCAGCCTGCAGTTGAAGACTGACTCCAGGTGTGTTTCATTCCTCCACCTGTGATACAGCTTGCTGCTGCCAGTGCCTCATCACCTGCACTGTGAAGTCAGACTCCTGCCTCTGCTCAGGTTTGCCATTCTACACCTTGCTGCCTAAGTTTCCTGTTTTAAAACCCGCACTGGTTTCCAAACCAGAACCATTTCACAAACACTTGTTCTTCTGTTTATATATTACCGGATATTATTTTCTCAAGTCATCTGTCATCCATTGCCATAGACTTTCAGTTATCATACTGAGTGATTGACTTTATTCATCTGTTATTATTGTTTCTGCTACCATTCTGTGTTATATCATCTGCTAAATAAAATACCATTGCGCTCATGCGCAGGAACGTTATCCAGCCTCCTCGTTTTCTCCCATCTACCTCCACTGACCCACTAGCGCCCCCTCCGGGGACACAGCCCAAACACAATCCGACATATTGAGGTTAATAATACTATGGGATCAAAATGACCCCCAAATTCTATGATTTAAGCTGTTTTTGAGGGTTTTTTGTAAAAAAACACCCGAATCCAAAACACACCCGAATCCGACAAAAAAATTTCAGGGAGGTTTTGCCAAAACGCGTCCGAATCCAAAACACGGCTGCGGAACCGAATCCAAAACCCGAAAAATTTACGGTGCACATCACTAGTTATTTTGTTTCTGTGCAGGGTAAATACTGGCTGCTTTATTTTTACACTGCAAATTAGATAGAACACACCCCACCCAAATCTAACTCTCTCTGCACATGTTATATCTGCCTCCCCTGCAGTGCACATGATTTTGCCCAATTGCTAACAAAAATCCTGCTGCGATCAACTTGGAATTACACCCACAGGCCATTGGTATTACATACTGATTCCTAAAATCTAATTACACTTTTAAAATGGGCACTTTGGATAAATGTGCACAGACTCATCGGCAACAGCCTGTACAATGATGAGATATGTTCTTAATAAATCTCATGATCATTTGGGCTATGGGGGTAATTCAGACCTGATCGTAGCAGCAAGTTTGTTAGCAATTGGGCAAAACCATGGCCCTCATTCCGAGTTGATCGCTCGCAAGGCGATTTTAGCAGAGTTGCTCACGCTAAGCTGCCGCCTACTGGGAGTGTATCTTAGCATCTTAAAATTGCGAACGATGTATTCGCAATATTGCGATTACAAACTACTTAGCAGTTTCAGAGTAGCTCCACACTTACTCGGCATCTGCGATCAGTTCAGTGCTTGTCGTTCCTGGTTTGACGTCATAAACACACCCAGCGTTCGCCAAGACACTCCCCCGTTTCCCCGGCCACTCCTGCGTTTTTTCCGGAAACGGTAGCGTTTTTTCCCACACGCCCATAAAACGGCCTGTTTCCGCCCAGTAACACCCATTTCCTGTCAATCACACTACGATCGCCGGAGCGATGAAAAAGCCGTGAGTAAAAATACTATCTCCATTGTAAAATTACTTGGCGCAGTCGCAGTGCGAATATTGCGCAGGCGTACTAAGCGGAATTTCACTGCTATGCGATGAAAAATACAGAGCGAACGACTCGGAATGAGGGCCCATGTGCACTGCAGGGGAGGCGGGGGGCAGATATAACATTTGCAGAGAGAGTTAGATTTGGGTGGGTATTTTGTTTCTGTGCAGGGTAAATACTGGCTGCTTTATTTTTACACTGCAATTTAGATTTCAGTTTGAACACACCCCACCCAAATCTAACTCTCTCTGCTCATTGCTGTATCTGCTCCCCCACTACAGTGCACATGGGGGGTAATTCTACCAAGTTTTGTGCTAAAATACTTAGCGCATGCGCACTGCGTACCATGCGCATGCGCATTTTTGCCTTAATCGCTCCTTTGCGAAAATCGGCAACGAGCGATCAACTCGGAATGACCCCCCATGTGCACTGCAGGGTAGGCAGATATAACATGTGCAGAGAGAGTTAGATTTGGGTGTGGTGTGTTCAATCTGCAATCTAAATTGCAGTGTAAAAATAAAGCAGCCAGTATTTACTCTGCACAGAAACAAAATAACTAGTGATGTGCACCAAATAAAAGTTTTTAATAACCCACCCACATCTAACTCTCTCTGCAAATATTATATCTGCCCCCGTGCAGTGCACATGGGGGGTCATTCCGAGTTGATCGCTCGTTGCCGATTTTTGCAACGGAGCGATTAAGGCAAAAATGCGCATGGTACGCAGTGCGCATGCGCTAAGTATTTTAGCACAAAACTTAGTAGATTTACTCACGTCCGAATGAAGAATTTTCATCGTTGAAGTGATTAGAGTGTGATTGACAGGAAGTGGGTGTTTCTGGGCGGAAACTGACCGTTTTCTGGGAGTGTGCGGAAAAACGCAGGCGTGCCAGGATAAAACTCGGGAGTGTCTGGAGAAACAGGGGAGTGGCTGGCCGAACGCAGGGCGTGTTTGTGACGTCAAATCAGGAACGAAACGGGCTGAGCAGATCGCAGTGTAGGAGTAAGTCTCGAGCTACTCAGAAACTGCAAAGAATTTTCTATTCGCAATTCTGCTAATCTTTCGTTCGCAATTCTGCTAAGATACACTCCCAGAGGGCGGCGGCCTAGCGTGTGCAATGCTGCTAAAATCTGCTAGCGAGCGAACAACTCGGAATGACCCCATGGTTTTGCCCAAATGCTAACAAAGTTCCTGCTGCAATCAACTCAGAATTACCCCCATGGTTTTGCCCAACTGCTAGCAAATTTGCTGCTACAGGGGGTAATTCAGAGTTGATCGCAGCAGCAAATCTGTTAGCAGTTGGGAAAAACCGTGGGGGTCATTCTGAGTTGATCGCACGTAGCAACTTTTTGCTGTCCGTGCGATCAACTAAACGCCGCCTATGGGGGAGTATTTTTTTGCATAGCAAGGCTGCAAACACTTGTGCAGCTGAGCTATGCAAAAACATTTTGTGCAGGTTCTGAGTAGCATGCATACTCAACCCTTTTATTTCACCAGGGTGTGGCTTTCTTGTATCTGGGACTTCTACTGTACAGTATATAGCATAGTAATAATCTAGTTTATAATCAGAATAATGTGTCCCCTGCAGTATCTGCAATAATCTAGTAATGATACGAAGATCAATTTTATATTTTATCAATACAATTTAAAAATACTAGTCACATACTAAATATAATTTGCTTAACTTAAAGTACTTATTTTTTTTTTTAAACAATTTATTTTATTTTACGTCAACAATAAGAACAAGAAATGACTGGAATAGGTAGTCAACAGTACAATTGATGAACAGTGTATAGAGCATGTCCAATCACAGAGAACCCCAGATAAAAAGGAAAAAAATAAAATAAAAATAATAATAAGTGAATACATTTCTAACAATTGTGATACAACAATACAGGGGGATATATTGAGTGCTGTCACGAGAATAGTATGGTGTAACAGAGAAAAAAACAAAAAGACGAACAAGAAGGTAACGTCTCAGAAAGCAAAGCATAGAAATGCATCATAAGAAGTATAAAACGGAAAAAAATAATAAAAAAAAAATGGATTAAGTTACGCCAAGGAAGAGACGGACAGTACAGAAGGGGGGAGGGATGAGGGGATGGGGGAATAAAGGAAGGGGGGGGGGTTGCTAGGAGGAGGAAGAGGGTAAAGGAGGGGCACCTGGTAAAGGAGAGGAGTAAGAGGTGTACCAGGAGTCCCATACCTGATGATATTTGGCTACTGTGTCATTGAGGAGGGAGGTGATATATTCCATAGATGAAACGTACCACAGTCTGTTAATTAGGGCGCCCTGGGTTGGAGGTATGGGAGATTTCCACGATTTGGCAATCAGGAGTGTGGAAGCATTGGATATATGGAAGATCAGCTTGTTCTCTGCTCTTGACGCCGAACGAAGGGGTATGTGAAGAAGGAGTATTGATGGATCCAAAAGGCACAGAACAGGAGGTAACACTTGCCATAATGGCTATTACCACTCTCCAGAACTGTTGGATCACCGGACATTCCCACCAAATATGGAAGAAGGTGCCCATCATGCCGCAGCATCGCCAGCACTGGGCCGAAGAGTGCGGGTATATGCAATGAAATTTGTCAGGGGTCAAATACCAACGGGTGTATACTTTGTAGGCCGTTTCTCAGATGCCGACATTAATAGAGGCTTTAGCGATCCGGTGTCGGATACGAGACCATCTCTCGTCGTCAAACTGTGTGCCCAGGTCGCGTTCCCTGGCAGTTTCGAAAGATTCTTTGTGGGGGGATTTGGGGGATAGGATAGAGTGGTACAGCCTGGAGATGGCACTGCTACAGCCGACCGAGTGTAGACATTGGCGTTCAAAAAGAGAAGGTAGGCGTAGGGGTTTGGACTGGCAAGAAGTATGCACAAAATGGTGGATCTGCAGGTAGGAGTAGTGCAGTGTGGCGGGAAGGGTATACCGTTCCTGAAAGCCTGCAAAAGTGGATGGAGCTGATAGCCCGGCAATGTGCATAAAGCGAGTGATTACGGCCGCTAGCCAGGGGGCAGCCCATTTATCAGAGAACCCTGGAGGGAACAGGGGATGTCTCCAAAGAGATGTTAAAGGGGAGGGGTAAGTCGTGAGGGAAAAACGTTTGTTAATCGTGTCCCATGTCATCAGGGTGAATTGGATAGAGGGATAGGTGTAAGCCGAGGCTGGTCTGTGAATACGGGGCAGCCATGGGAGAGAGTCTAAGTTGAGATCTGGAGATAGGGCATTTTCAATGTCGACCCACTTTTTCAGTGCGGGAGGGGAATGCCAAGAGATAATGTGGCTCAATTGTGTAGCATAGTAATAGTTTTGCAGTAGGGGGAGGCCTAGACCGCCATTATCTGTGGATTTGGACAGTACCAATCGGCTTAATCTCGGTTTTTTGCCTGCCCATATGAATTTCCCAAACAAGGCTTGCAGAGATTGTAGAACATGTGCTGGGACCCTAGTCGGGAGTGTTTGAAATAGGTACAGCAATTTAGGAAGGGCATTCATTTTTATTGCATTGAGCCTTCCAATCCAAGATATATAAAGGGATTTCCAGGTTGATATATCTTGTTAAAGCCTTCTGATAAGGGGGGCGTAATTGGCATGGTATAAATGGGAATATTGCTTAGTAACATATATACCCAGGTAGCGGATCTGGGCGGGATGCCATTGAAAATTAAAAGCAGTTTCCAAGTTCAGTTGTGTCTGCAAATAATGATATTTTGTATTGTTGGCCACCTAGAGAAACTCCGGAGATGAGACTGTTGGCTCTGATTTGAGCGGCCAACGGCTCGATACAGAGTGCGAAAAGTAATGGGGAGACGGGGCATCCCTGTCTAGTACCATTTCCCAGTCTAAAGGGTGCAGAACAAATACCATTGGAGGTGACCACTGAAGAGGGGTTGTGATATAAAGTTCGGACGGCATGAAGAAAACGGCCACCAAGGCCAAAAGCTTCAAGGGTATGGAACAGAAAAGGCCAAGAAACCCGGTCAAATGCCTTTTCGGCATCCATCGCCAGGATCACTGAAGGTAGTTTAAACTGATTAATATGTTGAATCAGATTGATGGTCCTATGTGTGTTATCTAGTCCTTGGCGGTGAGGAACAAAGCCCACTTGGTCCGGGTCTATCAAGGTTGGTAATATCGCATTGAGTCTAGTGGCCAGGATCTTGGCGAATAGTTTGAGGTCAGTGTTTAGGAGGGAAATGGGCCTATAGTTAGAACATGAAGTGTGGTCTTTGTCCGGTTTGGGAATGACTATAATCTTAGATTTTGTGGATTCAGGTCGAAAATAGGATCCATCCAGTATGGAGTTGAACAGTTTAGTAACACGGGGAACTAAGAGGGTTGCAAAGGATTTATAGTAAATCATAGGAAGACCGTCCGGACCGGGGGCTTTGGATGGTTTTTGAGATTTAAGGGCTTCTGTAATTTCCTCCTCGGAAATATCCCGGCTAAGACCGAGTTGCGTCTGAGGACTGATGGATGGAAGAGCACAGGATGCGAGATAGTCCCTACATTGTTGGGAGAACACAGAGGGTTCTAGAGTTGAGGGGAGGTTATATAAAGTTTCGTAGTATTCCCTAAATGTTTGGTTGATGGTGTGTGGGTCATAGGACAGTGTGTTAAGTTTTATCCTTTATAGGGAGATTACTGCCTGTGCCGCACGTTTAGCCCGTAATTTATTTGCCAATAAGGTGTCAGCTTTATTGCCTTTATCGTAAAATTTCTGACCCAACCAACATAGGGATTTTTCAGTTTTTTCGGCTAAGATAGCTTGTAGGTCGCCTCTCGCCTTATCTAGTTGTCGTAGTATCTTGGCCGAGTGAGTACGTTTGTGTTCAGCTTCCAGTTTCCGGATGTTGGCTGAAAGGGCAGACATGTTGGCTAGTTGGGTTTTCTTGCGGTGAGAAGTATAGCGGATAATTT
Source organism: Pseudophryne corroboree (assembly GCF_028390025.1). Classification (NCBI taxonomy): domain Eukaryota; kingdom Metazoa; phylum Chordata; class Amphibia; order Anura; family Myobatrachidae; genus Pseudophryne; species Pseudophryne corroboree. The sequence continues at coordinate 792,064,048 of NC_086444.1, read as the reverse complement.
CCCCCCTGATCGTCGCTTTATGGGTTTCCCGCACTGTGCTCAAGGAAATATCTGGGGTAGTGTTAGTTTCAAAGTATTCAGACAATTTAGCGAATATGGTAGTCTGAAAGTCTGGGAGTTTCAGGAGTGTCTCGTTGAGTCTCCAGAAATGCCCACCTGTGTGTGGTGACGTGAGATCTAGGCGGATTGTTACAGCAGAGTGCTCGGACCAGGGAACAGGGTAATGGTCGAGTCAATAAGGGAATTGGTCAAAGATGCGCAACAAAGAAGCATATCAATTCTCGAGTAGGAGTCATGAGGTCGGGAATAATAAGTATAGTCCCTGGCTGTGGGATAGAGAACTCTCCAAGTGTCAAACAGGCCAGATTCGGCCATTTGCCCCCCCCCCCCCCAAGGTCTTAGAACTAGAGGGACAAGAAGGAAGATTGGCATTACTTGAGCAGTCTAGGGCGTGGGAAACAATAGAATTAAAATCACCTCCTAGTATGACTTTACCATGATGAAAATTGTGTAATTCCAGAAAAAAACTACGAAAAAACGCAGATTGACCTGTATTAGGAGCATACATTGAGGCTAGTGTGATGTCCTTCCCACCAAGTTGGCCTTTTAGTATGAGAAAACGTCCGTTATTATCGTTAAGTGAGTCGGTCAGTACAAAAGGAACTGAATTGCGTATCAGGATCGCCACTCCACAACGTTTTGACTGATTATTTGAATAAAAAACTGTTGGAAATTGTTTAGATGACAGCGAGGGATGGGCTCCATGTTTAAGGTGGATGGGCTCCATGTTTTTTCTGTAGGAAAAGAATGTCGGCGGAATGAGAGCGGGCATATGAAAATAGCATGGAGTGTTTTTGAAGAGTGTTGAGACCCCTCACATTCAGCGTCAAAACACAGAGCGACATATTGAGTGGGGGGGGAGGAGTATATGTATAGAAGGAGGGGGAGAGGGATAGGATAGAGGTAGGGGAAAGAAGAGGTGAGAAGTAAATGAATATACCTAAAACTAAATGTGGGTATTGACTTCCCTAAGAGGAGGTCGGCCACATAGTTGGAACACCCAGACAAGATAGGGGGGTGTCCTAGGTAAGGAGCGAGAAAGGGTAAAAGTAAATCCCAGTTGGGGGTACTAGGGTCCACAAGAAAACCGTTACAGGAATTTCCCAATGCCAAAGGGGGGGGGGGGGGCGGACTCGCGGAGAGGGGAGAAGACGAACAGGAAAAGTGAAAAATGCATCCTGAGCCCTAAGTAACAGCATCAAACAGTAAGCATGGATGTAACAGAAAAAACAACAACAAAAAAACCCCACAACAATAAATTGCAAATACTACAGGAACAAATACGGTGTGATATCTCAAAGTTCTTTTGATATAACCATGGCCCTCATTCCGAGTTGATCGCTCGGTATTTTTCATCGCATCGCAGTGAAATTCCGCTTAGTACGCATGCGCAATATTCGCACTGCGACTGCGCCAAGTAATTTTACAATGGAGATAGTATTTTTACTCACGGCTTTTTCATCGCTCCGGCGATCGTAATGTGATTGACAGGAAATGGGTGTTACTGGGCGGAAACAGGCCGTTTTATGGGCGTGCGGGAAAAAACGCTACCGTTTCCGGAAAAAACGCAGGAGTGGCCGGGGAAACGGGGGAGTGTCTGGGCGAACGCTGGGTGTGTTTGTGACGTCAAACCAGGAACGACAAGCACTGAACTGATCGCACAGGCAGAGTAAGTCTGAAGCTACTCTGAAACTGCTAAGTAGTTAGTAATCGCAATATTGCGAATACATCGGTCGCAATTTTAAGAAGCTAAGATTCACTCCCAGTAGGCGGCGGCTTAGCGTGTGTAACTCTGCTAAAATCGCCTTGCGAGCGATCAACTCGGAATGAGGGCCCATGTTAAGTAACATAAGCAATTGAAATAAGAAAATGGGCTTCACGAGGCCATCGTATGGGGGGACAGGGATACATTAAAGCAAATGCTGCGAGAACCGGTCAGGTGGTGGTACCATCACTTGGTGCAGATGAAGAGGAAGCAGGTCAGAGGTTCAACTGCTAGAGTAGTCCTTTTCCCTCATCAGGTGTGCGAATACCGTGTTGACGACCATTGACATCCACCAAAAGGAGAAAAGGAAAGCCCCATCGATACTTGTAGCCATGGTCATGAAGAGTTCGTGTAACTTCTTGAAGATCTCTGCGCTTGGCTATAGTAATGGGTGCCAAGTCCTGAAATATCTGAAGTTTTGTTCCTTCAAAGAGTATCGGGGATGAATTACGACTGACCGAAAGGATTTGCTCTTTAGTGCGAAAGGATAGGAAGTGGAGAACCACATCTTGGGGGAGTCAGAGTCCTTAGGCTTGGGGCGTAAAGCGCGGTGTGATTGCTCCACGCCCAAATCCGGAGGGGATAAAGATGGTACCAGAAAGGTGAAGAAACGAGTGAGGTAGGGGAGGAGGTTAGCAGGTACTACAGACTCAGGGATATTCCTGAGGCGGATGTTATTGCGTATCTCCAGATTTTCCAAGTCCTCGTTTTTCTCCTTCAGGAATTCGAGTTCACGACTGAGGTATGCCAGGTCTGTATATGTGGTAGATTGAAAGGATGAGCATTGGGAGGAGGCGAATTCCAGTGCCACGGTGCGCTGGTCAAGAGCAGAAATGTTCTGTTTCAGTTCACCCGCCACTTTATGAAGTTTGTGGTAAGAGAGGTGTTAAGAGACACAAGAAGAGCTTTAAGGTTGGAGATATCCTTCTTGGTGGCTGGAGCATCGTCTCGGTCCATGTCATAGTCAGTAGTTGTACCGGGACGATTTGTCGTTCTTATTAAAGTGGTGTGTAATATCAGCTTGAGGCCGGTTCTTATTTTTAGCTTGAGATTTGCTCATGGTGGAGGAGGTGTGAAACAGTTCCAGCGGAGATGCAAGGAAAAGCTTACTTGTTTAGAAGGAGAAGCTCACGATGCGTCTTCTGGGGATCAACAAGGCATCAGCTTACAGAAGGCAGTGTGTGGAGGGGAGTAGAGATGGTTGGGAAAGGTGGTTGCGTCACATCCAGGGATCACCACTGGCAGGGGATTGACGTCAGTGCCAACGAATTTGACACGCTGGAAACAGTAATGGTGTGTGAACGGTGAGGCAGGCAGTTATAAACAACGCTGAGGTGAGAGTATAAAAGCGGTACAGGTGTAGTAGAAATAGAGCGGTAGTTGATCTGTGGCACAATATCGATGCGGCCCTGTAGCCCAGGGTATAGCGTGACAGCAACACTGGAGAAACTGATGATATGCGGTTGTGGCTCAGACACACATGGTAGAGTAGTGTGTATCATGCAACCAGAACCGCAGCGTGTTGGATAGCGGGATTCTGTAAAATCAGTGCACAGGGTATAGGTAGCAGTAGCCCAGGGACAGAGGGCAATAATAACAAAACTAAGCGGAAGCAGCTGGGGGGAGTGTCCGGTATAGTTGGGGGCAATGTATAGTAACGAGCAATGGATATAAGGCTGGCAGTGTCACTAGATATAATATATTGTCAAGGCAGTGCTGGGCTCCACCTGTCCAGAAAGATTAGGCAGCGTAATATCACTGCACCGGTGAGGGACAATTTGGAGGGCAGCAAACCCTGAGGGTGGCAAGTATGAAATGGAGGCTATGTAGAGGGCAGATTATATTATAATTATATAAAAAAAACAACACACACACCCCTTTAGAAGTGGGACCAGTGAAGCAGTTGGCTGAGGGGGACAAAGAGCCCAGGTGCGGCTACTCACAGTTCAGGCGAGGGGTGGAGGGCTTCACCAGAGGTCAGGGAGATCCTCCACAGCTGCAGACCCCACAATGAGAAGGGGGGGGGATGGCAGTGATAGATGTGACCAGCGGGGGTATTTACAGGAGCAGGGCTCAGAGCTACGGCGGCGTCCTCCCCGCAGATCACTGCAAACATGTGATCAGGGCAGGCCACCACAGCGGTAGTCAGTGGGGCTCCCGGCCCGAGTGCTGCGTCTTGTCTGGGGAGAGCCATCAGGGAGAGCACTGCCGCCCGGGGTGAGGTTGCCGGACGGAAGAGCTACGGCTGGAGCGGCTCCCGCGCTGTGAAGGGGGGTGAACAGCGGACACGGGCAGGATCAGCGGAAGTGTCCACGGGAGCTTCGGCGGCGTCTTCCGTACAGGTGAGATGCAGGGAGGGCCGCCAGGAAAGGTACAGCCGCCCGGGGTGGTCCGTAGTTGCCGGCGGGGAGGCCGTGAAGTGCACCTCTCTGGAGTCCACTGCAGGGGGGAGGCAAATCGAGGTCCCAGTGTGGAAAGGGCTGACAGGCCACAACCCGCAGGGACAGTAAACTTGTCCCCCAGCTCCGTGGCTCAGTGCTGTTGGGCGAGAGCACTGTGGGTTGATCGGGGCACAAGCTGCAGGGAAGTGAGCGGGTCAAAGGGGGGAGAAATTGCCCTGTATTTGAGGGTTTTTTGCAGGAGCTCCCTGTTAGTGCGACTGTTCAGCTTGCCCGCCAGGCCACGGCCCCTTAAAGTACTTATGTGAGAGGGTGGAGCTGCGGTGCGTGTGGTGCCTGCTGCCGTGCAGGTGTAGACTCGGTACTCACCAGGCGCCGCTCTCTCTCACCTTCAGGTACCGGAACCCTCAACGGACCTGTAAATCTTCACTCGGATCCGGACACGGCGATTCCCTCTCGGAGCTGACCGACGACCGAGCTGAGGAGAGAATGGTTTACATTAAAGGGGGTATCGACCCTTCTTCCACTGGAACAGGGGATACCCCAGGGGTGGCCGCGACCTTCACCGGTTGGGTGAATGGTCATCACCGGCACAAAGCCTCAGCCACCCAGATTTCACACACTCGCGCTTTCGCACGTAGTGTGATGAAAAGGATTCTCACGTCCGTGAGCAATCCCGACTCCGGCGCTCGGGGACAAACAAGGGACAAACGTACACGGATGCTACTCACCGTCACAAGTCTTGCACTCTGATCTTCTCCACTTACAGGTCCCTGTAAGGAGGCAAAGAGAAACAGCCGTGCAGGGCCTAACTCTACCCTAGTGTCACACCCTATACTAAATACAACAGCAGAGCCCTCAAACTAGCTCTGTGGGTGTGGTGCAACAAAACTATGCAAACACAGACACTTTGCCCTGCACGGTAACAACATACATCACAATATCGGAACGCAATATCACACGGTGTTGTCCCTTTAAATCCCTACCTGCCGCTGGAAGGGGGTGGGTACCGCACGGCCTACCCACCTCCTGTGCCTTCCCTTAGGTGGGCCTCAGATCTGCCTTCCTAAATACCTCGGGGTGGCCTGGGCCTAGCGCCCAGGGCCACCTGTATTCACCTCGGGGGCTCTAATTCACTGGGCCTAGCGCCCCCTAACTGCACACAGGCCGGAGGCCTGACTTCGCCCACGGGCCTAGCGCCCGCCTAACTTGCTGCCCGTTGGGTGACCTGGGCCTTGTGCCCAAGATCACCTTATCGTATCCCTAATGGCCAAAAATACACTAGGGCCTAACGCCCTCTAACGCCCACAGGCCTATTGCCTGATTTGTCCCCCCGGGCCTAGTGCCCGCCTAACTGGTGCCGCAGGAGTAGGGTGGCTTGGGCCTAATGCCCAAACCACCTAATCAAATGTTGAGCCCCAAACTCCTAGCTGCGCCACAGGCCTAGTGCCTGAATTGTGCCCTCGGGCCTAATGCCCTGGTGGTCGAGGGAGGAAAAGGGAGGGGGTGAAGTTGCCTCACAGAGGCCTCACCTGCTCCAGGGAACTCCAGCGTCCTCTTCTGCCGCTGACCCGTCCTGGCCAGCGGCGCCGCCTCCGCTGCTCCGCGTCCAGCCGCCGCTGGACATCTTCTTCCCGGGGCCCGACGTCTTCCGGCCTCTTCAGCGGCCACCGGAGCCCTTTTCCCCGCGGCCGTCGTCGTCTTCTTCCTGCGGCGTCGTCTTCCGCGCTCTTCCGCGCACGCGGTCTCTACTTCTCCCTCACGTCGTCTTCCTTCTCCGTCCGCGCCGTCGTCCTCTTCGCGCTCCTGCGCGCGGGCCTCTCCTCCTGGTCCCGCCCGGCGTCTGACGTCAGATGCCGGGGGCGGGGCCTATGACGCGGCGAGCGCCGATTGGCTCGCCGCGTCTTTCCCTGATTGGCCGCCGCTCCGGGAGCCGCGATTGGCTCCCGGAGGGCGCCAACATTCAAACCCCTCCGCAGCCTCTAGTCCGGTGCAGGGAAAAGGGTAATCCCTGCACCGGACACCCGCCGCCGCCACGCACACAACGCTGCTGATGTGCCCGCAGGGCACATCTTTACATTTCCCCCCCCTTTTTCCTTTGTAGTCCCTACAAAGTTCCTCACGACGTCCATTGTCCGCGGGTCAGGGAATTCCAAGGTCCTTCCGGCGAAGGTGCATTCGGGGGCCCAGCCTGGACCAGCTGTGACCCCACATCCTTCCTCCTCCAGCTCCGGGTTCCTCTTGCGTCCTGACCTCCATCGGCGGATCCTCTGGGGGAGTGGCATCTCCTCACGGTCACTCGACGTTGGCCAAGGGGAATCTTCCTCCACGGGGACAACAGTCACCCACTCTTGGCCTTTCGGATCGTCTGTGGCATCGTCCCTGTCTTCAGGGGGTGGTACCGACCACCACCCAACAGTTGAATCCTCCGGGGCATCCGTTTTCTCCCGGGCAACAACCACCGTCTGTCGCATCTCCTCGTGGGGCATCTCCAAAGGTCCCCTGTCTTCCTCTGGAACGGGTCCTCCCACGGCATCGCGATCCTCTCCCCGTACGTCCGTCCATTTCGGCACTTCCGGCAGGTCTTCTTGCCCCAGGACTATCTCCTCCTCTTCACGGAGGGCATTCAACTGGGAGCATGACTCCACCCGATCCTGCCAGTCACTCTCGTCGGCGCTTCCGATGCCAGAGTCGTCCTCCATCTGTTCTGGGAGGGATTCGTCGGCGGACAGCTCACCGTAATCCGAGTCTTCCTCCGATATCTGGACTGGGGTATTATTTTCCTCCTCAGCGTACTTAGTCCTTTCCGCTGACACCTCTGTTTCCTCAGCGTACTCCTTCGCTTCCGCTGGATCCTTTTCTTCCTCAGCGTACTCCTGCGCTTCCGCTGGCATCTCTTGGTACCCAGGACACTCCTGTTCCGCACGTCCTGGTCGTGGACGGGTCCATCGTGGGGAGATTCCGGACGTCTCAGTCACTGGGTCTTCACGCTTTTCTTGACAGCGTGGCCTCTTCACCTCCCAGTCGTCCACCTCCGCCTCATGCGGGAAAGGATCCTGCCTTACTGGGGTCACTTTCTTGGGACAAAGTAGGTCCGCGGCATCTTCCCAAGGGCACTCACTGGCCGCATGTCCTGGTCGCCGACACTTCCAACAAGGGAGGGCCACTGCCACCTTCTCCAAGACGGGTTCCTGGTCCACATCCTTCACTGGGGAATCTTCACCCGTTGGTTCCGGCTCAGAGGAAATGGGCACCTGCGAATTAACTTCAAGCAAGGCCTTCCGCTCCATTTCCCTGGTTTCCTCCTCCCATCTCTGGGCGCGACCATCCGCAATCATCCGGTCTTCATTCCACGGACAATCGGGAAGCGCATGTCCTCTCGCCTCGCAGAGCGCACACACAGGCTCTGCAGCCACCCGGTCCCAAAGCTGCTGACGAGACTCCGTCATCTGCTTCACCATGGCCTCGTAGTCCGTCCTGTCTTCCGTCCATGGGCATTCCAGGAGCCGATGTCGGGGATCTCCACAGCTTTCACACCGGGAATCAACCTCGTCTTCGCTCAACTCTTCGTCCCAAGGACAACTGTTGTGCTCATGCCCGTTGTTTCCGCAGAGCAAACACCAGGACTCCTTCGCTTGGCCCTTCTGACGTCTTCGGCCCGCTTCCTGGACCACCTTCTTTGGGGACGTCTCTTGCCAAGTACACTCGCTGGCAAAGTGACCTGTTTGCCGACATTTCTTGCAGGGCGTCACAGCGGCTTTCTTGCGCCCCTTCTCCCGGCGCTCTTCTTTTCCACGCTGGACCGACCGCTGCACCAACTTCAGGATGTCTGCCCCAGATACCGTCACCCAGTCGCTCTGGTCCGCACACGTCCGGGGGTGAGTCTTCTCCGGAGCCGTCCGCAGGGAGGTCTTCTTGGTGGCGTTCCACATCGTGTCCGTGGTCCGGTCTCTTTGATCCTGCCGACTACGCCAAGTGTGAGAGGGTGGAGCTGCGGTGCGTGTGGTGCCTGCTGCCGTGCAGGCGCCGCTCTCTCTCACCTTCAGGTACCGGAACCCTCAACGGACCTGGAAATCTTCACTCGGATCCGGACACGGCGATTCCCTCTCGGAGCTGACCGACGACCGAGCTGAGGAGAGAATGGTTTACATTAAAGGGGGTATCGACCCTTCTTCCACTGGAACAGGGGATACCCCAGGGGTGGCCGCGACCTTCACCGGTTGGGTGAATGGTCATCACCGGCACAAAGCCTCTGCCACCCAGATTTCACACACTCGCGCTTTCGCATGTAGTGTGATGAAAAGGATTCTCACGTCCGTGAGCAATCCCGACTCCGGCGCTCGGGGACAAACAAGGGACAAACGTACACGGATGCTACTCACCGTCACAAGTCTTGCACTCCGATCTTCTCCACTTACAGATCCCTGTAAGGAGGCACAGAGAAACAGCCGTGCAGGGCCTAACTCTACCCTAGTGTCACACCCTATACTAAATACAACAGCAGAGCCCTCAAACTAGCTCTGTGGGTGTGGTGCAACAAAACTATGCAAACACAGACACTTTGCCCTGCACGGTAACAACATACATCACAATATCGGAATGCAATATCACACGGTGTTGTCCCTTTAAATCCCTACCTGCCGCTGGAAGGGGGTGGGTACCGCACGGCCTACCCACCTCCTGTGCCTTCCCTTAGGTGGGCCTCAGATCTGCCTTCCTAAATACCTCGGGGTGGCCTGGGCCTAGCGCCCAGGGCCACCTGTATTCACCTCGGGGGCTCTAATTCACTGGGCCTAGCGCCCCCTAACTGCACACAGGCCGGAGGCCTGACTTCGCCCACGGGCCTAGCGCCCGCCTAACTTGCTGCCCGTTGGGTGACCTGGGCCTTGTGCCCAAGATCACCTTATCGTATCCCTAATGGCCAAAAATACACTAGGGCCTAACGCCCTCTAACGCCCACAGGCCTATTGCCTGATTTGTCCCCCCGGGCCTAGTGCCCGCCTAACTGGTGCCGCAGGAGTAGGGTGGCTTGGGCCTAATGCCCAAACCACCTAATCAAATGTTGAGCCCCAAACTCCTAGCTGCGCCACAGGCCTAGTGCCTGAATTGTGCCCTCGGGCCTAATGCCCGTCCCTGGTGGTCGAGGGAGGAAAAGGGAGGGGGTGAAGTTGCCTCACAGAGGCCTCACCTGCTCCAGGGAACTCCAGCGTCCTCTTCTGCCGCTGACCCGTCCTGGCCAGCGGCGCCGCCTCCGCTGCTCCGCGTCCAGCCGCCGCTGGACATCTTCTTCCCGGGGCCCGACGTCTTCCGGCCTCTTCAGCGGCCACCGGAGCCCTTCTCCCCGCGGCCGTCGTCTTCTTCTTCCTGCGGCGTCGTCTTCCGCGCTCTTCCGTGCACGCGGTCTCTCCTTCTCCCGCACGTCGTCTTCCTTCTCCGTCCGCGCCGTCGTCCTCTTCGCGCTCCTGTGCGCGGGCCTCTCCTCCTGGTCCCGCCCGGCGTCTGATTTCAGACGCCGGGGGCGGGGCCTATGACGCGGCGAGCGCCGATTGGCTCGCCGCGTCTTTCCCTGATTGGCCGCCGCTCCGGGAGCCGCGATTGGCTCCCGGAGGGCGCCAACATTCAAACCCCTCCGCAGCCTCTGGTCCGGTGCAGGGAAAAGGGTAATCCCTGCACCGGACACCCGCCGCCGCCACGCACACAGCGCTGCTGATGTGCCCGCAGGGCACATCTTTTACACTTATTTTGATATTTTAAGTTACAGTTTATGGGGCCAATATATCGGAAGGTTTCTCTATCGTCCTAAGTGGATGCTGGGGTTCCTGAAAGGACCATGGGGAATAGCGGCTCCGCAGGAGACAGGGCACAAAAAAGTAAAGCTTTTACCAGATCAGGTGGTGTGCACTGGCTCCTCCCCCCATGACCCTCCTCCAGACTCCAGTTAGATTTTGTGCCCGAACGAGAAGGGTGCAATCTAGGTGGCTCTCCTAAAGAGCTGCTTAGAGAAAGTTTAGCTTAGGTTTTTTACTTTACAGTGAGTCCTGCTGGCAACAGGATCACTGCAACGAGGGACTTAGGGGAGAAGTAGTGAACTCACCTGCGTGCAGAGTGGATTTGCTGCTTGGCTACTGGACACTAGCTCCAGAGGGACGATCACAGGTACAGCCTGGATGGTCACCGGAGCCGCGCCGCCGGCCCCCTTGCAGACGCTGAAGAGAGAAGAGGTCCAAAATCGGCGGCTGAAGACTCCTGAGTCTTCATAAAGGTAGCGCACAGCACTGCAGCTGTGCGCCATTTTCCTCTCAGCACACTTCACACAACAGTCACTGAGGGTGCAGAGCGCTGGGGGGGGCGCTCTGAGAGGCAAATAAAAACCTTATTAGAGGCAAAAAATACCTCACATATAGCCCACAGAGGCTATATGGAGATATTTAACCCCTGCCTAACTTCAAAAATAGCGGGAGACGAGCCCGCCGAAAAAGGGGCGGGGCCTATCTCCTCAGCACACAGCGCCATTTTCTCTCACAGAAAAGCTGGAGAGAAGGCTCCCAGGCTCTCCCCTGCACTGCACTACAGAAACAGGGTTAAAACAGAGAGGGGGGGCACTGATTTTGGCGATATTGTATATATATAAAAGATGCTATAAGGGAGAAACACTTATATAAGGTTGTCCCTATATAATTATAGCGTTTTTGGTGTGTGCTGGCAGACTCTCCCTCTGTCTCCCCAAAGGGCTAGTGGGTCCTGTCCTCTGTCAGAGCATTCCCGGTGTGTGTGCTGTGTGTCGGTACGTGTGTGTCGACATGTATGAGGACGATGTTGGTGAGGAGGCGGAGAAATTGCCTGTAATGGTGATGTCACTCTCTAGGGAGTCGACACCGGAATGGATGGCTTATTTAGAGAATTACGTGAGAATGTCAACACGCTGCAAGGTCGGTTGACGACATGAGACGGCCGACAATCTATTAGGACCGGTCCAGGCGTCTCAGAAACACCGTCAGGGGTTTTTAAAAAAACGCCCATTTACCTCAGTCGGTCGACACAGACACAGACACGGACACTGAATACAGTGTCGACGGTGAATAAACAAACGTATTTCTCATTAGGGCCACACGTTAAGGGCAATGAAGGAGGTGTTACGTGTTTCTGATACTACAAGTACCACAAGAAAGGGTATTATGTGGGAGTGAAAAAACTACCTGTAGTTTTTCCTGAATCAGATAAAATAAAATGAAGTGTGTGATGATGCGTAGGGTTACCCCGATAGCAAATATTGGCGTTATACCCTTTCCCGCCAGAAATTAGGGTACGTTGGGAAACACCCCTTAGGGTGATAAGGCGCTCACACGCTTATCAAGTGGCGTTACCGTCTCCAGATACGGCCGCCCTCAAGGAGCCAGCTGATAGGAAGCTGGAAAAATATCCTAAAAAGTATATACACACATACGGTGGTTATACTGCGACCAGCGATCGCCATCAGCCTGGAGATGCAGTGCTGGGTTGGCTTGGTCGGATTCCCTGACTGAAAATATTTTATTCATGTACAGCATTTAATAGGATGCATTCTATATATATGTATGTGAGATGCACAGAGGGATATTTGCTCTCTGGCATCAAGATAAGTGCGTTGTCCATATCTCCCAGAAGATGTCAGGGACACGACAGTGGTCAGGTGATACAGATCCCATACGGCAGATGGAAGTATTGCTGTATAAAGGGAAGGAGTTATTTGGGGGTCGGTCCATCGGACCTGGGGACCACAGCAACAGCTGGGAAATCCAACCTTTTTTACCCCAAGTTACATCTCAGCTAAAAAAGACACCGTCTTTTCAGCCTCAATCTTTCCTTTCCCATGAGGGCATGCAGGCAAAAGGCCAGTCATATCTGCCCAGACATAGAGGTAAGGGAAGTAGACTGCAGCAGGCAGCCCTTTCCCAGGAAAAGAAGCCCTCCACCGCGTCTGCCAAGTCCTCAGCATGACGCTGGGGCCGTGCAAGCGGACTCAAGGTGGGGGGGTAGTCTCAAGAGTCTCAGGGCGCAGTGGGATCACTCGCAAGTTGACCCCTAGATCGTACGAGTATTATCCCAGGGGTAAAGATTGGAGAGTCGAGACATCTTCTCCTCGCAGGTTCCTGAAGTCTGCTTTACCAACGGCTCCCTCCGACAGGGAGGCAGCATTGGAAACAATTCACAAGCTGTATATCCAGCAGGTGATAATCAAAGTACCCCTCCTACGACAAGGAAAAGGGTATTATTTTTCCACACTATATTGTGGTACTGAAGCCAGACGGCTTGGTGACACATAGTCTAAATCTAAAATGTTTTGAACACTTACATAAAAGGTTCAAATCGAGATAAAGTCACTCAGAGCAGTGATAGCGAACCGGAAAAAAGGGGACTATATGGTGTCCCTGGACATCAAGGATTACCTCCATGTCCAAATTTTGTCCTTCTCATCAAGGGTACCTCTGGTTCGTGGTACAGAACTGTCAATATCAGTTTCAGACGATGCCGTTTGAATTATCCACGGCACCCCGGGCCTTTTTACCAAGGTAATGGCCGAAAAGATGTTTCTTCAAAGAAAAAAGGCATCTAAATTATCCCTTACTTGCACGACCTAAAAAGGGCAAGTTCCAGAGAACAGTTGGAGGTCGGAAGAGCACTATCTAAAGTAGTTCTTCGACGGCACGACTGGATTCTAAATATTCCAAGAATCGCAGCTGTTTTCCGACGATACGTCTGCTGTTCCTAGGGATGATTCTGGACACGGTTCAGAAAAAGGTTTTTCTTCCCGAGGAAAAAGCCAAGGAGTTATCCGACCTGTCAGGAACCTCCTAAAACCAGGAAAGGTGTCTGTACATCAATGCACAAGAGTCCTGGGAAAAATGGTGGCTTTTTACGAAGCAATTCCATTCGGCAGATTCCATGCAAGAATTTTCCAAAGGGATCTGTTGGACAAATGGTCAGGGTCGCATCCTCAGATGCACCTGCGAATAACCCTGTCGCCAAGGACAAGGGTACATCTTCTGTGGTGGTTGCAAAAGGCTCATCTATTGGAGGGCCGCAGATTCGGCATACAGGATTTGATCCTGGTGACCACGGACGCCAGCCTGAGAGGTTGGGGAGCAGTCACACAAGGAAGAAACTTCCAGGGGGTATGGACGAACCTGGAAAAGTCTCTTCACATAAACATTCTGGTACTAAGAGCAATCTAAAATGCTCTAAGCCAGGCGGAACCACTCCTGCAAGGAAAACCGGTGTTGATTCAGTCGGACAACATCACGGCGGTCGCCCATGTAAACAGACAGGGCGGCACAAGAAGCAGGAGTGCAATGGCAGAAGCTACCAAGATTCTTCGCTGGGCGGAGAATCACGTAATAGCACTGTCAGCAGTGTTCTTCCCGGGCGTGGACAACTGGGAAGCAGACTTCCTCAGCAGACACGATATTCACCCGGGAGAGGGGGGTCTTCATCCAGAAGTCTTCCACATGCTAGTAAACTGTTGGGAAAGACCAATGGTAGACATGATGGCGTCTCGCCTCAACAAGAAACTGGACAAGTATTGCGCCAGGTCAAGAGATCCACAGGCAATAGCTGTGGACGCACTGGTAACACCTTGGGTGTACAAATCAGTATATGTGTTTCCTCCTCTGCCTCTCATACCAAAGGTATTGAAGATTATACGGTGAGGAGGAGTAAGAACAATACTAGTGGCTCCGGATTGGCCAAGAAGGACTTGGTACCCGGAACTTCAAGAGTTGGTCACGGACGACCCGTGCCCTCTACTTCTGAGAAGGGACCTGCTACAACAGGGTCCCTGTCTCTTTCAAGACTTACCGCGGCTGCGTTTGACGGCATGGCGGTTGAACGCCAGATCCTAAAAGGGAAAGGCATTCCAGAAGAAGTCATTCCTACCTTGATTAAGGCAAGGAAGGAAGTCACCGCGAAACATTATCACCGCATTTGGCGAAAATATGTCGCGTGGTGCGAGGTCGGAGTGTTCCGACGGAGGAATTTCAACTGGGTCGTTTCCTACATTTCCTACAATCAGGATTGTCTATGGGTCTCAAATTGAGATCTATTAAGGTTCAAATTTCGGCCCTGTCAATATTCTTCCAAAAAGAATTGGCCTCAGTTCCTGAGGTACAGACTTTTGTTAAAGGAGTACTGCATATACAGCCTCCTGTGGTGCCTCCGGTGGCACCGTGGGATCTAAATGTAGTTTTAGATTTCCTCAAATCCCATTGGTTTGAACCATTGAAAAAGGTGGATTTTAAATATCTCACATGGAAAGTGACTATGTTACTGGCCCTGGCTTCCGCCAGGAGAGTATCTGAATTGGCGGCTTTATCTTATAAAAGCCCTTATCTAATCTTCCATTCGGATAGGGCAGAACTGAGGACTCGTCCGCATTTTCTCCCTAAGGTGGTATCAGCGTTTCACCTGAACCAACCTATTGTGGTGCCTGCGGCCACTGGCGACTTGGAGGACTCCAAGTTGTTGGACGTTGTCAGAGCCTTAAAAATATACATTTCAAGGACGGCTGAAGTCAGAAAATCTGACTCGCTGTTGATACTATATGCACCCAACAAGTTGGGTGCCCCTGCTTCTAAGCAGACGATTGCTCGTTGGATTTGTAACACAATTCAACTTGCTCATTCTGTGGCAGGCCTGCCACAGCCTAAATCTGTTAAGGCCCATTCCACAAGGAAGGTGGGCTCATCTTGGGCGGCTGCCCGAGGGGTCTCGGCATTACAATTCTGCCGAGCAGCTACGTGGTCGGGGGAAAACACGTTTGTAAAATTCTACAAATTTGATACCCTGGCAAAAGAGGACTTGGAATTCTCTCATTCGGTGCTGCAGAGTCATCCGCACTCTCCCGCCCGTTTGGGAGCTTTGGTATAATCCCCATGGTCCTTTCAGGAACCCCAGCATCCACTTAGGACGATAGAGAAAATAAGAATTTACTTACCGATAATTCTATTTCTCGGAGTCCGTAGTGGATGCTGGGCGCCCATCCCAAGTGCGGATTATCTGCAATACTGTACATAGTTATTGTTAACAAATTCGGGTTATATTGTTAAGGAGCCATCTTTAAGAGGCTCTTTCTGTTATCATACTGTTAACTGGGTTTAGATCACAAGTTGTACGGTGTGATTGGTGTGGCTGGTATGAGTCTTACCCGGGATTCAAATTGCCTCCCTTATTGTGTACACTCGTCCGGGCACAGTACCTAACTGGAGTCTGGAGGAGGGTCATGGGGGGAGGAGCCAGTGCACACCACCTGATCTGGTAAAAGCTTTACTTTTTTGTGCCCTGTCTCCTGCGGAGCCGCTATTCCCCATGGTCCTTTCAGGAACCCCAGCATCCACTACGGACTCCGAGAAATAGAATTATCGGTAAGTAAATTCTTATTTTTACATATTACAAACAAGTGAAACCCATGTATAAGATTATTTAAAAAAAAAAGCTTACATTGAGTTAGAAAGCAATAGATGTGGCCGATGCTGGAATCCAGACACCACTTACGAGACCGGCACTGGAACACAGACAGTCGACATCCTGGAGGTAAGTATCAGGGTTTGGTTTAGGGCCCGTGGGGGTATTGTTAGGGTTAGGCACAAGGGAGGTGGTGGTTAGCTCTAGCCGCCACCCCCCGAGGGTTAGCACTAGCCACCACCCGTGGAGGATTAGCACTAGCTGCCACCCCCTCCGATATCAGGATCTTCAGTGTCGGGTTGCCGCTGTCGGTCATGTGACCTATGGCATCCTGACCACCGGGATGTCATACTGAACCCATGTGTAAATATGGATGAATATATTAAAGGCTTATCGCTGCCTCCTTGTTTTTGCTAGATATCACATCACTTCCTGTATCGGTCATATAGGAAGTATAAATATCACAGCCTGTGCCCCCCTCTTTGCATGCCCTGAAGTAGATCCAGCAGGATTGAAACGCGTTGGAAGGCAGCAGAGGGGAGCCTTTAATTGGTACATGCACAGCACCATGGCTAGCTTTTGGCCATCAGGGTGACTGGTGAGTTAGAGGTCCGGACACTCTTCATCAGGTTTAATACACCTTACCTTTTAGACTCCTCCCCTTTTGATGTATATTAAGTGCCCCCTATGTACTGTATATATTTTTATTATACATTTTTATTATTACTTATTACTTACTACTTATTACTTAATATGTATTATGCATTTTTTATATCTGTTTATGATACTGTATCTATGAACTTTTAAATAAATTGTACACCCCATTTTATGAAAACTTCTGAGCCTGATCTCTTACCAGTGGAGAGAGAAGAAAGATACCTTTATGTGAAAGTTACAGTGCCTCTGATTGTGAGTGGGGTACATCCATCCTGAATTCTATACCAAGCAATAGACAACTTACTTATACCCGATAATGGGGTTTAAATATACCTTGATACACACGTCTCAAATCTCCAAATTGTGAGTTGGGGATTGTCCAATTCTTTGGCTTCTTATTCAAACACAAATATTCCTTTATATTAGAGATGTGCGGCGGGAACTTTACGTGTTTTGGTTTTGGTTCCATGCTCGTGTTTAGGATCTGGATTGGTTTTGCCAAAACTGCCCTTTCGTGTTTTGGTTTTGGATCTGGATGATTTTAAAAAAAAACCCATAAAAACAGCTAAAATCACAGAATTTGGGGGTAATTTTGATCCTACGGTACTATTAACCTCAATAGCATTCTTTTCCACTCATTTCCAGTCTATTCTGAACATCTCACACCTCACAATATTGTTTTTAGGCCAAAAGGTTGCACCAAGGTGGCTGGATGACCAAGCTAAGCGACATAAGTGTGCGGCACAAACACCTGGTGCATCTAGGAGTGGCACTGCAATGGCATATAGGATGGCACTTAAAAAAAACTAGGCCCCAAACAGCACATCATGCAAAGAAGTTAAAGAGGTGCAATGAGATAGTTTTATGACTAAGCTAAGCGACAGAAGTGTGCAGCACAAACAAGATGGGACGTGCTGGAATTTGCCCAGATGTAATACACGCACAATATTGGTGGCACAGGAGAGCGTAGCCCCTAAACTACACACACACACACACACACACACACACACGCATGTAAAATTAATTTGGATAATAATACCTATTTATTTGGAGCTATTATAATAATATGAAACACAGGTGAGCGTACCCCTACACCACACAGGGCAAACCCTGTAAAAAAAAATTGGATAATAATATAAGTAATGTATATAAGCCTTTTATTTGAAGTAAATAATATACAGCACAGGACGCCACCACTGGACTTATGGCAGCACAATACACCACCACTGGACTGATGCAGCACAAGACAGCACCACTGGACTTATGGCAGCACAAGACGCCACCACTGGACTGATGTAGCACAAGACACAAGACAGCACCACTGGAGTGGACTTATATGGCAGTACCCCTGGACTTATACGGCAGTACCCCTGGAGTTGTACGGCAGTGGCAGACAGAATGGCACTTTAAAAAACCAGTCCCCAAACAGCACATGATGCAAAGAAGAAAATAGGTGTAAGATGGAATTGTTCTTGGGCCCACCCTTATGTTGTATAAACAGGATATGCACAACAAACCAATAATTTCAGCGACAGGGTCTTCCACACGACTGTGGCTGAAATGACTATTTTGTTTGGGGCTCCACCAAAAAAGAAGCAATCAATCTCTACTTGCACAACTACAACTCTACAGAGGCAAGATGTCCACCTCATCCTCATCCTCCGATTCCTATCCCATTGCAGTGTGTACATCCTCCTCCATACAGAGTATTAATTTGTCCCGACTGGAATCCACCATCACAGGACCCCGTGTACTTTCTGGAGGCAATTGCTGGTAAAGGTCTTCCCGGAGGAATTTATAATTCATTTTGATGAACATCATCTTCTCCCCTTTTTGTGTACGTAACCTCCTACGCCGATCGCTGACAAGGTTACTGGGAGCACTAAACACTCTTTTGGAGTACACACTGGAGGATGGGGGGGGGGCAACTTAGGTAAAATAAAGCCAGTTTGTGCAAGGTCAGCCAAATTGCCTCTTTTTCCTGCCAGTATAAGTACGGACTGTCTTACATGCCTACTTGGATGATGTCACTCATATAATCGTCCACCATTCTTTCAATGGTGACAGAATCGTATGCAGTCACAATAGACATGTCAGTAATCGTTGGTAGATCCTTCAGTCTTGACCAGATGTCAGCACTCGCTCCTGACTGCCCTGCATCACCGCAAGTGGGTGGGCTAGGAAATCTTATCCTTTTCCTTGCAGCCCCAGATCCGGGAGAAAATTAAGGAGGAGCTGTTGACGGGTCATGTTTGGCTTGAGTTAACAATTTTCTCACCAGCAGGTCTTTGAACCTCTGCAGACTTGTGTCTGCCAGAAAGAGAGATACAACGTAGGCTTTAAACCTAGGATTGAGCATGGTGGCCAAAATGTAGTGCTCTGATTTCAACAGATTGACCACCCTTGAATCCTGGCAAAGCGAATGAAGGGCTCCTTTCACAAGTCCCACATACTTTGCGGAATCGCTCCATCTTAGCTCCTCTTTCAATTTCTCCAGCTGCTTCTGCAAAAGACTGATGAGGGGAATGACCTGACTCAAGCTGGCAGTGTCTGAACTGACTTCACGTGTGGCAAGTTCAAAGGGTTGGAGAACCTTGCACATAATGGAAATCATTCTCCACTGCACTTGAGTCAGGTGCATTCCCCCTCCTTTGCCTATATCGTAGGTGGATGTATAGGCTTGAATGGCCTTTTGCTGCTCCTCCATCCTCTGAAGCAATTAGAGTGTTTAATTCCAGCTCGTTACCACCTCTTGCTTTATGTGATGGCAGGGCAGGTTCAGGAGTGTTTGCTGGCGCTCCAGTCTTCGGCACGCGGTGGCTGAATGTCGAAAGTGGCCCACAATATTTTTTCGGGCCACTGACAGTATCGCCTGCACGCCCCTGGCATTTTTTTTAAAATTCTGCACCACCAAATTAATTGTATGTGCAAAACATGGGATGTGCTGGAATTTGCCCAGATGTAATGCACACACAATATTGATGGCGTTGTCCGATATCACAAGTCCCCAGGAGAGTCTAAGTGGGGTAAGCCATTGTGCGATTATGTCCCTCAGTTTTCGTAAGAGGTTGTCAGTGGTGTGCCTCTTACAGAAATCGGTGATACATAGCGTAGCCTGCCTAGGAACGAGTTGGCGTTTGCGAGATGCTGCTGCTGGTGCCGCTGCTGTTGTTGCTGCGGGAGGCAATACATATACACAGTGGGCTGTCACAGTCATATAGTCCTTAGTCTGCCCTGGTCCACTTGTCCAAGTGGACAGTGGGTTTAGCTGCATTTTTTAGGACACTGAAAACACTTTTTCTGACGTCTCTGTACATTCTCGGTATCGTCTGCTTAGTGAAGTGGAACCTAGATGGGATTTGGTACCGCGGGGACACTACCTCCATCAATTCTCTAAGTCCTACTGAACTAATGGCGGATACCGGATGCATGTCTGACACCAACATAGCTGTCAAGGCCTCAGCTATCCGCTTTGCAAAAGGATTACTGCTGTCATATTTCATTTTCCTCACAAAGGACTGCTGGACAGTCAATTGCTTAGCTGAAGTAGTACAAGTGGTCTTCCGACTTCCCCTCTGGGATGACGATCGACTCCCAGCAGCAACAGCAGGTGTACCACTCAAGGATCCTCTAGAGGAATCCCGGTTAGGAGAGGACTCCTTAGTCTTGTCAGTGACATGGCCTGCAGGGCTACTGACGTTCCTGACTGAGGAGGAAGTTGACGTTGAGGGAGTTGGTGGTGTGGCTTGCAGGAGCTTGGGTACAAGAGGAAGAAGGGATTTAGGTGTCAATGGACTGCTTACGCTCAGGTGACATATAAGGGAGGATGTTCCTAGGTGGTTAACATCCTGGTTTGACACCTGTTGTCCGGATTTGTGGAGAAATAATTCCACTACGAAGAGGTGGCTTTTTTGGTATTTTTTTGGTATTTTGCCCAGGCATCACAATGGTCTTCTTCATCTCACGGACAACAGGTGTCTCCCCCGGTGCCTGATTTAAACAAACCACATCACCATCAGAATCCTCATCGTCAACTTCCTCCTCAGCACCAGCAACACCCATATCCTCATCCTGGTGTACTTCCAGTGACATGTTCAATTTGAATATCAGAAACTGGACTGTGGGTGCTCCTTGCAGGGGGCATGCAAATGGTGGAAGGAGCCACCTCTTCCCGTCCAGTGTTGGGAAGGTCAGGCATCGCAACTGCCGACACACTTGGACTCTCCTTGTGGATTTGTGATACCATCTCAGAACGCATAGTTCTTTGCTGTGCTTTTTCCAGCTTAACTCTTATAATTTTTCAAGCGGGAGGAAGAAGGCTTCCATCGTCATGTAAAGCTGAACCACTAGCCATGAACATAGGCCAGGTCCTCAGCCGTTCCTTGCCACTCCGTGTCGTAAATGGCATATTGGCAAGTTTACGTTTCTCCTCAGACCATTTAAATTTCTCTTTTTGAGTCTTTTTACTGAACTTTGTCTTTTTGGATTTTACATGCCCTCTACTATAATATTGGGCATCGGCCTTGGCAGACGACGTGTCAGTTAAAAACGCAGGAGTGGCTGGGGAAACGTAGGCGTGGCTGGGCGAACGCAGGGCGAGTTTGTGATGTCAAAACAGGAACTAAATAGTCTGCAATGATCGCAAGCTAGGAGTAGGTCTGGAGCTACTCTGAAGCTGCACAAAAATATTTTGTAGCCGCTGTGCGATCCTTTCGTTCACACTTCTGCTAAGCTAAAATACACTCCCAGAGGGTGGCAGCTTAGCGTTTGCACGGCTGCTAAAAGCAGCTAGCGAGCCAACAGCTCGGAATGAGGGCCAAGATGCGGTACAGGAGAGTGTACCTCTACACCACACAGGGCAAATCCTGTGAAAATTATTTGGATTAAATATTAATAACCCCTTTATTTGGAGTAAATGATATACAGCACAGGACAGCACCACTGAATTTATATGGCAGCACCACTCTACTGGACTTATACGGAATTATATGGATTTATATGGAATTATACGGCAGGATCACTGGATTTATATGGCTTGATCGCTGAACATATACAGCAGTATCACTGGACATATACGGCAGTATCAATGGATTTATACGCCTGTACCACTGGAATTATACGGCAGGATCACTGGATTTATATGCCAGTACCACTTGAAGTATACGGCAGGATCACCGGAATTATACGGCAGAATCACTGGATTTATACGGCAGTACCGCTGGATATATACGGCAGTATCAATGGACATATACGGCAGTATCACTGGATATATATGGCAGTATCACTGGACATATACGCCAGCACCACTGGAATTATACATCAGGATCACTGGAATTATACGTCAGGATCACTGGATTTATACGACAGTACCGCTGGACATATACGGCAGTATCAATGGACTTATACGGCAGTATCACTGGACATATACGGCAGTATCACTGTACTTGACTCATACACCAGTACCACTGGAATTATACGGCAAGATCACTGGATTTATACGCCAATACCACTGGAATTATACGGCAGGACCACTGGATTTCTACGGCAGTACCACTGGACATATATGGCAGTATCAATGGACATATACGGCAGTATCACTGGACATATATGGCAGTATCAATAAACATATACGGCAGTATCACTGGACTGGACTTATACGCCAGTACCACTGAAATTATACGGCAGGATCACTGGACTTATACGCCAGTACCACTAGAATTATACGGAAATATATGGCAGGATCACTGGATTTATACGGCAGTACCGCTGGACATATACGGCAGTATCAATGGACATATACAGCAGTATCACTGGACACATATGGCAGTATCACTGGACTGGACTTATACACCTGTACCACTGGAATTATACGGCAGGATCACTGGACTTATATGCCAGTACCACTGGAATTATAAAGCAGGATCTCTGGAATTATACAGCAGGATCACTGCATTTATACGGCAGTACCGCAGGACATATACGTCAGTATCACTGGACATATTCGGCAGTATCACTGGACATATATGGCAGTAACTGGACTTATACACCAGTACCACTGGAATTATACGGCAGGATCACTGTATTTATACAGCAGTACCGCTGGACATATACGTCAGTATCACTGGACATATACGGCAGTACAACTGGACATATACAGCAGCACAGGGACACCACCACTGGACTGATGCTGGACAACACAGCACCACTGCAATAGACTGGACTTATACAGCAGCACTGGACATATGGCAGCAGAGGACACCACCACTGTGACTGGACTGATGCAGCACAATACATCACCACTGGACTGATGCAGCACAACACAGCACCACTGGACTGGACTTATACAGCAGCACTGGACATATGGCAGCAGAGGACACCACCACTGTGACTGGACTGATGCAGCACAAGACACCACCACTGGACTGATGCAGCACAACTCCGCACCACTGGACTGGACTTATACAGCAGCACTGGACATATGGCAGCAGATGACACAACCACTGTGATTGTACAGATGTAGCACAAGACATTACTACTGAGGACACTGAGGATGGAGACACGTCCTCTCTCTGCACACTCCAATGCCGGAGTGAAAATGGCGGGGACGCGCGGCTACTTATATGGAATTTAAACCCCACGAGAATCCGACAGCGGGATGATGTCGGTTTGCTTCGTTCTGGTTTCTGAGTCAGGCGGTAAAACCCGAGCCTGACTCAGATCCGAGCTCGTGACATGAAGTCTGGGGGGGTTCGGTTCTCTGAGAACCGAACCTGCTCATCTCTACTTTTTTACACATTACGGCAGCAGCGTCCTCTTTTTACACATTACGGCAGACAGAGTGCCCTTTTTACACATTATAGCAGACAGCGTCCCCCTTATTACACATTATGGCAGACAGCATCCGCCTTAATACACATTACGTCAGACAGCGTCCCCTTTTTACACATTACGGCAGACAGCATCCCCCTTATTACACATTATGGCAGACAGTGCCCCCTTTTTACACATTACGGCAGACAGCGTCCCCCGCTACCAATTACATATCGCTGCTGCGGCTCCAGAGTCCCCCTCCCTCCTCCTCCTTCTCCCTTGCCCCCGGAGCTGCTCCTCTCCTCTCTTCCTCCGGCACACACAGGCGGCTTGTAATGAGTCAATTTGACTCATTATAAGCCGCTGACTTGGAATGCGGCCAGTTGCGCCCTCAGGGCGACTGCGCTGTGTGCCAAGCACACTTGGAACACACGTAGTTACGGCTCCGAGTATAGATGTACTATATCACTGTATATTCCTTTCTATAGTCCATGTTCACTGTGGTCTGAGATTCCAAGAGACTGGAAGCCCGATCCAGACCTAATCGCTGCTGTGCTTTTTCACACAGCGGGCGATTATCAAACTACTGAGCAGCCTGATTTCTTTGCACTGGAGTACTAAGTATTGAACTACGCACAGACTGCCCACACTGCACAGAATGGGAAAATCATTTGATGGTGAGTGTGATGTGAAAGGTTTTGCAGTTGTCCGCTGACTGAGGGGATTTTTCGCACAGCGTACACATGCAATCACACACTTGCATGGGGCAAATTCTCATTCCTCCTGTGCGGCGAATATCTGATTGCAAGACAGTGTAAATTGTAGCACAGCGATGAGGTCTGAATTAGGCCCTTCATTACATCGTGAATTTTGGAATACAAGTCATTGTTTCCTTATAAAAGGACTTCCATTGTTGAAGGGAAGTAACACTGTCTTAGCGCTTATACTTGCCTGCAGTGCCGTAACTAGACATTTTAGTGCTGTGTGCTAGAAACAGCATCAGTGCCGTCCCGCCCATATTTAGAGTAGGCACACTTAAAAAATATAGTGGTGTGGCTTCATTGGGAATTGGAGTTGCCACAAAATAATACTAATTCATATTACGCTGCACAGTAGTTTCTATTATTCAAATTATGCAACACCGTAGCACCACTTGCACACATTACACCAGGTAGATCCCCTTTTACACATTATGGCAGGCAGAGTCCTCATTTACACAGTACAGCTGGCAGAGTCCCCTTTTACACATTACTAGCAGGTAGAGTCCCCTTTTTACACCCCTTTTTACACATTACGGCAGACAGAGTCCCCATGTTACACATTACTGCAGGCAGAGTCCCCTTTTTACACATTAGACAGGGCACTCACCTAGTTCCTGAGCAGGTGGCAGGGCAGGCACAGGTCATCTACAGGGGTGGAAATCCGAGATTCCGTGCTGAGGCAGTGTGCCCTCTGCAGCATGGAGCAGTGAGCTCTGGGGAGAGCTGGTGAGGCTTAAGGACTGGCACTGGAAGACACTACAGGTGTCTGGATGGAGGGTAGTGGTGGGACCTGTAAACAGTCCAGGCCCCATAACAGCCACATCCCCTGTCAGGCTGAACTGAAAACTCTGGGATGCTCAGGCTGCATGGTAAGGGCGGGTGGTGGGATTGGGCACTGCTGGCCATGCCATGGCTCACCGTGGGGGGGGGGGGGAGGAAGGGGGAGATCAGGGGAGACTGCTGGGGAGGGATCGGGCATTGCTGCCCACAACGCGGCTCACCAAGCGGGGAGGAGGGAGGGGGTGATCAGGGCCAGCTTCTGGGGAGGGATCAGGCATTGCTGCCTACGCCGCGGCTCACCAAGTGGGGGAGGAGGTGATCAGGGCCGGTTGGTGGGAAGGGATCGGGCATTGCTGCCCGCGCCGCGGGTCACCTAGCGGGTGAGGAAATGATCAGGGCCAGCTGCTGGGGAGGGATCGGGCATTGCTGCCCACGCCGCAGCTTACCGAGCAGGGGAGGAGTGAGGGGGTGATCAGGGCCGGCTGCTGGGGAGGGGTCGGGAATTGCTGCCCACGCCGTGGCTCACTGAGCGGGGATGGAGGTGATATGGGCTGGCTGCTCGGGAGGGATCGTACATTGCTGCCCACAGCTCACTGTAACCTCCACTGGGGGGGAAGAGGGATGGGATGGTCAGGCGGTAGAGGGATAGCAAAAAGAGTAGCACAGACTGTGGTCGCTGTACAGCACTTACCAGATTTACCATTGGATACACATTGTGGCACCTAACTACAGTGTTGCCAGCGGTACTGCACCCCCAGTGCAGATGCGCTGTGTTCCAGGCACCACTGGCACAAACCTAGTTACGGTCCTGCTTACCTGTACCCACAATTGTTTATACGGGATGTGTTTAGCATCCTGACTTAGGGTAGGGGTCAGGTGGAATAGAAATACTTACTCCCTCCGATGTTAGGATCTTCAATGTTGGGATGTCGCTGTCAGTATGTATTCCGTTTATGCTGTACATTTGTTATAAAGGAGCTAATTCAGCATGGATCGCTATTGCTACTAAAAGTGTGATATTTTGCAAACTCAATTGCAAAGCATCACACAGGTAGTTGCCGCTCAGAAATGTAAAAAACACCCACTGCAGATTTGCGATGCATATTGCAATTTATATGCAAATTCGGGAACACCAAGGGGTAAGTTTAATCTGCGCTAAGCCAGAGTATCCACAAATATGAAAATGTTGTTCATGCAAGTGATTGCATATGACATGAGAGACCCGCCCGCCAAACGGCCATGACTCGTCTGCGTTTTTGCCACCACTCCCACAAAATGCCATGTTACCACCACTAAACACTCGCTTTCTGTCAATCAATATGCGATCACATTCCTTTAAAATTGCGATACACTGTGATCACAATGCAGCTCTGATGCATGCACATTGCAAACACATCTCATGTGCAGTCTTTTGATAATCGGCCCAATTGCGAAATCTCTAAATTGTGATCCATGCTGAATTAGACCCAAAGTGTGGTGAAGCTTTATGGTGGGTATAAAAGTTCAGCTGCTTTTAGCGCCTGAAGTGCAATATCTAACCTCATTTTTTTTATCATCCTTATATATATGTTAGAATATAGCAGCGCCCATGGCACAGCAAGTTAATTGTAGTTAGAATGACCCATCGAACATGAAAAAAAATTCTAGTAAGGATAAAGGGCCTAATTCAGTATGGATAACAAATTCTGCTAATTAGCAGAATTTGCTATTCTTTGGATCGCATGCTGGGGGCCGCCCATCGCTGGGCAAGGCTGCCCAGCATGCTGACCGCCACCTCCCCCAGTTAAACAAGCAGAAATTGTTAGCAGAAAATGTGGAAGCCTCCTGTCGATGCAGCTTAGATGCGCCTGCAGGAGTCCCGCGCCATGTTCGCGATCATGGTGGCTGCAAGTGACGTCATGCAGCCACCATGATCATGCCCCATCATGGCTCCGTTTGGCCGACTATGCCTCCCGTTCGCGCCGAACCGCCCCAGCAACGCTACATCTCCTCTCTGGAAAAGGAGTATTGCTTGCTCCCCCCCCCCCCCCCCCCCGTGACCGGCAGGCAGAAGTGATTGCATTTTCTGCACACACTCCCCGCAGAAATTGCGGGCACATGCGCAGGATGGTGCTGCGCTTACGCCTGCATCTTTGTCTCAGAATTTGCGGTTGGATCGATAACTGTGATCCGACCTGAATTAGGCCCAAAATTCAATAATTGCAAACAAAACTCAATATGTTTTGCATACTAAAGGTCACTACTCAATAATAAATCTTTAATGCCATTCAGTCTCACTTGGGGCCTAATCCAGAGCTGATCGCTAGCAAGCAATTTTTGCACTGCTGCGATCATATAGTCGCCGCCTACAGGGGGACTGTATTTTAGCTGTGCAAGTGTGCGATTGCATGTGTAGCAGAGCTGTACATATTTTGTGCAGTCTCTGAGCAGCCCAGGACTTATTCAGCCGCTGCGATCACATCAGCCTGTCCGGGACCAGAATTGACATCAGGAACTCTCCCTGCAATGCATGGACATGTCTGCGTTTTTCCAGACACTCCCTGAAAACGGTCAGTTTACACCCACAAACGCCTTCTTTCTGTCAATCTCCTTGCGTTCACCCGTGCGAACGGATCCATCACACAAACCCATCGTTGAGCGGCGATCCGCTTTGTACCCGTGCAATGTGCCTGCGCATTGTGGTGCATAAGCATGCACAGTTTGGACCTGATCGCCCACTGTGCGAAAACGCACAGCAGCGATCAGGTGTGAATTACCCCCTGTATGCAGAATGTTGGTGTCTGCACATATCATCCATGCCCCAGTAGGAATATTTCCCAAGTTATTTAATCTGTTCAGGAACATCGTCATGTCCAGCAACAAATTGTGGTGCTTCTGTGTGAGTGGCTGTAAAATAGAAATTGTGCAACCTCTTGGTGAAATTGGATATCACCAATAGAGAGGCCGATTCGACCCCTAGTCACTTTTATCCAATAGGAGGTTGCAGGTGTACATGTGCCACCTGTAGATATTGTTGAAAAACTGCAATAGAGTGAGACTTTGATGTGTAATTGCACAGGAGGGACAGCAGGTGGAGCTGTTGTATATGTGTTATGTGTTTTACAGTCTGTGATGTATGTCTCACACTTGTTTGTTCCTGTGTTCTGAAGGTGACATGAAGGAGAGAGATGGAGCATGCAGTGATTGCTGCTCACATACAGATGTCTTATATAAACAAGTTATACCACAAAGAGCTTTCTGGTGTGTGCTACTGTTTCAAGAATAGCTCAGAGGTGATCCTGGCTGCGTGGGTAAAATACTCTAATGCCAACAGGTTATGGCCCCAGATACAGACAAGAGGATCCCAGTTACCAGGAGTAAAGATTACAAGGATCAAGGCACCAAGAAAATATCTCTAAGAGATCTGCACAGCAACTGTGTGTAAACCCAGTATCAGGGACGTGCAGTCAGGGGAGGCAGTGCCTCCCCTGACATTTATGATGAAAATAATACAAAAAAGATACTTATGACACATGTTATGTGTCATAAGTATCTGCTTTAGCCTTTGTATTATTTTAGTAATTATTACCTTTGTAAAAGCGGTCCTCTAAGTGTTTGTGAGGTAGCACTGTCAGTGCCTCCCGCTGTCACTGTGTAAGGGCTGGTAGCGGAAGGCAGGGCCAGGGATTTGAAAGGTGAAAGCCATTGAAAAAAATCACTATAAGCGGCACCTACTTGAAGTGCCGCTTTGAAGCTGCGATTGGGCAGTGCGTGAGTAGAGGAGGACACATTCCGGCTACAGGACTCGGCTACAGGAGACAGGCGCATCACGTGTTTGGTTCCGGGGCGGCCAGCGCTGACTAAGCTGTGGAGAGCGGAGGAGGGTTATGCAGGTCCATATCTTCGCTGGTTGCCTGCTCCTGCACAGGGATGCAGAGGTGACGCTGCCTGCCAGTGGAGCTGGAGGAGAGAGCGGCACTTAGGTAAGAGATGGAGGCTCAGGTATTCCCCAAACCCCTCACAGGCTCAGTGTCTATGTGCTATATTTAATAACAAAAATAGTTCACAATACTTCACTGCTGCGGGGCAGGGGTATCTGCGTCTTCATCCATCCTGATCAGCCACCTCCAGTGCCCCCCTCCTCCACAGTGACACTCATCGGGAGCTTCTTACCCGGATCGCACATCACCATCTTCCCCAATATATTTGTTCCGGATGTTATGCAGAGCTCCCTGGCAGTGATTTGCCCAGGCTTTTTGTGAATAGAATCTTCCAGGACTTCAGTGTGCAGGTCACATCAGCTCAAGGATCTTGATGGGGTTTTTTTTCTGTAGTATTTCAAAGTACGTTTTTACTGATGGGCACAGTGGGGGGGATGAGGGGCACATTAAAGAACATACTGTACAGAAAGGGAGTTAAGAAACACATGAACAGAGAAACAATGGAAGGGGTGTGTCAGAAGCATATTTTGGTAAGCAGTAATGAGAACACACACACACACACACACACACACACACACACACACTAATTACTGATGGGGTAAGGAGAACATTATAATAATAACTACTAAGTGGTGGTGGCGTGAGGAGCACATTATACTATTACTGATGGAGGGGTGAGGAGCACATTATATTAATAACTGATATGTGGGGAGCATATTATAATCATTACTGAGGTTTGGTGAAGAGTACATTATAATAATTAATGATGGGGTGCTTTTGAAGTCTACAGGAGGCAGAGTTTCCTCAACAGTGCAACATTGCACTTACTATTTGATTATACAAGTTGGATGCAGTCTCAGGAAGTATACATTTGAAATTCTCCAAGGGTGTGCAGTTACATAAAAAAATACTGCATGTGAGCAGTGGCAGGCTACACCATTAACCTGTGAGGCTATCCTTGAATAGGATCCAATATATCTGGGGTGTGACGATATATGGGTTACCAAAAGCAGATATAACCTTTTCGCTGAATTGCTGTCACAAATAACTCTGAGTATCTGCATGTTGCAACAAAGTATATGTTTTAAACCATCTGGAGTAACTGTATCCACTGTGGACACCAACTGATACATTTGTATCTTTATACTATTCTTATATCCATCACTGAGCAGACAGCACCAGCATGAGGCATAAAATGTCATGGGATCAGTACTAAATGCCTCCGGCCGGAATCCCGGCAGTCGAAATACCGACGCCGGAATCCCGACCACACAATCCCGACAGGGGTGGCGAGCGGAACGCAGCCCCTTGCGGGCTCGCTTCGATCGCCACGCTGCGGGCACGGTGCCTCGCTACGCTCGGCACACTATTATATTCTCCCTCTATGGGTGTCGTGGACACCCACAAAGGGAGAATATGTCGGGATTGTGGCGGTCAGGATTCCGGCGTCGGTTTTTCGACCGCCGGGATTCCGGCCGGCGGCATCTTGACCGCATCCCGATCACATATGTAAGTGTTCTTGTGTGTTTATATGTGTGTCTGTAGGTGTTTATGTGTTTTATGTGTTTGTGTATGTTTGTATGTACAGTATGTATGTGTTTGTGTGTATACTGTATGTAGGTGTGTTTGTATAGTGTATATGTATGTGTGCATGTGTATAATTTTGTGTTCTATATGTGTGTATATACGTATGTGTTCTAAGGTTGTGTATGTATGTGTATGTGGAACCCACCCTTTCCCACCTTCAAATCCTGCGTTTGCCTCTGACAAATATCTGGAAACCCCCCCAGGAAAATCCTGCGTTTGCCCCTGGCGATTCTACTGGACAAGTGGACGTGACCGGCGTGGGATGTAGGTAAGTAATCTCTCCCTCATTTTTACAGGTACCCCTATTGGATTCTACTGGACAAGTGGACGTGAATCTCAGCGTGGGATGTAGGTAAGTATGTGTGAGTGTGAAAGTGTGTTTTAATACATTTTTACTATCACGGTATGTGTGTTGTGTTTTTATTTGGGTATTTTTGTTGTTGTAGAACTACAGGTACCAGCGAGCCCGTTATTTCCCCGCATGCTGGTACTTGTGGTTATCCAAGCACCAGCTAGTGGGGGAGGCTTGCTGGGCCTTGTAGTTCCACAACAAAAAACAATATTCGTTTTTTTACACACATGGCTATCAGCCCGGCACCCACCGCCCAGGGGTGCTGGGGACAGTCTCGGGCTTCACCCATGGCCCTTGGGTGCCTGGAGGGGGGGACCCCTTGATTTAAGGGGTCACCACTCCTCCAGGGAACCCCGGCCAGGGGTGACTAGTTGGGGGGGTAATGCCAGGGCCGCAGAGACCAATAGAAAAGTGTCCCCCGGCTGTGGCATTATCTCCCTGGCTAGTGGAGCCCGGTGCTGGTTTTAAAAATATTCTGAAGGAAGGACAAAACGTCTGAAGGATAATGCACAGGTATTTTTGTAGAAATTCACATAAATAATTATAATGAACCAACCAATAGATGAGCTATAATGAGGGCTAAAAGGAAAAAGAGGCCCTGGTTGAATTGAAACTAGGTTGGAGGTGCGCCACTAAGCTGAGTTACAATATTTTTCTAGACGTTGTTAGTGAAAACCACTAGTGGGTTTATCACTAAAAAGAAGGCTTAGTATGTGGCGCACTCTTTTGAAATATTACAGTATTAAAACATAACTTTTATTTTATCTTTTAAAATAAATCTCTATAACCAGGCACGACAAATCTTCTGATAGCCTGAGAGTGCTAAGTAATGAAATGTTAACCCTGAATTCAAAATACTATAATAATAACAATTCTATATTAGGGTTACAAAAAACAAAGAATCAAAATGTAAATATTTGTAAGAATAATAATAAGGAAGAATTTTTTTTTAACCAAGCTGTGTGGATATTTATTCACAAATTATCAATACTAATAGGCTATTAATTCAAGGAATTATTAAACTCGAAGACTCATAAATTGATAATCCCTTATAATTTTAGAGACACAGACCATTACAAGGCAGGACTTGTACCTAAGAGGAAAATGTAAAAGTATTGTAACATAACGCCATCTTTTACACCAGTCTACTGTTCAAGACTGTATAAATAGTGCAAATGTAAATTAATACAATGTTATGTCCACCAACTCGCGACAATTATATGGCTGGCATAACAGCAAATACAGGAGAACAGATAATGAATGAACTGTCTCTTGTAATGATATTAATATAAACTGTGAGGGAAAAAAGAAATCAGATTATCAACAGATTAATTAGTGTTCCAGATGATTATTGTAAGCTCACAGGTGACTCTTAATATATCAAATGAAAATAGACACAAACTGATGTTTAGACGCTGGTCTCAAATCATCATACAGAAATATATATCATATATTACTATAGGTACTGCCGTCCCAGTGTCTGAGGTGATAATAGATGGTATCTAAAGGAGCATATATGGACCTTTCTTGCAGTCCTAAATACCAGGGCTATTTTACACAGACACATCCAATGATAGGATAGCCAATAAATTTCCCTAAAGGGATATAATTAGACTCATTTATCCATGTGACAGATCTCCACATTTACACCAGCTCACTAGGCTGGATTAATTAATATGGTAGTATATAGCGTTAATAGGTTGCTATATTACTAAGGTCTTCTTAAAAGCTGTTTGTTATTGTTGCAGCTTATTATTCCAGATCTCATATGACACTGTAAGTTATTCAATCATAATGGAAATGCATCAGAAAGGGAGAAAAGACATGAAAAAGAGCCCCTGGTGTGTGGAAACGGTTTCCCTTTCTACTGTTGCCCCATATGCCACTATGGGCAGTGGTGGGTACAATGAGAGCGGGGAAGAGCCGTCCACCAAGGACTGAAAGGACAGAATAGTGCGAGCTGCTTCTGCTGTCCACGTTCTATGTCCCCCCTCCCCTGTTACATATGAGCATTGCAGGGGGGGCCGCAGACAAAGGAACAGTGGATGAGAGGGCTGCTCTGAGTACCTTTCTGATGTACCGTCTGGTGTGTCTGTGTCAGAACATGGTAAGTTCCCTGTTATTCCCGTGGAACCACTGTCACGGTGAGATATCCAGCCGAATCAATTGCAGCCGTTTTTGTAACAAAAAGTCAGGTCTGGAGAGATATCTGCACCACTGTGATTAGGCACGTCCTGCACCTGGAACGGACACTGGTCTCCGCAATGACAGGGAGCCGAGCCGACTGGCCTCCGTCTTGGCAGGGGGCCGTAAGTAATAAACACCCGAGTCTCACTCGTATTTCATGCCGGGCTGAATATAATTACCCATCTGTTAAGAAAGCCGCTACCCTAATAGAACAACGGGAATGTAGCGTGCCGGGCTGGGTATAATTGCCCGTCTGTGGAGAGCCGCTGCCTTGCTCGAGCGACGGGTCAGGATTAATTCTTACACCCCTGTGTAAGGTCTCCGTCTTTGCAGAGAGCCGACAGGTCTCCGTCCTTGCAAAAAGCCTGTACAGGAGATGGGCGCCGGGTCGGGTGTAATTCCCGAGCCTCCGTGAAAAGTACACGCCTACGTCCCGCTGATGACGTACATTTCACAAAATAGCTTGATCACATCAGTGACGCTATGAGGGAGAGGGGCAGTATTTAAAGCATGTTAATTGAGCAGCCATTGGGTTCAAATCATTAGAATAATTAGAGCCATAATAACAAAAGTAGATGGGGAAACGTGTTCAGAACCATTGTAATGGGTATAAATAATTACTATAAAACTTCCGGACATAAAAAGGATAATTGTTGAATATTAGAAACACTGCTGGTCATTGTCTTTAACAAAAGGAATATAACACATAACGGTCAGCTTGTGACAGATCACCTGATCCCTATTATCTTTTAGGGTATGACATAATTAATGTGAGCCTAAAAGGAGGAGACTCCTTTCATTAATCAAATAAATCACATAAATGCGCCTAGTGATTTTACTCCCTTATAGAATGGAAATTAGTCATATCACGGAGAAAAAACCCATGTGATAAAACCAATTATCCATAGTTAGTAATTATTTCTTAGGATATACCCATGTCCCGGGTTGATAATAATATGTAAAAATTACCAATAACCCTGAGGCTAAGAAATGTATCAATTGCACTCCGGTTGACATATTCCACACCAAAGGAACCTTACTTTAATGTATCACGGTATATTAACTAATTATATATACACAGGTCTGAGTTTAACCTATAGTTTGAAATATCTTACATATGCCAAGTTATTAGTTATATAAATAAAATTAAATCAGATACAGAAGTTGAGGATTTGTGCATATAAATAAGAGAAAAAAAGGGGGAAAAACTTGTGGAAACATAGAAAACATAAAAACTAATGCATCTATAAGATATGTGAGAGCCACTAATATATTAGTGCCCTATTCACAACTAGGTGTTCCGTGTCAGTAAACCATTCCATGGTAGTAAATCTTTAGAGTATACTCAAAGATCTATATTAAGACAAAGTGTTGACAGTTTAAATTAAAACTAGTGATTTGAGGTGTTACTAGGAGATATATTCATAAAATTTATTTTAAACAATAATGATAATAAGTCACTACATAAGTGAAGATAAGAGATAGTTAGGAATAAATGTGTGAAATAGAGTGAGGGAGATGTGCATTGTAACAGTTGTAAGAATAATGTAATATATGTAATGATCGCTGAATAGTATTAATAAAGTATGAAGTAATGAGCTATTAGTATATATTGATACCTGATACTAACTATATTTAATAGTACACTAGATACAAATAAGGAGGCTGATATATCGTAGGTATGGGTGCTAATTTGGCTTATATAATGTCATAATATAAGATGAGGAAATCTCTAAGAGTCCGTGATGAATCCATTATATTACAAATGGTAAATTAGTAATAATAAGGAAATAAATCCAATATGTTATGAATAACTGGCATCCAAAATATAATTCACCCCTACTATGGATATGGAGAGGACTAATGAACCCTTTACCAACAGAATAATAACTTGGATGCGTTACATTGACGACATTTTTGTCATATGGGAGGGAGATGATGAACCACTGAGAGAGTTCATTGAACGATTGAATACTAACGATCTTAACCTCAAACTCACATGTGAGATCAGTTGTGAATCTATCCCATTTCTTGACCTTAGAATTTATAGGGACAAGAATGATATGCTTGCCACAGAACTCTATAGAAAGAAGACGGCCACGAACAGTCTACTACTCAGCACCAGCTCACATCTACCCGCTACTGTTCAGAACATCCCAAGTGGTGAATTCCTGAGACTCAGACGGAACTGTTCAGATGATGATACGTATAAGATTAAGAGCAAAGAACTGACAGTAAGACTGAAAGAGAGGGGATACAGTATGAGATGTATAAAAAAAGCCAACAGGGCCCTTCTACATACCAACAGGCAATCAATTATTTTTCAAGAGAGCAAAAAATCTAAACAACTGAGAGAGAAGACAACCAAACCCGAGATACGGTTTGTGGGTGATTTTTGCCGAGAGTGGAAGGAGATTCGAGAAGTGATTAATAAACACTGGCCTCTCTTATTGAATGACCCTGATCTGGCAGATAACCTCGGTCCGACAGTAGCGATGAGCTGGAAGAAATCGCCCAATATAGGGGACAAACTGGTCAGAAGCCATTTCCGCCATCTCTCAAAACGAGAGGATAAGATCAAAGGCACATATCCATGTGGATCATGTGTAGTCTGTGGATTTGTCGAGACTAAACCTGACATCAAAGACAGGAATGGTAATAAACTAAGAATGAAAGAGTTCTCGAATTGCTTAACTACCAATGTCATTTACTGCATTCAATGCCCGTGTAAGATGCTTTATGTAGGAATGACCACTAGAATGGTCAAGACTCGCATAATGGAACACATGGGCAACATTAGGAATGTGGAATTGGACTCTGCAAGATTCAGGAAGATTACATCAGTAGCCAGGCACTTTCATCGCAGACATGCAAATTCCCCACATGGACTAAAGTTTTTTTGCCTTGAAAGATTACGGATGGGCATTAGAGGAGGCGACTCTTCGAGGGAGCTACAAAAACTGGAAAGCAAGTGGATATTTAAATTAGACACGTTAACACCCAAAGGTTTGAACGAAAACATCAACTATGGAGCTTTCCTTCCTGTATAATTACACATTTTTTGTCCCTTGAAATAATGCTATCTAATGCTATATCTAATGTGCTCGTCTTCTTTTTTCTCATTTCTTATTTCTCTTATATGTCAGGTATTCCTCCTCAATCTATCTCTTCCTTTTCCCTCTCTCCTCCCTATAGTAGGCAGTGTCCGTGACCCCTCCTCTCTTTCTCACTAATGTCTCCTACTATCTCGAGATCCTCTCCATATCCATAGTAGGGGTGAATTATATTTTGGATGCCAGTTATTCATAACATATTGGATTTATTTCCTTATTATTACTAATTTACCATTTGTAATATAATGGATTCATCACGGACTCTTAGAGATTTCCTCATCTAATATTATGACATTATATAAGCCAAATTAGCACCCATACCTACGATATATCAGCCTCCTTATTTGTATCTAGTGTACTATTAAATATAGTTAGTATCAGGTATCAATATATACTAATAGCTCATTAAGTTCATACTTTATTAATACTATTCAGCGATCATTACATATATTACATTATTCTTACAACTGTTACAATGCACATCTCCCTCACTCTATTTCACACATTTATTCCTAACTATCTCTTATCTTCACTTATGTAGTGACTTATTATCATTATTGTTTAAAATAAATTTTATGAATATATCTCCTAGTAACACCTCAAATCACTAGTTTTAATTTAAACTATCAACACTTTGTCTTAATATAGATCTTTGAGTATACTCTAAAGATTTACTACCATGGAATGGTTTACTGACACGGAACACCTAGTTGTGAATAGGGCACTAATATATTAGTGGCTCTCACATATCACACCTCTTATAGATGCATTAGTTTTTATGTTTTCTATGTTTCCACAAGTTTTTCCCCCTTTTTTTCTCTTATTTATATGCACAAATCCTCAACTTCTGTATCTGATTTAATTTTATTTTTATAACTAATAACTTGGCATATGTAAGATATTTCAAACTATAGGTTAAACTCAGACCTGTGTATATATAATTAGTTAATATACCGTGATACATTAAAGTAAGGTTCCTTTGGTGTGGAATATGTCAACCGGAGTGCAATTGATACATTTCTTAGCCTCAGGGTTATTGGTAATTTTTACATATTATTATCAACCCGGGACATGGGTATATCCTAAGAAATAATTACTAACTATGGATAATTGGTTTTATCACATGGGTTTTTTCTCCGTGATATGACTAATTTCCATTCTATAAGGGAGTAAAATCACTAGGCGCATTTATGTGATTTATTTGATTAATGAAAGGAGTCTCCTCCTTTTAGGCTCACATTAATTTATCAGTCATACCCTAAAAGATAATAGGGATCAGGTGATCTGTCACAAGCTGACCGTTATGTGTTATATTCCTTTTGTTAAAGACAATGACCAGCAGTGTTTCTAATATTCAACAATTATCCTTTTTATGTCCGGAAGTTTTATAGTAATTATTTATACCCATTACAATGGTTCTGAACACGTTTCCCCATCTACTTTTGTTATTATGGCTCTAATTATTCTAATGATTTGAACCCAATGGCTGCTCAATTAACATGCTTTAAATACTGCCCCTCTCCCTCATAGCGTCACTGATGTGATCAAGCTATTTTGTGAAACGTACGTCATCAGCGGGACGTAGGCGTGTACTTTTCACGGAGGCTCGGGAATTACACCCGACCCGGCGCCCATCTCCTGTACAGGCTTTTTGCAAGGACAGAGACCCGTCGGCTCTCTGCAAAGACGGATACCTCACACAGGGGTGTAAGAATTATTCCTGACCCGTCGCTCGAGCAAGGCAGCGGCTCTCCACAGACGGGCAATTATACCCAGCCCGGCACGCTACATTCCCGTTGTTGTATTAGGGTAGCGGCTTTCTTAACAGATGGGTAATTATATCCAGCCCGGCATGAAATACGAGTGAGACTCGGGTGTTTATTACTTACGGCCCCCTGCCAAGACGGAGGCCAGTCGGCTCGGCTCCCTGTCATCGCGGAGACCAGTGTCCGTTCCAGGTGCAGGACGTGCCTAATCACAGTGGTGCAGATATCTCTCCAGACCTGACTTTTTGTTACAAAAATGGCTGCAATTGATTCGGCTGGATATCTCACCGTGACAGTGGTTCCACGGGAATAACAGGAAACTTACCATGTTCTGACACAGACACACCAGACGGTACATCAGAAAGGTACTCAGAGCAGCCCTCTCATCCACTGTTCCTTTGTCTGCGGCCCCCCCTGCAATGCTCATATGTAACAGGGGAGGGGGGACATAGAACGTGGACAGCAGAAGCAGCTCGCACTATTCTGTCCTTTCAGTCCTTGGTGGACGGCTCTTCCCCGCTCTCATTGTACCCACCACTGCCCATAGTGGCATATGGGGCAACAGTAGAAAGGGAAACCGTTTCCACACACCAGGGGCTCTTTTTCATGTCTTTTCTCCCTTTCTGATGCATTTCCATTATGATTGAATAACTTACAGTGTCATATGAGATCTGGAATAATAAGCTGCAACAATAACAAACAGCTTTTAAGAAGACCTTAGTAATAGAGCAACCTATTAACGCTATATACTACCATATTAATTAATCCAGCCTAGTGAGCTGGTGTAAATGTGGAGATCTGTCACATGGATAAATGAGTCTAATTATATCCCTTTAGGGAAATTTATTGGCTATCCTATCATTGGATGTGTCTGTGTAAAATAGCCCTGGTATTTAGGACTGCAAGAAAGGTCCATATATGCTCCTTTAGATACCATCTATTATCACCTCAGACACTGGGACGGCAGTACCTATAGTAATATATGATATATATTTCTGTATGATGATTTGAGACCAGCGTCTAAACATCAGTTTGTGTCTATTTTCATTTGATATATTAAGAGTCACCTGTGAGCTTACAATAATCATCTGGAACACTAATTAATCTGTTGATAATCTGATTTCTTTTTTCCCTCACAGTTTATATTAATATCATTACAAGAGACAGTTCATTCATTATCTGTTCTCCTGTATTTGCTGTTATGCCAGCCATAAAATTGTCGCGAGTTGGTGGACATAACATTGTATTAATTTACATTTGCACTATTTATACAGTCTTGAACAGTAGACTGGTGTAAAAGATGGCGTTATGTTACAATACTTTTACATTTTCCTCTTAGGTACAAGTCCTGCCTTGTAATGGTCTGTGTCTCTAAAATTATAAGGGATTATCAATTTATGAGTCGCCGAGTTTAATAATTCCTTGAATTAATAGCCTATTAGTATTGATAATTTGTGAATAAATATCCACACAGCTTGGTTAAAAAAATTCTTCCTTATTATTATTCTTACAAATATTTACATTTTGATTCTTTGTTTTTTGTAACCCTAATATAGAATTGTTATTATTATAGTATTTTGAATTCAGGGTTAACATTTCATTACTTAGCACTCTCAGGCTATCAGAAGATTTGTCGTGCCTGGTTATAGAGATTTATTTTAAAAGATCAAATAAAAGTTATGTTTTAATACTGTAATATTTCAAAAGAGTGCGCCACATACTAAGCCTTCTTTTTAGTGATAAACCCACTAGTGGTTTTCACTAACAACGTCTAGAAAAAGCTGGTTTTAAAAATACATGGGACCCCTACATCTTTCCCCCCCCCGTATTTTTGGAACCAGGACCGGACTAAGAGCCCGGTGCTTGTTGTCTAAATACGGGGAACCCCTGTCTAATATTTTCCCAATATTTAAACAACCAGGACCGGCTGAAAGAGCTCGAGGCTGGTTATACTTAGGAGGGGGGACCTCACGCATTTTTTTTTTATTTTTTTTTTAAACCATTCACACCCTTTTCCAAAGATAACCATGCATGGATCTCACTGATCCGTGCATGACTATCGCAACACGCCCGCAAAAAGCAGGTCTCTTTGAATGCTCCATTTTTTTAAGAATTCTATGCTTTCCCGGCAGTGTTTGACTAATGTCGGCAGTGATTGGGAATACAAATTCTTAGTAAATTACCGAGTTCTATTAAATAACACTCGTGTTTGACCGATGGTCTATTGATTCATATTTGTGGGCTCAGGGGCAGAAGCGGGCATTGGCTCGGTGGCGGTAGGAGTGATCAGTAGGATTCGGCTGACATTATGGCTGTAGTGCCCTACCAGCCACTGACCTCACCGCACGCCACTGCCCAGTATTATAATAAAAGGGGAATAGCAGACAAACAGAAAGAGATGGCAAGCAGCACAGATCTTAGACTGGCAGTAACCAAGCTGTCTAATGATAACTACCAACTATGGAAATTTAAAGTTAAAATGCTGT
Organism: Pseudophryne corroboree; assembly: GCF_028390025.1. Classification (NCBI taxonomy): domain Eukaryota; kingdom Metazoa; phylum Chordata; class Amphibia; order Anura; family Myobatrachidae; genus Pseudophryne; species Pseudophryne corroboree. The sequence goes on along the minus strand of NC_086444.1, from coordinate 792,023,969 downwards.
TGACTAAAGATGATTTGTGGGAAGTTATAACTACAGACAAACCAAATGATAATAACCAGGAATGGGACAAGAAGAACAGACAGGCACATGCAACTATTGGCTTATTAGTTGAAGATGATCAATTACTCCCAGTGGCGGAACAAGCAAGTGGTGGGCCCAGGTGCGACAAAATGCTTTGGGCCCCCCCCCATCCCACCAAAGTCCACCCCATGGGCAGTGTGCGCCGTAGGCGCGCGCAAAAATACATAGTGGCGTGGCTTCGTGGGGAAGGGGTGTGTCCACAAAATAATACCAATTCATAAAACGGTGCACAGTAGTCTCCATTCTTCAAATTACGCCGCACGGTAGCACCACTACTCCAGGTAGAGACCCTTTTACACCTTACAGCGAACAGATTCCCCTTTTTACACATAACGGCAGACAGCGTGCACTTTTTACACATAACGGCAGACAGCGTGCCCTCGTTACACATAGCGGCAGACAGCGTGCACTTTTTACACATTACGGCAGACAGCGTCCCCATTTTACACATTACGGCAGACAGCATACACTTTTTACACATAATGGCAGACAGCGTGCCCTCGTTACTCATAGCGGCAGACAGCATCCCCTTTTTACACATTACGGCAGACAGCATACACTTTTTACACATAATGGCAGACAGCGTGCCCTCGTTACACATAGCGGCAGACAGCGTGCACTTTTTACACATTACGGCAGACAGCGTCCCCATTTTACACATTTCGGCAGACAGCATACACTTTTTACACATAACGGCAGACAGCATACACTTTTTACACATAACGGCAGACAGCATCCCCATTTTACACATTACGGCAGACAGCATACACTTTTTACACATAACGGCAGACAGCGTGCCCTTTTTACACATTACGGCAGGCAGATTCTCCCTTTTTACACATAGCGGCAGGCAGATTCCCCATTTTTATACATAGCGGCAGGCAGATTCCCCATTTTTACACATTGCGGCAGGCAGATTCCCCATTTTTACATTGCGGCAGGCAGATTCCCCATTTTTACATTGCGGCAAGCAGATTCCCCCTTTTTACACATTGCGGCAGGCAGATTCCCCATTTTTATACATAGCGGCAGGCAGATTCCCCATTTTTATACATAGCGGCAGGTAGTCCCCCCTTTTTACACATTGCGGCAGGCTGATTCCCCCTTTTTACACATTGCGGCAGGCAGTCCCAACAAATAAAAAAAGAAAGAGAAAGAAAGAAAGAAAGAAAGAAAGAAAGAAAGAAAGAAAGAAAGAAAGAAAGAAGAATTATACTTACCCTCTCTGTTGGCTCAGGCTCCTTGTGCAGCTTCCCGGGCAGTAGAGAAGGAGGAGGAGGGAGGTGGAGGAGGGAGCCGCAGCAGCGCTGTGTTATTGGTGGAGGCGCTGCTGCTGCTGCCCCTCTGCTTCACTATAGGCTGTTCTCAGAGACAGCCTATAGTGAAGCAGAGGGGCAGCAGCAGCAGCGCCTCCACCAGTAACAAAGCGCTGCTGCGGCTCCCTCCTTCACCTCCGTCCTCCACCTTACCCCGTACCGCTGCAGTGCACGCCGCTCCTCTCCTCTCCGGGCGGCTGTGCGCTGCGGGCAGCGGTTGCCCGCAGCGCACAGCGGCATGTAATGAGTCAGTTTGACTCATTACATGCTTGGGCCCCTGGACAGAGGCGGGCCCCAGTGCAACGCACTGCTTGCACTGCCGGTAGTTCCGCCTCTGATTACTCCATATAAATCAACAAGACACTGCAAAGGGCATGTGGGATACACTGCAAAAGCTACATGAAAGAACCAGTTAAACAGCAAATTATTCCTGCTAAGAAAACTGTACCAAATGAGACTAAGCAAATGACAGACTATGCAATTGTAAGCTTGCGAGCAGGGCCTTCCTACCTCTATGTCTGTCTGTTTTTACCCAGTTTTGTTCTATTACTGTTGTTCTAATTGTAAAGCACAGCGGAGTATGCTGCGCTATATAAGAAACTGTTAATAAATAAATAAGAGCATATAAGTAAATTGCTGGAGATAGTTGCAAAGCTCAGATCTATAGGAGAAGAGCGAAAACAGAGCCACACAGTAGCCATACTTATGTGCAGTCTACCAGACACATACAGTGCACTGATAAATGCTTTGGAAACAAGACCTGAAACAGAACTCACACTAGACTTTGTGAAAAACAGGCTTATAGATGAATATCAGCGCAGGAAAGAAATCACACAGGATTACATGGATAGTGACACAGAAAAATCTCTCAAAGTTACAGATACTAGGGTGCATAACAAAGAAACAAAAGCATGCTTTAGATGCAAGAAGATAGGACATTTGAAAAAGGATTGCTCTATATGGAAAGTAGAACAGCAGAAACTATTTTTAAAAGGATCCAAGCAGAAAGTCAAAACTGCACTTACAGATATACAGTATGCACACAAAAGTGGAATGGAACTTATAAAGCGACAGTAACACATACGAACTTTAGTTGCTACATAGATTCAGAAGCGACAAGTCACATAACAAGCGACAGAGATTTCTTCACCAAAATTGAGTCATAGAGAAGCAATCTATCTTGCAGATGGTACCAATATCATTGCGGAAGGTAAAAGGCATGGCATGCTCATATGCTCCAGTGCTAATGGAAGTGATAAAACAATACCAATTAAAGACGTATTATATGTTCCCAGACTGGAAGGCAGATTAATACCTGTAAAATGCTTGATGGATAAAGGACTTACCGTCAAATTCAAAGATAAAATGTGCATCATCTAAAATGGAACAGAAACAGTAGCCACAGCCAAAGCAGAACAACACCTGTATCGTCTAGACCAGTGTTTTTCAACCACTGTGCCGTGGTACACTAGTGTGCCCTGAGCAGTCTCCAGTTGTGCCGCCATAGAAGCAGAGCCAGGCCCGTCAGTGTTTTGTCACTACTGAGGCCCTGGCCCTGGTGGGTTTAATGGTTGCAGAGCCAGTTCTAATTTCTGACCCGGCCAGTTTGGGCTTTTCTGGCTTTCTCAGGTGTGGCTCAGGCGTTACCTATGGAGAAGCTGCGACATGATATCCTAGGACACGCAAGTGCACCATGCATCACCATTATATTTGAGTGTGCCTTGGCAATATTTATATCTTGTTTCGTGTGCCGCTAGTTGTAAAAGGTTGAAAATCTCTGGTCTAGACACTGCGGTACAACAGGTGAGATTAAGCACACATGGACACAATAACTGCATTCACATGAGGCACAGACAACTAGGACACAGGCACCCAGACAGCATTAAGGAACTACAAAAGAGAGGCCTAACAAAGGACCTCACAGTATAAGACTGTTCAAAAACCATGAGGTGTGAATGCTGTATAAAAGCCAAAGCCACAAGAATGACAGTTCCAAAACAAAGTGAGAACAGAGCCCAAAAACCTCTAGGTCTCATACACAGCGACGTGTGTGGCCCAATGCAAGTATGTACACCAAGCGGTAACAGATATATAGTGACTTTCACTGATGACTACTACAGATATACAGTTACTTATCTGATCAAAAGCAAGGATGAAGTACTGGACAAGTTTCTTGATTACGTAACAATGGCTAGAAATAAATTTCAAAGAAATCCACTAGTATTTCGTAGCGACAATGGAGGTGAATTCACGGGTCACAAAATAGAACACTTCCTGAGATTACTCGTTATAGAGCACCACAAGACAGTACCCTACACACCAGAACAGAATGGGGTAGCTGAAAGAAAGAATAGGACTCTGACAGAAATGATCAGATGCATGTTAACAGATTCAGGATTACCTGACAAATACTGGGGTGAAGCCGTAACGACAGCTACATACTTACAGAACAGGTTATTCTCAAGAACAGTGGAGAAAACCCCATATGAATTAGGGCATGGCAGGAAACCTAATGTGAAACACATAAGAGTCTTTGGATATAAAGCATTTGTGTATATTCCAGCAGAAAGACGCAGTAAACTGCAGAACTGCGCAGTGGAAGGAATCTTCGTTGGATGCAGTGAATGTTCCAAAGAATACAGAATTCTGAACCCAAAGACAGATATGATAACCATAAGCAATAGTGTGACCTTCATGGAGGAACTAAGAAATGAAGTGATGATTCCAACAGATCTGGATAAAAAAAGACAACACTGACTCTTGTGACACCATCACAAACAGATTACTGACCAAGAGATTGAAATCAGTCTCGACCCAGATACCAAAAGTATGCAGGAGCGCACCACAGATGAAGTAAGGTGTTCGACCAGAGAGAACAAAGCCAAAGCACTAGTGCATCTCTCATATAAAGCTAGCACCATTAGTATACGTGGCTTCACTACGATATGCTGGCGGTCGGGCTCCCAGCGACCAGCATACCGGTGCCGGGAGCCCGACCGCCGGCTTATCGACAGTGTGGCGAGTGCAAATGAGCCCCTTGCAGGCTCGCTGCGCTCACCACGCTATGGGCACGGTGGCGCGCTACGCGTGCCATGCTATTTTATTCTCCCTCCAGGGGGGTCGTGGACCCACACGAGGGAGAATAAGTGTCGGTATGCCAGATGTCGGGATCCCGGCGCCGGTATACTGTGTGTCGGGATCCCGTCAGTCGGCATACTGAAGACCACCCGTATACGTGAACCCACATCCTGGGAAGAAGTATCTGACTTACCAGAAAGGGAAGCTGCAAAATGGATAGAAGCAGCAAAAGAAGAAATTAAATCTATGCACGACAATCAAACATGGACACTAACAGAACTGACAGCAGGAAGATAAACCATAGGCAGCAAATGGACATTCAAAGTCAAATACAACACAGATGGAAAAGTGGAGCGATATAAGGCCAAGTTAGTAGCCAAAGGATATTTGCAAAAATATGGAGAGGACTATGATGAGACATTTGTTCCAGTAGTAAAGCACACAACCATAAGGACTTTACTTACATTAGCAGCTGCAAAGGATATGCAAGTGAGACACTTTGATGTAAAGACAGCGTTCTTACATGGTGAGCTAAAGGAGGATATTTACATGGAACAGCCACCAGGTTTCAAAGACCCTGAAAACCAGATCTAGTGTGCAAGCTCCAGAAGAGTATATATGGTCTGAAGCAGGCAGCAAGAGCCTGGAACACAAAATTAAATGAAGTACTCATACAGGAAGATTTTGTGAGAAACAAAGCAGATCCCTGCTTATATGTCAAGGAAATAGCTGACAAGTGGATCTACCTGTTAATCTATGTGGACGATCTTGTAGTATGTTTCAAGGAAAAAGGGGATAAAGAGGAATTACTGCAGATTCTGAACAAGGAATTCAAAATGAAAGACCTAGGAAATATAACACACTATTTAGGTATTCAAATAGTGATAGAAGAAAATGGCGACTTTACCTTAAACCAGAAACAAAAGCTACAGGAAGCCATTGAGGAGTTTGGGATGCAAGATGCAAACCTGGCAAGTACTCCCATGGAGACCAACTACATAATGGAAATGTACAATGAAGGTACACCATTACCAGACAATCACCAGTACAGAAAGGTAATAGGAAAATTGCTGTATGTTGCCACCATTACCAGACCCGACATCACTACAGCAGTAACAATTCTAAGCAGAAAGGTCTCCAAGCCAAGTCAAAAGGACTGAAATGCCGTGAAAAGGGTAATACATTACTTTAGGGAACCATCGGTTTAGAACTTAAACTTCCAGCAAGCAGAAAGTGTAATCTGATTGGATATGTAGATACAGATTGGGCTGGAGACTTTACCAACAGAAAGTCTACAAGTGGTTACCTATTTCTACTTGGTGAAGGACTAAGCAGTTGGGCAAGTAGGAAGCAATCATGCGTAACACTTTCTTCCACAGAAGCAGAGTATGTTGCAGCAGCTTAAGCAAGTCAAAAGCTAATATGGATGAGACAATTGTTAGCTGATTTGGGACAGCAACAAGTAGAACCTACAGAAATCTTTGAAGATAATCAAGGATGTCTCGCATTAGCACTAACAGAACGTGTAAATCCAAGGACCAAGCACATTGATGTGAAGTACCACTTCTTGAAGGATCTACAGGAACAAGGTCTTCTCTACTTGGAATATTGCCCAACAGAAGAAATGACTGCAGACATTCTCACCAAGCCATTGGCTGGAGAAAGACATCACAGACTATCTAGAAAGATTGGTCTCGTGAATCAAACCTCACCTATTGAGAAGGGGTGTTGAGAAACTGCAATAGACCGAGACTTTGATGTGTAATTGCACAGGAGGGACAGCAGGTGGAGCTGACGTATATGTGTTATCTGTTTTACAGTCTGTGATGTATGTCTCACACTTGTTTGTTCCTGTGTTCTGAAGGTGACATGAAGGAGAGAGATGGAGCATCCAGTGATGGTAGATGCTAGATCCAAGTGGCCTAAGGGACCTTTTTACATCAGGGGGAGGAGCCACTGCACAAGGGGGAGGAGCTAGGCCAGAGGGATAGTTCCTCTACTATCCACGACACAAACCATTACCTTTAGTAACCCGGTGGCGAGCGAAGCGAGCCCGCGAGGGTACTTTTCGGGTACCCTGTTCGGCTGTAGCTCCTCCCCCTGGTGACTTGTCTCCTCCTCTAGTGACGTCAGAAGGTCCCTTCTCCCACTCCTGTTTAGAACCAACCATCCAGTGATTGCTGCTAACATACAGCTGTCTTGTCCTGACTACCAGTTTGTATTATGATTGGTTCCAATTTCATTATATAAACAAGTTATACCACAAAGAGCTTTCCGGTGTGTGCCTACTGATTCAAGAATAGCTCAGAGGTGATCGTGACTGCGTGGGTAAAAAACTCTAATGCCAACAGATATTTGAAAACAGGAGTAAGAAATATTGTATTTGCCACCATCTTACCTGCAATAGTACATTTGTCATCTATCAGATAATTTATCCCTGTGGTTTGTCATACTGTATATTGGTAAAACCCTGTGTAAATTTAAAGAGCGAATGGCTGCTCATCGCTCTAGTAACAGGGCTGCTTTCCTGAGTGGCTTTAGTGATCTAGCTAGTTAAAGGTATAGGATGATTGATCATCCCTCCACTTGTGAGGGGTAGTTATGGTAATAAATTATTACTACAGTGTGATGCATGGTGTTTTCCCTGCTTAAATGTAATAGCACCTTGGGGCCTTAATGAATCATTGGTCCTCTCATACTTTTAAAGTTCATTCTTTTAAAGTTGGTACTGACATTTATAGCTGACATTATGTGCATTGAATATAATGTTGTGGTACTCCACATATTGTTTATTGGGGTTGGGTACGGAATTCTGGCAGTTGGAATCCGACGGTCAAAATACCGACACCGGAATTCCGACCCTCAGAATGCCGTCAGAGGGGCGAGCAGAACGAAGCCCCTTGCCTGCTTGGGTTATTTTACCACTCCATGGGTGTCGTGGACACACGGGATTTAGAATAGCTGTGGCGGGACTGCCAGTATTCTGGCGGTCGGTATTCTAGCGTTGGTATTTTGACCTTCGGGATTCCGACCGCCGAGATTCCAACTACATCCCATTTATTGATATAAATTATATGGCATAGTATTTGCCTTTTCTGCATTGGTATTTGCGTTAGGCTGTTACCGGATTCCCTGTTTGGTATATACTTGATGAATTTATTTTTCTATATTCTGTATTGCTTAGCAGGGTGTGCCTGCCGTTATAATAAGGTATAAACGCTGAAATACAGAAACGTTAATATTATAGACACAATTGATATGCTTGAGAATGTTGCACCTTTGGACTTTTTATCTCATTCACTGTGAAGGCACCTGCTATGGATACTGGGCTTGGGGGGTTATTCACTATGGTACTGTGTAAGACCACCCTGCAGCCGCAGCTAGCCTGCGTATGTAGGGGGTCAGCCGCCATTTTTCTAATTGAAAGGGCTACGTATGATGTCACGCACCCACCCCAAAAATGCAGCTGACACACTCCTGTTTACCCTACACCGCCCCCACAACGCTCCGTCACTACACCCCCACCCCGCAAATGCTTCTGCATTTACAGCCATTGCCATCAGATCGCATTTGACGGCCACGCACTTCCAGTTGCGTTGCAGTGGTGTCACAGAGGGGTCATTGTGGTCGCAGCTCTTAGCGATGCGACCTGAATAACCCCCTTAATTCACTATGGATCACTACTGAGGCTGAGCTAGCGATTCTCACAATACTGCTGCTGCTAAAAATTGCATATGAAGAATGAGCACTATCGCCAGTTGCAGCTGACCCCAGCATACTCAAATCAATAAGAATGCAGTCGCTCCAGAAGCCATGTTTTTCATTACAGTGTTCACAGCTGACATCAGATACCCTCCAAAAACAGCCATGACATGTCTGCGTTTTCCCAACCACTCCCCACAAATGCCATGTTACCGCCCATGATTGGTCACTTCCTGTCAATCAAATTGAGGACACTTTACACCTAGGCTGCAAATGCTGAGTGATCGCATTTTGAACTTCACGCACATGTAATGCATTTGCGGCACATGCACAGTCTGCCAATAATCATTCAGTGCATGCATTCGCACATTAGTAAATGATAGTGAATCAGGCCCACTGTGAGTTATTGAGAGAGCCATACCCATGGCCGGCAGTACCTGCTCAGCATAGGTATGCAAAGCAGCAGCCTGCACCCTATCATACTATATGACAGGCAGTGGTCTCAGGGCACCGCACGGGCAGCACAGCGGCAGCATCACACTACAGCACTGGGACCCGCCTGTATTCCCGGATGCAGCTGCCAATAGCAGCATCATCACGGAGCTGCTGACATGATGCTTCCTGACTGTACAGTATGCCTGTGGCCAGTCAGGAGACAGGAGCAGGATGCGGAGGATGCAGACGTAGGCCGCAGGGTCAGAGGAGGAGCTGAGCTGCCGAGAGGATTGGAATAAGTGAGGAGAGCAGGCAACTAGCTACTAGTAGGCTGCACATTATAGAGAAGGGAGGAATGGGGCAGTTTAGACACAGTGATACACAAACACACTGGGAAAGTGGGGGGGGGGGCGCACACTATGCACACACACAATAGGTGGAAGGGCACACTAATACATATACAGACTAGGAGGGGAGTGGGCACACTAATTAATATACAGACTAAGAGGGGCGGGGAGCACACAGATACATATACAGACAGGGAGGGGAGAGAGCCCACTAATACATGTCCTCAATACGCTTGGATTAAATTTAAATATGACTTCCTCTCCATCTGGATTGGATTAAATTAAATTTAACCCAAGCGTATTTTAGTCTCCATTGCATTGTTTGGTGGTAGCGCCCAAGGTGTTTTCAATTTCTGTGCTATTTCTGTACTGTATTTCAATTGTGGGTGGGTTCTGCCAGTTCCCATCAAGGCCGCTTAATCCACATAGCGCCTTTGTCTTTTCCACATCTTTTATTTTATTATGTGTAAGGGGCGCTACTGTCGGCATTGTGTGTAGGCAGCACTACTCTGGACAAAGTGTGTAAGTGGCATTATTGTGGCCATTATATGTCAGGGGTACTACTCTGGGCATTATGTGATAACCGGGTATTGTTACCGGATGTCTGTCACTTAGTTAGCTTGTGTTTCACTTGAGGTAAGTATCAGTAAATTTTTACAACCGTGGTAAGTTTACCTTATATATCCTTTCCTCTTTCTCTTTCTCTCTCTCTGCAGGTTTATTCTGTCTCTGAACCCGAAGTCCCGTTTGCGTGGACTTATATCTGGATTACTCCTCTATGATAACTCTCCGTTGGAGTGTGGGTGGAATACCAGTCAAGATTACAATTATACACTATACTTTTAGACAACAATCACATGGAAACAGATTATTTATTGAACTGGATCCAGGAACACCGTATTCACCACTGCAAAGATCTAGATAAGGTTAGTTCCCTACTCCTTTAAATACTCTATTGGTACAACTTACAACTCCATACTTCAATGGCACACTGACATATTACATTGCTGTAGCGCGCAACTCTTAAGATATCTATAAGTCTAACTCAGTTTATTGGAGCGCTCCCTTTATCGTTGGTGCACAATGAAAGAGTCTATTTGATACTAGAGTCTTCTTAATAAGTCACTCCCTGTTGCTGATCCAGTCGTTTCTTTTATATAACTCACTTTCTTCCTCTGAATCCTGTCTGTACTTTGTAATCCATTAGAATGATAAATTTCCAACGTATGCCAATTAGCTGTATTTGGTTAAATGGCGACGGGGAATGCTGTATCTAGAAAGTCTCTAAATCTATCCTGTGCGTCCAACAGTGTATCTGTTAGAGACTATTAAAGGGTTTTAAGTATCTTTATTCTTCTCTGCCCTGTCCTTTGCAGATGTGGCTGGCTTATTACTGTATCTCGTCCCTGCGCTGCGGGGTGCTGCTCTTGAGGATAAATTAACTTGACTGAGCCACAACTTCCCTCCACAGTTCATCAAAATAGGCCAGGTGAGGAGAATCATATAATAGGGGAATACTTAAGTAACAAACTTAGAATAGGAATAGTCTTCCAGGTCTCTGTGCTATTACTTTGGGGAATATAAGAGTGGGACCTGAGGTAACTTTTATTCCTTTATGGAATACTGGAGTGCTGAGGGAGTCGCATAAGCTAGTGTCTCTTTCTATGTGTAATGTCTCTGCTAAACAGTTGCTGGGTGTATAGTTAGGAGATTACCCCCTGCCAGGCAGTCCTCGACTGTTCTCCTTCCTTGACTGAGGGAGATCTTTTATTCTCCCTTCTAGGCTGCGGCAACTGGCAGTCACTCACCCGCTTGACACTCCCTCTGGGCGGATCGTTTCTCCATCACCTCTCCAGTAAGCCTGTCACTCACGGCTCTGCGGACCTTCCATCCTCTACGCGGCACCACGGTCCCGACTGTCTCTGTTTCAGCTCTCTCTCCCCTCTGCTCGGCGCTGCCGGATCCCGTTCACCTCCTCAGTTTCGGTAAGTCTCGGCTACGAACCCCGCTCTAAGCGTCTTTTTCCTTGCGATCGGTGCGCCGTCATGCCCCTTCACCTTCCTCTGCTCCGTGACGATTCTCCTCAACAGTCCTGTCAGAGCGAGAACAACCGTTGCTCTGCTGTGTCTCCCCTTTTATTACCTCCTGTCTCTTCCCCGTATGTGTCCCGCCAAAGGCGCGGGGACACCACCGTCCACAGCACTTGCTCCCCTGGGTCCAAAGGACCTCCAGTGACTTTTGCTAACACACTGTTCCCTATTGTATGGTACCCCACAACTGCCCAACGCTGCACCGGGATCTTTTAACTTATTAAAATCATAGGTCCTAAGTCCCGGGTATCACATTCTTCCCCGGTAATTTTGATGCATATCCTTAGGCATCTACAATTTGTATACACTCTCTCGACCACATTTTATACCGACTGTTAACAACAGGTACTGGCGCTTTGAAAATTTTCTAGTTAAACTACATGTGAACACTTACACCAATGAACTTGCTTTCCTTAACAACTGTAAAGTCAACCATTATGACAAACTTATTTTAAATTCGATATCTAACAGGTAATTTTCCTTTTGTGCTCCTTTCAGAGCGTCTCAACGAAGGGATTTCAGTATCCACCGACTCAGTTTCAACTTCAACTATTGTTTCAGTATCCACGGGAAACTGGGTTGATCCGACTGTGCCAAGAACTGGCCAACACAGACTCATCATTACGTCCGGGTATGGAGATACAGGTGGAACTCTCTCTTGAATTGGTAAATCTCGACACTCTACTTCTGACCATACTGGACACATTTTTAATTGATCTCTATGAACTAATCTTTGTCCATTTCCATCTTCCCGCATAATCTGGTATACCTCAATCTCTAAATTTGGCCTATCTATCACCCTGTACGGGAGGGGCTCCCATTGGGGATCTAATTTGTTCCGACGTTGATTGTTCTTCTTCAATACCCTGCATCCAATTGGCAATGGTTCGGCTTGCGCTTTAAGATTATAATAATGTTCTTGACGCTCTTGTACCACCTCTCGAGTTCGCGCTACCAGATCATGAACGGTTTTGATTCGACGTTGGTGTTCCGTCACCCAATCTGTTTCTAGAAATGGCTCAGGAGCAATGTCTACATTCAACTGTATATCCACGGGTAACTTCCCTTGTCTTCCGAATAGTAGATAGTAGGGCGTATACCCGGTCGAACTATGTACGGTATTGTTATATATGAACATTAACTCAGTTAACATCAGGGGCCAGTCGTGTCGTTGCTGTGACGGAAGAGACCGTAACATTTGAATTAGCGTTTTGTTGGTTCTTTCACAAAGCCCGTTACATTGAGGGTGATAAGCTGTGGTTTTTAATTTTTTACATTCATACAAGAGACACAGTTCTTGAAATAGTTTAGACGTGAAAGCCGACCCTTGGTCAGTTAGAATCTTTTCCGGAAACCCATAAGGTCGCACAAAGGCTCTCCAAAAGATTTCTGCCGTGGTCTTGGCGGTCAAATTCTTTACTGGGAGAGCGACGGCAAATTTGGTATAATGATCTACCATCATTAAAGCGTATTCATAACCTGACCGACTCTTTTCAAGTTTGATATGATCAAGGGTGACCAACTCTAATGGCTGATGGCTGATGATGGGGTGAAGTGGTGCTTTCTCTGTCGGAAGGGATGGTCTCCGAAGGTTACATTCATTGCAGTACTGGCACCATCCTTCCACGTTCTGCCGTAATCCGACCCAGTAGAATCTCTGTCTCAGATTCGCTTCAGTTTTCTGGTTCCCGAAATGGCCGGACCGATTATGATAGGCATCGAGTAGGATGGGTGCCTTTGTCATGGGAATAAGCACTTGTCTGACAGTTAAATGGGTTTTTGGATGAACACTTTTCCGTGTCAAGACATTGTGATGGATCTCTAAGCGTTCCCACTGTCTCCATAATTTCACTAATTCCGGGGCTGCCTCCTGTCGTTCGGCCTTGGATAGGGTTTTTTTTTTTAACAACAATTTCTTTAATCGTCGAAAGATAGGGTATTCGTCTTGCCACTCTTGCCATTCACTCCATCCTTTTCCTTCCAACGGCCATTCAGCTTCTTTTCTCGTAAAAGTGAGATTATGTTGCACCACCGATTGTGGTATCGGTTGGAAAGGTGGAAGTTCCACTGATTCTAACGGATCTTCTACTTCCGGTTTCTCTTGAGCAGAAAGGCGGGATAACGCGTCAGCGTTGCTATTATTCTGTCCAGGCCTGTATTGGATTGTGAACTGAAAGTTGGACAGACGAGCATACCATCGCTGCTCCAATGCTCCCAGTTTGGCAGTTGCCAAATGTGCAAGGGGGTTACAATCAGTGTAAGCTACAAACGGAGTGGCGGCTAGATAGTCTCTGAATTTTTCTGTGATGGCCCACACTAATGCTAAAAATTCCAGTTTAAAAGCGCTATAATTAGCATCATTCCGTTCGGTTTTTCGAAGGCCTCTGCTGGCGTACGCTATTACCCTTTCTTTACCATCTTGTACTTGCGCGAGAACCGCGCCAAGTCCTTGTTTACTCGCATCGGTCTGCAGGATGAAAGGTTTACTATAATCCGGGTAGGCCAAAAGGGGGGCTTGAGTCAAAACGCTTTTGAGATGTTCAAATGCCGCTTGTTGACGAGAAGTCCAAATGATCGGTTGCCTTTTGTTTTGGCTATGGCGGGGCAGGTCTCGAAGCAGTTCGTGGATCGGGGCAGCTACTTTGGCAAAACCCTTCACGAAACGCCTATAGTACCCCACAAAACCCAGGAATCGTCTAACATCCTTGACCGTTTGAGGTACTGGCCAGTCTTGAACATTCCGAATTTTTTCAGGATCGGGCGTGATTCCCTCCGAGCTCACCACATGTCCCAGGTAATGCACTTGTGGTTTCAATAAATGGCATTTAGCTGGATTTACTTTTAACCCATAATTGGCGAGTCGCTGTAGGACTTCATTGAGATGCTGTAGATGTTCGGTATATGACTTAGAGAAAATAATAATATCATCCAGATATAACAATATCATTTCAAAATTTCTATGTCCTAAGCAATGTTCCATCATTCTTTGGAAGGTCGCTGGAGCATTACACAATCCAAATGGCATTCGCTTGAACTCGTGTAGTCCCATAGGAGTAGTAAAGGCCGTTTTTTCTTGATCTGTTGGCTCCATCATGATCTGCCAATACCCACTTGTTAAATCCAGCGTAGAGAAGTATTTAGCGGACTTGAGGGCAGCCAGAGATTCCTCAATCCGAGGAAGTGGGTATGCGTCTTTATGCGTAACCTGGTTTAATTTTCGATAATCGACGCAGAATCTCAATTGTCCGTTCTTTTTCCTTACTAACACCATAGGTGCGGCCCAAGGGCTGTGACTCTCTTAGATGACGCCCGTAGCCTTCATTTCTTCAAGCATCTTCTTAACCGGCTGATAGAGTGCTGGAGCTAAAGGCCGATGTTTTTCTCGGATAGGGGCAGACTTTCCTGTCACAATGCGATGTTTCACAGTAGTAACCGTCCCGAAATCCAATGGTCCTTGGCTGAAGGTTGCCGAATTTTCTTTTACGACTTGAAGGGCTCCTTCTTTGTGTTCTTGAGGGGTATTGTCATCTCCGATGTGTAGGTCTTTCCACCATTCTGGCGTATTTTCTTCTCTCGCGGATACAGTATCATCACTCCGTGACCTTATCTGAGTCGGTGCATGTATGACGTCTTGGAATGTAATCCAAGTAAGTTTAGCTATCGGTCGCTGTCGGTACAATTTTACTGAGTGATTATGCGGATTTAAAATTCTCACGGGAACTCGGCCATCCATCACGTTCACTATACCGTGGGCGACAACAATTTCTTTCCCATCATCCTCTTCACACGGCTCAACTAAGGCTTCATAACTTTCCCCTCTTGGTCCGCAACGAGCCTTGCCCCAGATAATCACTTCTGCATTTGGAGGTAATTTAATGGGTTTGCTTTCGGTGATCCGCACTTTTCCGAGGGCACCGTTACATTGTACTATTGCCCGCTGGCTCTGCAATATTTTTATAGTCTTTTGTAGTACAGATGGTTCGATGGTGGATTTTCCGGCCAGCTCTTGTTTGAGTATAGAGATCAATTCATCCGGGCAACTTTGTAGGATATTCATCCCCAGAATCATTGGGATAGCATTTGGATCAGTTGTATGGGTGATCAGGCACCCTTGATGAGGCATTTCGGTGTTTCCTATTTTGACGTCGGCCTCCCAATAGCCCATGCAAGAAATACTTGACCCATTGCTGGCTATCAATTGTAGCCATGCGGGAGGAGGAGTCACAATCTGGTGTTCTCCCCAATGTTGGATGAAGGTGGAATGTTGAATGGTGGTAATCTGTGAACCTGTATCGACCATAGCCATAATTTCCACCCCGTTAATGGTAATGGGGATATGAGGGCATCGGCCCACATATTGGGACCACCATTCTGTAGACCTTGACCCTATTGCGGGATCTCCCCCCGAGGCTCGGTCTCTAACCTCGGGGCACTGGAGTTTAAAGCTTCATCTTGGTCACAATTCCGTTCGATATGACCAGGTCGCTGACAACGCCGACAAATAGGACGGCCTTGTGGGTCAAACCGATCCGTGCTCCTTCTTCCGCCGGTCGGAGGTGGGGTCCACCACTCGCTTCGGCCTCTCCTTCGTTCCCGGGGCCACCTGGTTTCATTAGAATTGGATCCTTGCCTTCGAGCTAAATTCTGTACCTCCTTACCCATTTCAGCCATCCCCACGGCGAGCTCCTCCAATTTGTTTCTCAACGCTCTTATTGGGTCGGTCGTGGGCGTCTGAAAGCTTTGGCCAATGGCATCTCCAATTCGTTTGTTCCTAGCGAGATGTAGGGGAACCTCTTCATTTGATAAGGGTCTTTCCTGATATCCTGGCATTTCTGGAAACTCTACTTCTGGGGACATTTCCGTCCCGACCACCTTAATTGCGGCCTCTTTGAAGTCTAAGAACGACTGTTCGGGTTTCTGCATCCTTAACAATCTCAGTTGGGCTCTCACACTCTCTTTATTCGCCCCTTCCGTTAATTGAGATATAAGAGCTTCGTCACTATTCTCAATTTCCTTTTCATCTACTGTCCGGATTGCCTTCAAAGCCTCTTGTAGACTCAGTGCATAATCTCTCAATGTCTCTCCCAACCATTGTTTTCTAGCATAGAATTTCATTTTTAACTCTGAAATTGTATGAAGCTCAAACGTGGTGGCTAACCGTTGAAGTATCTGGTCAATATTTCTCTTTTCCTCTGTAGGCCACGATATCACCTCTCGTTGAGCTGACCCTTTCAGCTGACCGATGAGGATCTCGACTTTTTGTTGCTCATTTAGTGGATAGAGACGGAACATTGATTTCATCTTGTTCTTAAAGTCGGTCAAGGTATTTCCTTCAGCCTTGTGTCGGTCCCCATGATAGGTGGGAAGCCACGGGGCCCCGAAATAGTATGGTAAGGTAATTGGGTTTATCTGTGCCATACCAGGCGTTTCTGGTGCCGGCTTGTTAGACTCTCCACTAAATGCCCCAGCCGTTGTAGATGGCTCTTTAGACATCCTGTACAGGTATAGAGTTTCTCGCTTGAAGTTATCGATCCTGTTCGTGGACGCCAAAATTTTTTTTACTGTGATAACCGGGTATTGTTACCGGATGTCTGTCACTTAGTTAGCTTGTGTTTCACTTGAGGTAAGTATCAGTAAATTTTTACAACCGTGGTAAGTTTACCTTATATATCCTTTCCTCTTTCTCTTTCTCTCTCTCTGCAGGTTTATTCTGTCTCTGAACCCGAAGTCCCGTTTGCGTGGACTTATATCTGGATTACTCCTCTATGATAACTCTCCGTTGGAGTGTGGGTGGAATACCAGTCAAGATTACAATTATACACTATACTTTTAGACAACAATCACATGGAAACAGATTATTTATTGAACTGGATCCAGGAACACCGTATTCACCACTGCAAAGATCTAGATAAGGTTAGATCCCTACTCCTTTAAATACTCTATTGGTACAACTTACAACTCCATACTTCAATGGCACACTGACATATTACATTGCTGTAGCGCGCAACTCTTAAGATATCTATAAGTCTAACTCAGTTTATTGGAGCGCTCCCTTTATCGTTGGTGCACAATGAAAGAGTCTATTTGATACTAGAGTCTTCTTAATAAGTCACTCCCTGTTGCTGATCCAGTCGTTTCTTTTATATAACTCACTTTCTTCCTCTGAATCCTGTCTGTACTTTGTAATCCATTAGAATGATAAATTTCCAACGTATGCCAATTAGCTGTATTTGGTTAAATGGCGACGGGGAATGCTGTATCTAGAAAGTCTCTAAATCTATCCTGTGCGTCCAACAGTGTATCTGTTAGAGACTATTAAAGGGTTTTAAGTATCTTTATTCTTCTCTGCCCTGTCCTTTGCAGATGTGGCTGGCTTATTACTGTATCTCGTCCCTGCGCTGCGGGGTGCTGCTCTTGAGGATAAATTAACTTGACTGAGCCACAACTTCCCTCCACAGTTCATCAAAATAGGCCAGGTGAGGAGAATCATATAATAGGGGAATACTTAAGTAACAAACTTAGAATAGGAATAGTCTTCCAGGTCTCTGTGCTATTACTTTGGGGAATATAAGAGTGGGACCTGAGGTAACTTTTATTCCTTTATGGAATACTGGAGTGCTGAGGGAGTCGCATAAGCTAGTGTCTCTTTCTATGTGTAATGTCTCTGCTAAACAGTTGCTGGGTGTATAGTTAGGAGATTACCCCCTGCCAGGCAGTCCTCGACTGTTCTCCTTCCTTGACTGAGGGAGATCTTTTATTCTCCCTTCTAGGCTGCGGCAACTGGCAGTCACTCACCCGCTTGACACTCCCTCTGGGCGGATCGTCTCTCCATCACCTCTCCAGTAAGCCTGTCACTCACGGCTCTGCGGACCTTCCGTTCTCTACGCGGCACCACGGTCCCGACTGTCTCTGTTTCAGCTCTCTCTCCCCTCTGCTCGGCGCTGCCGGATCCCGTTCACCTCCTCAGTTTCGGTAAGTCTCGGCTACGAACCCCGCTCTAAGCGTCTTTTTCCTTGCGATCGGTGCGCCGTCATGCCCCTTCACCTTCCTCTGCTCCGTGACGATTCTCCTCAACAGTCCTGTCAGAGCGAGAACAACCGTTGCTCTGCTGTGTCTCCCCTTTTATTACCTCCTGTCTCTTCCCCGTATGTGTCCCGCCAAAGGCGCGGGGACACCACCGTCCACAGCACTTGCTCCCCTGGGTCCAAAGGACCTCCAGTGACTTTTGCTAACACACTGTTCCCTATTGTATGGTACCCCACAACTGCCCAACGCTGCACCGGGATCTTTTAACTTATTAAAATCATAGGTCCTAAGTCCCGGGTATCACATAAGCACCATTGCTGTGGGCATTATGTATAAGAGACATTACTGTGGACATTATGTGAAAGATGCACTTCTACTGTTGACATTATGTATCAGGCAGGGGTTAAAGTGGGAGGGGATGAGGTAGAACTGAGTTCCACCATCTGTAATGGTAGGGAGAACTAGTTCCACCTCCTCCATTACCATGCACAGTAATACCAACAGAAAAGATTGCCTTATTACCTACACCAATTGATGATGCAGGCGGTGCTAGTGTTACTGATGATCTGCAGCCACCTACCCTTCCTCAGGTCCTGGTGGCTCCATGGTCCTCCTCCATCTACAGCCCACCCCTCCTGGTACTCACACATGCTGTGTCTGTTGTACAGTCTTCCTACCCTTCCTCGGGTCCCAGTGGCTTCCTTTTCCAGCACAGTGTATGTGATGTCATGCTGTCACCACTGCTGAAGTGAAGAAGAACCATGAAGAGGTGCAGGCACTGTGCATCTTGAAGACAAGCCAAGAAGGGGCTGGAGGGACAAGAGAGGTGAGGAATCTGCTGTAGGGATACAAGGAATGAAGCTGCTGGAGAGACACAGGCAGTGAGCTGCTGGAGTGACAGAGATGCACTACTGTGGTCATTATGTGTAAGGGACACTACTATTGTGGACATTATGTGTAAGTGACACTACTACTATGGGCATTCTGTATATAAGTGGCACTACTACTGTGGGCATTTTGTGTATAAGTGGCACTGCTGTAGTAATTATGTGTAAGGGGCACTACTATTGTGGGCATTATGTGTAAGTGACACTACTACTATGGGCATTCTGTATATAAGTGGCACTACTACTGTGGGCATTTTGTGTATAAGCGGCACTGCTGTAGTAATTATGTGTAAGGGGCACTACTATTGTGGGCATTATGTGTAAGGGACACTACTACTATGGGCATTCTGTATATAAGTGGCACTACTACTCTGGCCATTTTGTGTATAAGTGGAACTTCTGTTGGCTTTATGTGTAATGTGCACTACTACTGTGGGAATTGTGTATAAGGGGCACTGGTGTCGGCATTGTATATAAGGGGCACTACTGTGTGGCATAAAGTGTGTAAAGGGTACCATTGTGTAGTACAATAAGAATAAAAGCCACTAGTGAGTGACATAACCATCAGGGCCGGTTCTAGACCTTATGGCGCCCAGGGCGAAAGTTTCCTTTGGTGCCCCCCCCCCCACCCGTGGCTTCACAGGGAAGGGGTGTGGTCACAGTTATGACCCCTGTAGTTGTGCCCCCAGTAGTTGTGCACCCAGTAGAGTCACCCCCAGTAGTTATGCCCCTGTAGCTGTGCCCCCCTCTAGATTTGCCCCCAGTAGCTGTGCCCCCAGTAGATTTGCACCCTGTAGTTGTGCCCCCAGTAGTTGTGCTCCCAGTAGCTGTGCCCCCAGTAGCTGTGCCTCTTATAGTTGTGCCCCCTGTATCTGTGCACCCTGTAGTTGTGCCCCCCATAGCACCGCTTATAAATACAAAAAAACAAACAAACAAACAATACTTACCAGCCCCGATCCTGCTGTGCTGTGCTGCCCTCCATCTCTGGCCGCCCGCTCCTCTCTATGGGAGAGATGTCATGACATCTCTCCCATAGCAGCACCGCACAGACACTAGAGGTCAATTATGACCTCTAGCATCTGACAGTGGCGCTGGCTGCAGCAGGTGCCCACACAACCCACGGCGTCTGCTGCATCTGAAGAGCAGGATGCGGGGACAGGTGGGCGGCAAGCGCCTGCTGGGTGCAGCGCCCCGATCGCCAGCCCTGCTTGCCCATGCCTAGAACTGCTCCTGATAACCATAATAAGGAGCATTACTATGTGGTGTAATATTAATCAGGGGCACTACATGCAGTGTAATGTGAATAAGATTGTGCTACTGTGTGGCGTAATTTGAATTGGGGGTATGATTGTGTGACCACGCTGCTTCTTTGTGAGATCAATACCCTTTATAAAGTATGGGAAGTAGGGCACTAATTTATAGTTTGCAAGGGTGTGCTGAAAACACTAGCACTGGCCCTGGCTCTGAATATTGTGAAGGGAGGTGGCGGGAAATGAGTTCCACCACCTCTCCAGGACCACTTTAAGCCCTTTTATAAGGAGTATTACTACTGTGGGAATTATGTATACAAAGGGCACTACTGTGGGGGGTATTGTGTATAAAGGGTACTACTGTATGAAGTAACTTGAATAAGGGGCTCTACTGTGTGTTGTAATGTGAATAATGGACACTAATGTGTGGTGTAATGTGAATCAGGGGCACTACATGCAGTGTCATGTAAATAAGATTGTGCTACTGTGTGACATAATTTGAATTGGTGGGTACTATTTTGTGGGCACACCTTTCTTGTGAGACCACACCCCTTTTTGTGGCATGTGTCTCCGGCGTGCACTGTCTCTTTGATAAGGTATGGGTGGGAGGGCACACATTTATAGTTTGCAGGGGGGCGCCGAACACCCTAGCACCGGCCCTGGCAGCACCATTTGCATTCTCTTTACATAAATATATATATATTTAGCCAGTTATGTATTAAGGTGAATGAAATGACTAAGGCGAGTGCGGGGTTATTTTTATTATGGGAAAATTCACATAGGAACATTTATTTTGCCTTATTCAATTCAGCTAAAATATTTAGTGGGGTATCAATCAAATTAGCGGCGAAGAAACGTTGATTTTTCCCAATGTTTCTCCAATTATTTTTTTTCAGGGCTATCCTATTTAGGTCTCCTGAAAAAAAAAAATTCTCCCGAAAACACACAGATTCAGTCAGTGGCATCACAAGGGGGTTGCGTCCCGAACCGTAGTGTCACCTGCTGAGGGGTGACACCAAAGTGCTGACTCCTCCACAGTAACAGGAGCTCATTTCTGCACTGTAACTTACGTGCAGCACTCGGCTCCTGTAATAGTATTGGAGCCAGTACCACCGACACTGTTGTCTCAGGAGGCAGCCCAGCATCTCTCGACCCCCGGGTTGGGTACTAAACCACCCCCCCCATAGCATGAGACCACACCCCCTTTGCTTCTTTCACCACCCCTAGTGTCGCACAGGTGTCACAGGGCATAGGAACGCTTATGGATTCAGTGAAGCCTGTGTGTTTTCGTCGGCCACAGCCCCATTTTCACATGAGGCGAAAAGCCTAGCTGGATAGCCCCCACGCGACAATTACCATGGGTAATTGGATACACCCCCTCTCCCTTTTAGTCTTCCTATAGTTTGAGAATTTGTTAAACTTTAGAATTGACTTGATAC
Organism: Pseudophryne corroboree; assembly: GCF_028390025.1. Classification (NCBI taxonomy): domain Eukaryota; kingdom Metazoa; phylum Chordata; class Amphibia; order Anura; family Myobatrachidae; genus Pseudophryne; species Pseudophryne corroboree. The sequence continues at coordinate 792,002,318 of NC_086444.1, read as the reverse complement.
ATTGAATTAGGAAACATATTTGATCACCTCTAGTTACATTATGAACTGTCATCTAAAGACAGATCCACATATGAAGTCTCATTATCACTAAGTTACCTCTCAACTGTACTTTCTTTCATCTTTAAGTTTGCCAATTAAAACTATCACAATGGATATAATCAGACATCTGTGAAAAGGGCATATGAAGAACCTAGTGTCATTCTGTCATGCATTATAGTTTTCCGCTATTACATCACTGCCTCTTTTTTCTGCTTGCTTTCTTTCTGTACCTTTTCCATAATTAAAAAATAGGGCAAACAATAGAAAGTCAGAGCAGGAAAGCAAACACAGAGCTACCCCTCAAAACAGACTTTTTATCCAGATACATAATTAAACAAGTCATATATTCAGTTTATTTCATAAAACCATGACAATCAGCTACAGGATCTAAATAATTTGACCACAACAAAATCTTTACTACTACACTTTTTTGCCAAGTTGCACCTGCTTTTAAGGACACAAGCAGGGAGAGTCGGAACAATATTTTTCATCTGTACCTAGACTGATATCAGTAGATCACGTTGTTAGAAACATAGGGGGTCATTCAGGTGCGGTTGAATTTGCAATCACAGGTGCTTCATTGGAAGCAGCAGTGATAGCGCTTGTATATAAATGCAGCAGAAGGCACCTATTACATGCAGACGCTTCCTGCTGCACTAGAGATCTGAGCTGCATCCTAGGATGCAACACCGGCTCAAAGCACCCAGAGCCGGCGGCTTGCGGCAACTGTGGTGCCGTCCAAGCCACCCGTCGCAGAGGCCAGGAAATCTCCGTAATCCAACAGAGATCCCTGGCCTATTCCCACCTCCTAAACTGCTGTGACTCGCCTCTGTTTTTCCAAATGAAGCCCATCGCCGCCTCCTCCCCACCCCCCGAAACTGCATCAAACTGTCAATCAATGACAGTCTGATTCCGGTCTGCATCCTATGCTGAAGGACCCATTCGTGCAGATGCAGAACAGGTCCTGCACAAGTCTTTGCGCCGATGGCCTCAGATGAAACCGAACCTGTAAGATCCCCATAATGTTATGCAAAGAATGTAAGATGTCTTTAATGTTGGGTATGCATAGAATAAAGTTTATTTGAGGCTACTTAATGTTTAGGTAGTGGGTTGACTTGCTCCTTTTGACTCCCCTTGAGCAGGTAGTTATTGTGCTAGCCAAAATGTATGTAGTGTTTTGTTTGCATACCAGCCTGCACTTTTGCTTCTTCACTTGTTTTATTTGTATTTCACTGGTTCAAAACCAATAAAGACAATTTACACTAAAATAGACACATACCAAACATCTTTGAATAAAAGAGTTACTTTCTTTTTAAAACAAAATAAGTATAGTTTTCATATAAAAATTGTACTGCAAGTAATACATTTAAAAAAAAATGTATTGTAAAGAACTACAAATAATAGTAACTTTTATTTTAATCTTCCTGTCCTTAACTATCCTCCTCTTCACTGATAAAATATTTCCCATTCCAAATATGGGGGGTAATTCCAAGTTGATTGCAGCAGGAAATTTTTTAGCAATTGGGCAAAACCATGTGCACTGCAGGGGGGGCAGATATAACATTTGCAGCGAGAGTTAGATTTGGGTGGGTTATTTTGTTTCTGTGCAGGGTAAATACTGACTGCTTTATTTTTATACTGCAATTTAGATTGCAGATTTAAGTCACCAAACCCAAATCTATCTCTCTGTGCACATGTTATATCTGCCTCCCCTGCAGTGCACATGGTTTTGCCCAATTGCTAACAAAGTTCCTGCTGTGATCAACTCAGAATTACCCCCATGGTTTCCTGTTTGGCTCGTCAGCCATAATTGCTGTATACATATGACTTTTACAAGCTTAGCTGTTCCATATAGATGTTAGAAAATTGATGTCAGATAAAGATGACGTCAGATTTAATTGTGTCATCATGGGGTCACCCAAAGCTGTATAATAAAGAAAATCACTGCTTTGAACAGTGAGCTATGATGCCCAATCAAAAAGCCATGCAACCTTACCTCTAACATGGTTGCCTTTTTCAGGACTCTCCTGGATGGGGCTTTTAAAAAGTTGTCTACTATGGGGGGCATTCAGATCTGATCGCTGGGCTGCGTTTTTTTCTGTCCTGCGATCAGTTAGTCGCCGCCTACAGGTGGAGGGTTAAATCACTGTGCAAGTGTGCGATCGCATGTGTAGCAGAGCTGCACAAACTGATTTTGTGCAGTCTCTGCACAGCCCAGAACTTACTCTTCCCATACAATTGTTTCCTGCTGATCGGGGCCGGAGCTGACGTCAGACAACCTCCCTGAAAACGCCTGAGCCCGCCTGCGTTTTTACAGATACTCCCGGAAAATGGTCAGTTACCACCCACAAATAAACTCTTCCTGTCAATCACCTTGCGAACTTCCATGCTTTCGGGTTTTTTGCACCATCCCGTCACTAGGCGCTAATGCCTGTTGCTGTTGTGCGATGTGCAGGCGCATTGCGGTGTACACGCATGCGCAGTTCGGATCTGAACGTCCGCTGTGCGAAAATGCACAGCAGTGATCAGATTTGAATTAGGCCCTATATTTAAGTGGGATTTGCAAACATAAGAAGAAGCTTGGACGAGGTACTTTTTTATATATAAAACACAGCATTTATTGATATATTAATAAAACATGATGGTGGGCATAACTAGTGTTCTAGTAGTGTATAGGGCCCAGCTACCAAATACCTTTGTGAAGAATGTTGAAAGTGGAGTGTGCTACTGTGCAGATTCCATATTGTTCTTGTAGATAGGCTTCATTCCCTGTAGCAACATGGCCACCGACCTGTGATATATATTGCGACCGTAATGCTTTTCAGTGATCCTGCACCACTACCTGCATACACTATCCATGACCAAAGTGTGCATAACGGTGTGTATGGCTGTACACGGTATAAAATCAATAAACCACTCCACTGGGTAACTACCTGGGCTGTTAGTATTGTTAAAGCATCTGCTGGTGTGTACAGTAACTCTGCTACATTCTCAGCTTGTACTCACTTTTTTCCAGCAAGTTAAAGGCCCAGACACACACATTTCAAATACACAACATCCTAACTACTAGAAAACCCAGAGCATCACACAGACACCATCTTAGGTAAAAGGACAGCACATACCACCATAGAACAGCACAGTGTGACAGCAGTGAAGTTGATTAGAGCACAGAAGTTGCACAATTATGTCTGTAAGAATCATACATACAGGACCTACACCCATAATGGGGGTTATTAAGCTAAAATGTGCAGAAAATTATACAACCTGGAAGTTTGCTATGCAAATACAATTAAAGTGTTAAAGGTTGTGGAACTAATAGATCCTGGTGAAAGTTCAATCCAACATGATGTATAGAGAGCCATGGATACTATTGGTTTAACTGTAGAGCAACATTTGTACTCAGTCATACATGGGAAGATGTCAGCTAAAGACATGTGGAGAGCACTTCAGGCAAAATACCAAGATGGTCTCTTGAGAAGGATACATTTAATATGTGTACTGTACAACAGTAAGTTGTACAAAAGGAGCATTGACATAATCATGTCTAATTCTCTGTTGAAGCGCAAGTATATGATGAAGAGATTGCTATGGTGATGCTATAAAACTGTAGTTGTGGTGTTGGAAACAAACACAGCAAAATAAAACAAAGACACAATCAGAGCACAGCTACTGAAGTTCCAAGAACATGTACCCTGTGAGTTGTAGTGCTGAGTGTACTGCATTATATACAAAGAGTGAAAAATGTAAGTTCAAGTGCTACAATTGTCATGGGTCGACCACTAATGGTCGACATGCATTAGGTCGACATGGTCACTAGGTCGACATGGTCATTAGGTTGACATGAACAAGGTCAACATGGAAAAAGGTCGACATGAGTTTTTCCCATTTTTTTCTTCTTCATTTTTTGAACTTTTTCATACTTTACGATCCACGTGGACTACAATTGGGAACGGTAACCTTTGCCGAGCGCAGTTGTAGCCAAGCAAGGCACCTTGACCAAAGCATAGCAAGCAAAGCAAGCCTTGCGAGGGGACACGGTGCACTAATTGGGGTTCCCCATCACTTTACGAAGAAAACGACACCAAAAAAAAGTAAAAAAACTCATATCAACCTTTTTCCATGTCGAACTTGTTCATGTCGCCGTAATGACCATGTCGACCTAGTGACCCTGTCGACCTAATGCATGTCGACCAATAGTGTTCCACCTAATGACTGTCGACCTAAGTGTGATCGACCAAATGACCCATACCCTAGCGAAAGAACAGCTTAATGTGGTATGTGGAGGGGGAAGGGGAGCACAGTGTGGGGTGTGGAGGGGAAAGGGGTGAACAATAATCAAAATAAGTGCTGGGATAACAATACTCTATGCACTGCCCCTCCCCACCACTGCATTGCGATCAAATTATTTCCTCTTTTGTTTCCCCCCCTTCCCCCTAATTTTTATTGAAAACAGGTTTTCTTTTTGCAGGGGGAAGGGAACAGAAAAGAAAATAGGAGGGGAGGGGGAGGGATACAGAACCAGGGGAACATGTTGTATACATACAGATATCAGAGATGTCAGGTAGTCAAATATAACAGTCCAATATAGGCAAAATACAAGAAATACAAAGATATCTGAAAAAATATACAGGTGGACACAGGTCAAACTGTGAAACATATCAATAGGAATCACAGGGCTAGTAAAGTCAGTACACAAGGCGAAAATCGAAGCAGAGTCAGTTAGGAGGGAAGGGAAATGCCCCCACCAACAGTTACGTACTTGTGCCATGCCACACATATCACCAACGGGGAGGAAGCTGAGGAGGAATAAGGCATAAACTCAGTTTCTTTCCATAGCAAAATGGAATTGGATTTTATTGGTGTCTAGGGGAGAAGGAGAAGGTTGTTTCCAACTTTGGGCCAATGCAGCCCTAGCTGCTATACAAATATGCCCCACCAAATATCTTTGATGATGTGTGTCAAATACTGTGACAGAGACAACATTCTAAAGGCCTTACTGGATAGTACGTATATTATGCATACACATAATAATCACAATATCAAAGGTGACCTCATATTCACCATTATAGTCTAAAAGCATAACAGAATCCATTTTGTTTCTATCTTATATAGGAAAGTATATTCATATGAACTTTATACAGGCTAAAGTACCTTTAGCCTACTTTCCAGTACAAAAACAAGTTAAGTTGGCTAGTCCGGAGTCCACGTACACACATCCGAAAGGCTCATGAAGTCCAGTTTAATTCCTAATATGTTAGTGGAAATATATATATCAAGTATATATGCAGGCACTGTGATGGGTGGCTAGTCCTAGCAGCTGAATAATAAGGGGTAGTCAAACCCTTTAAAGAACAAGAGAGGAAAAAACGTATACAGCGCTCTTTGACACAGTATGATCTATGTAAATATATACTTTTAATAATATTGTTAAAATAGTTTGAACAAATTAAAAACATTCAATCTAAAATAATATTCTTGTATTCTATGTCTCACTTTTTGAGTATAGGTGGACTTTGAGACCTAATTGGTCCTAACACCAACCAATATGCAGAGCACCAATTGGTACATTTAAAACCAGCATGAATACAGTCAAATATACGGACCAGATGTGTGATAATTTATCCAATTGGATGTAGTTTACCCAGTCTGTGTTCCGTTTGGAAAGGTTCCCATAGGTGCAAGTTCGTATGGCAACGATGACAATTTTTTGGGGTCCTGGTTCACAGTTCACTGGAGGTTCCGTGTTCCGATGAGTGGATTCTCCTGTATGCGTAGTGGGCAATGGCAAGCCAATATGGAGTCCTGGTTCACGGAAACCAAAGGATGCAGGGTCCTGACTGTAGGTGGTGATGCAATGGTGGTGCTGGTCAGCAAATGTCCACACAGGTCTCAGCCTAACGCGTTTCGCTGCTCCAGGCAGCTTTGTCAAAGGTATACAATGTACGATATACTGTATCATGGATGAGGTATTTCTACAGATTCCAGAAAGTATAGAGTAGGGACAGATTCAGTTGGATACATAGTGTATATATATATATTTCACTTACCCTGTGATTCTATGAATGGAGGTAAAGGATATGCTTGCTAAAATCCATAACAAAGTATAGGCATTAATGTCCAAGGAGAGATGCTAACTATGCATAGTTGTCCTCCCGATTGCAAAGGTTCTTAGTGGACTGCACGATATGCAGTGATGAACCAGGTTCTGTAGACAGAAAGTAGTGTGGGGGTATGATTGTATAGAAAAGCTATACAGATAATGTGAGCGGTTTTGATAAGTTTGTCTGAATGAGTGAGTTTTCAGGGAACGCTTGTATGTGATAGGGCATTCCATAGTATGGATGCAGTCTGAGGAAAGTTTGTAGTTGTGCATGGGAACAAGTAATGAGTGTGGATGAGGGACGTAGATCTTGTGAAGAGTGGACTGGCCAGTCTGAGAGATATTTTGAGATAAGCAAAGAAAAATATAGTATGTTAGTGTAGTATGGTTACTAACCTTGTGTGTAAGTAATGGTAGAATACAGGCTACCCAATGAGAAAAATGTGATATTGATGAAACAGATTACACTGTATTGGATTAGGCAAACAAAAGACCTGTATACATCTAGCCCCCACCCCGGGCTAGATTAAGCAAAGGATTTATAGACAGTTTTTCTTTGTACTTGCAAAAATAACCTGCATTCTTTTGTACCTACAGATAATGTACCCAGTATGTGGATGATCTACCTTTGTACTCTAACTTATTTAAAGTATCGGTATCAGATACTAAACAGTTGTGTTTTCTTGCAGAACTGGACAAAAGGTGTCACAAGACAAAATTCAACGGTGTGCTGACATAGTTAAATACCTAAGTCATTATTTGGCACCAGGCCAAAGACAATAAAACCCTCAGAGGGGGGAGCTTCGGTACACATATATTAAGATATATATATATATATATATATATGTATGACCAGATGATAAATATCTGAATACAGTACATTTTTTGCTAATACTAGATTAGCTGAAGGCTGCATAAGCCTGAGGCCATATAAGAGCCCAATTTTTTGTGATTGGTTGTTTATGACTAAGCAGTTGCTAGGTAGATCATGGTTTTCGGTTGTATTTTTCCTATAGGATTATAGGGCTGTCAGTCAAGGGTTTAGGGGTTGGTCTCAGGATAATATATAATCCATAGTCATGTGCCTCAGACTTACTCTTGCCATTTTGTATGGCCCAGGAAGGCTGAGTATATTGCCTCTTTGATTGCATTGTGCTGTTTTACCCCTTTGTTTCCTTTAGAGAGTTTATTTGCTGCCTCCCTCGTTTTCCCTCTTCCTTTGTAACAGTCCCCTGTGTGCTGTGTTCTTTGTCTACTGCCCTTGACATGCCGCCCCCCCGCCGCTCCGCCCTCCTCCCGCCACCTCATGGAGGCCGCGGGCTCCCCACGCTCGCGATACCGGAGTGCGCCCCCTCGGAGGTTGCTTCCGGCATCTGCCGGATCGCTGCGGGGTCGGGCCGCTGCGGCCCACGCCCCTGCCAGCGGTGATCATGCGGCCGGTGTCCGCACTGCCCATGCCGCTGAGGGATGCGTCTCGGCTGGGTCGCAGTTGCGGGCATCCCCGGCGACCTCTGTGCGCCGGGTGGCACCCTCGCCCGGTGCGGCTAGCTCCGGCTCGTCTCCCTTTCCCTCCCCGCCGGCGGCTACGACCAGCGGCGCGGGTGCCCACGTGGTGCCTGGCATCCGCGGGCGGGCTGCGGTGGGTGAGGGGGGCATCCCCTATAGGGGGGACAGATCATTGTGGGGTTACAGGAGGCTCCTGTGCCCTATATTCCTCAGGCCGGGGCGGCTGCGGATGGGCTCTCCCCCGCAGGGGGGCCGTTTTCTCCCGCATATATTGTTGGGGATGGGGTGGTTAGGACAGGCCCTGAGGCGTTAAGGGTGGTGGGGATTGCACGGACTGCTTCGGGGATGGGGTCCCCGGCTGGGGATCTCATAGCGGGGGGCCTTTTCACTTGGCTCCCCGTCAGCCGCGGGATATCTGCTCGCGTCGGCATACCCGGGCATCGGCTTCCAGGCTCTTCCCCCCAGTGGGGGGAGCTGGTGGAGATGCAGTCATCCATTGCTGCTGCTTTCCACCTGCCTGGCCCTCCTCTGTCATTTGCCGCACCTCACGGGTTTGCCGGGGGGCAGTTTTTCCCCGGTGGCCTTCCCTGGCCACTTGCGCAGGCGTTTCCTGCATCCTCCGGAGCGCCTTTCATAGGCCTCCCGGTTTCATCCTCACCGCACTTTTCACCGTATTTTGCAAGTTCGGCCGCTGGCGTCCAACCCACGTGGTCAGTTGGTGGCCCCTGGGTTGCGATCCCCCCCCTGCCTTTGGGGGCTCGTATGCCGGGTCCTCCCCGGCTGGGGCGAACCCGTTGGCCCAATTTTGGCAGCCACCCCCCGCTCCTACTCCGTTCCATCCTGGTTCATTGGGATTTCCCGGGTCGGCCGGGCACCTTCCACCTCCCGTGTGGCTTCCTGCCTACACCGTTAGTGGCGCGACGGGGGTCGGGGCTACCTTCCCCCACGCTGTTTCGTCCTCCTCTATGGGGTGTCCTCTCCCGCTGGCCCCCCTCCGCTGAGCGAATGTGCTTTGCCCCCACTCCCGCCTGTTCCCCCCATTTCTGTTGATGCGCTGGTTTCTCCTGCACCTGTTATCCCTTCTGTTTCCTTCACTCAGGTGATGTCGAGTTCCGGGACTTTCGTCGCGGAGGGGCCGGAGGTTGGAGAGATCTGCGGCCGCGGCACCGATGGGAGATGTTCCACCCCAACCGGAGATGGGTGAAGCGGATGATGCTGTTCCGGGTCCTTCAGGAGCTGGTGAGCTTGCTATTCCTTCTCATTGTTCTTCTAGCACTTCTTCCACCTCTTCTAGTAGTGTTTCTTCAGGTTTTCCGCGGCATCCGCGTAAACTAGCTAGGCTTATTGCGCGGCGCGTGGCTAAGGAATCGCGAAAGGCGACAGCGCCGGCGATGGCGGTTCCCTCTGAACCCCCCGTTATACGGAGATGGTGCATTGCACCAATACGGCCGTTACGCGGGGGGTTCGCAAGTGGATGCGGGAGAAAATCCGGAAGGGGAAGTACGTTGACATCTTCCCCCTTACGGATGAAATGCGGCAGGCTTTTGACGCAGCTAAGAAAACGGGGGGCATTGGGGAGAGTGCTTTCTGTAATTTTCACCAGTGGTTGCGGGGTTTCTTGGTTTTCACGGCTTGCTACAACTTGGTTAAATATCTCTTTCTGGTGCATGACATGTACTTGAAGTCCAAGGGCTCCGCTTGGCGAGATTACGACGAGAAATTCCGTCGTAATCAGGATGGTAACCCCATTCTGCCCGCGGGTTTTAAGGATGTCGAGGTTTGGTTGGAGGTCACGCAACAGGTTAAGCCCACTCGGACGCCACGGGCAAGAAGTCCTTGGCGGCCGGTGTTTTGGGTTCCCGCTCATCGGGGAAAGGCAAGTGTTTTGCCTACAACGAAGGCAAATGCACTAGGGGCGTAAATTGTCGTTTTCGCCACTCGTGCAAGTTGTGCGGGGCCGGTCACCCGGCCAAGGACCTCACCTCGGCGGCGAGCGGTAAGCCCTCTGCTCCTGCCGAGGCTGGAGAAGTTGGTAAGTAAGGCTCCCTCCCCTATTCGGGTTCCCGAATTGCGGCGTTGGCTTCATTTATACCCCGACAAGTCGGCAGCGTTATTCCTTTTGGAGGGTTTTAGTCATGGTTTTCGCCTGCCCATTTCGGATTCGGTGCATGCGGTGGTGCGCCTGAATTTGAGGTCGGCTCGCGAATTCCCGCACGAGGTCCAGCGGAAAGTGGACGCGGAGATCGGCTTGGGGCGCATGTGTGGGCCCTACGCCTTTCCCCCTCTGCCCTCCTTGTGCATTTCCCCCGTGGGGTGGTGCCCAAGAAGGCCCCGGGTAAGTTCCGCCTGATACAGCACTTGTCGCATCCTCATGGTGTTTCGGTTAATGACTCCATTCCCGAGGCCATGTGCAGGGTGCGTTATCAGTCTTTTGATGAGGTTTTGCGCTTTGTTCGGGACTGTGGTCCGGGGGGCCTGTTGGCGAAATTAGACGTTGAATCGGCTTTTTGGCTCCTTCCCCTGCACCTTGATTCCCTGCGGATTCTGGGTTTCAAATTGGGGGCCGAGTTTTACGTGGATCGGTGTCTCCCCATGGGCTGTTCAGTCTCCTGCGCCTATTTTGAGAGATTTAGCACCTTTTTGCATTGGTGCGTCCAGGCCGCCTCCGGCCACCCCGGGGTGGCTCACTACCTGGACGATTTTCTCTTTATGGGCCCAGGGGGAAGTTCTGTCTGTGGCGATATTCTGTAGGTTGCCAGGTCCTTGTTCGAAAGTTTGGGGGTTCCCGTCGCGCTGGACAAGTGTGAGGGCCCCTCCAGTTGTCTTAGCTATTTGGGAATTGAAATAGACACAGTGGCGGGTTGCTGTCGCCTCCCTGATGATAAAGTGCGTAAGCTTTTGGGTTTAATTCACGATTGTTTGGGCAAGCGCAGGGTTCGGCTTAAGCAGGTGCAGTCATTGCTAGGTTCCTTCAACTTTGCGTGCCGGATTATCCCCATGGGTAGGGTTTTCTGTCGCAAACTTGAACGGGCCACGGCGGGGACGGTCAAGCAGCATCACACCGTGTACCTCTCCCGCGAGATCAGGGATGATTTTCGAGTGTGGGCTTCTTTCCTGGTGTCCTTCAACAGGGAGGTTTTGTGTCCTCCCCCTTGTTGTTCCAACAGTTGGCTCCAGTTGTTCACTGATGCCTCGGGCAGTCAGGGTTTTGGGGCATTTTTTGCCGGGTCGTGGTGCGCTGCTGCTTGGCCGTCCTCTTGGGTGGCATGGGGTTTCACCAAGAACCTCCTTTTGCTTGAATTGTTCCCGATCATCGTTGCTCTGGAGTTGTGGGCCTGCCAGTTCTCGAATCGGGACATCTCGTTCCGTTGCGACAACTTGGGAGTGGTGCACGCCATCAATAATCATCGTTCTTCTTCTCCACAGGCTTTGCGGCTGTTGCAACATCTTGTGCTAGTTTGCTTGCGGCGCAATATTAATTTCAGGTCCCGTCACGTTCCAGGAATCGACAATGGGATTGCGGATGCGTTGTCTCGGTTCCAGTTTGATAAATTCTGTGCGTTGGTTCCGGGAGCAGCGGCGGAGGGTTTACCGTGCCCGCCTTCTGTCATATTGGCCCTCATTCCGAGTTGTTCGCTCGCAAGCTGCTTTTAGCAGCATTGCACACGCTAAGCCGCCGCCTACTGGGAGTGAATCTTAGCTTATCAAAATTGCGAACGAAAGATTCGCAATATTGCGAAAAGACTTCTCTGTGCAGTTTCTGAGTAGCTCAAGACTTACTCTTCCAGTGCGATCAGTACAGTGCTTGTCGTTCCTCGTTTGACGTCACTAACACACCCAGCGTTCGCCCAGACACTCCTCCGTTTCTCCAGCCACTCCCGCGTTTTTCCCAGAAACGGTAGCGTTTTTTCACACACTCCCATAAAACGGCCTGTTTCCGCCCAGAAATACCCACTTCCTGTCAATCACATTACGATCACCAGAACGAAGAAAAAACCTCGTAATGCCGTGAGTAAAATACCAATCTTCATAGCAAATTTACTTGGCGCAGTCGCAGTGCGAACATTGCGCATGCGCAATTAGCGGAAAATAGCTGCGATGCGAAGAAAATTACCGAGCGAACAACTCGGAATGACCACCATTGTCGAGTCGGGTTAGCTGCTCTGGCCAGGTGTGCGTTGGCTCCTTCCACGCTCAGGGCGTATGATGTGGCCTGGCGTGATTGGTCGGCCTTTCAAAGTAGGACGTTTTGATGGCCTTTGTTTGGGAAAATTATCAAGGGGGTAGGTCTAAAGCGGCCATGTCTTCTGCCCTTGCGGGCATTTCCTTTCACTCTCGGCTCCACGGGATGACGGACCCCACCGGGTCTTTTGTCCTTTCCAGAGCACTTAAAGGATGGGCTAGGATGCGACCGCCGCCCGCGGACTCCCGTAGACCCATGACTTTGCAGCTTCTAACGGAGTTGCTGGGTGTGCTGCCTCGAATTGCGGCCTCGGAGTTCGAGGTGGCCCTTTTTAGTTGTGCTTTTGTCCTAGCTTTCTTTGGGGCTTTCAGGGTGAGCGAGTTAGTGGCGTGCAGTAAGTCATCTCGTGATTCTGGTATGCTTTACGGCGATGTGCGCCTGCAGGATGGCCGGTTGCTCTGTAGAATTGTGCGGTCCAAGACAGATCAAACAGGTCGGGGTCGCTGGGTGTCCTTGGAGGCCCGGGAGGATGCAAGTGTTTTCTCGCTGCGGCTAGCGCAGGAGTATCTCCGGTTGAGGCCTTCGGGTGGCGACCAGTTGCTAGTGCATGCACACGCTGGCCCGCTGACTAAGTTCCAATTTGCTGCAGTGTTTAAGAAATGTTTGGAGGCGCTAGGCTTGCGCGGGGCGGACTTCGGTACCCATTCCTTTCGGATTGGAGCGGCTACCCATGCCGCGGCTACGGGCTCCTCCCCGGCGGCTATTCGGGAGATGGGCCGTTGGAAGTCTGCCTCCTATAAGTCTTATGTTCGTTTTGATAAGATTTAGGTGCGCCTGTTGCGCTAACCCAAAAACTTGTTTACTCATCGGTTTTTGAACGTTTACCGTTCAGGAATCGAGGGTGTGAAGTGAATTTTTTAATTTTCCTCCGAGGGGGCCTAATTTCAATTGGCTATTCTCTGACGGTCCACGGGAGGTTTTTTGAGTTTTCTCCTTCACTTGGGTTATTTCTGTTTATTGCATTTATCTAAGTTTTGTGTTTCCAATTTCTGATGTTCGGTTGTTTTTCTTTTTCAGCCGTCGTTGATTTTGGGGAGCGAGTGTGGCTGGTTGGCCATTCTTATATTTTTTGGGCGGCAAGGCATCCTAGGGAGCTGACGTTTTTGGGTCTAGAGAGTTTCGTTGGTTAGGTGTTTGTGGTATGCTTTAGTGTGATTTGTTGCGGCTCCTTTTTCACCGTGAGCACCGCTGGGGTCGCCCCAGCTGTATTGTCCTGCATTTGGGCGGCAATGATTTGGGCCGAGTTAAAGGCATCGACTTAATTTTGTCCATTAAGGTGGATTTGGTGGCGATTCGCTGTCACTGGCCAGGAGTCCGTATTGTGTGGTCTGAGATAGTTCCGCATTTTCATTGGCAAGGTGCGGTGCATTTCTAGGCTCTTGAGAAAGCTCGCAAGAAGGTGAATTCGGTGGTGTCGCTGTTTGTTAGGGCCATAGGTGGCGTGGCTGTCAGGCATCCTTTACTTGTGCTGCGTAATAGGCAGTTCTACAAGGAGGATGGGGTTCATCTTTCTCTGGACGGATTTCAGATTTTCCTGGAGGATGTTTTTGGTCCTTTTCGTTTGGGCTCTTTAGTTTTTCTTGTTTGCTTGTTCGGATGGCGGTGATGGTTTTGTTAAACCTTTGTGGCGGGAAGTCGCTACCAACCAGCGGTCAAACAGGCATAAGTGGTCATTGTGGGGCACCCTCTTTAGAAGGACGGCAGGTATGTCCTTCCCTTGCGGGTGGACATTTAGACGTTCCCCTGCGGGAACTGAATGTTTGCCAGAGATAAGAGTGGTGAGGCCAGCACAATGCGGGTTATGCAGGAAGGAGGCTGTGTTTGGTTAGGCCCCTCCTTGGTTTGTTGGATTTCATCTAAGTGACTGGAGCTGGTGTCTGGTAGCGACTTTTCCTTTGCCATCCTCCAATCTAAATTTTACTTTACAATCTAAATTAAGTTCCATTTCAATTACAGTTATAGTTTAAAGAGTTGGTCAGCGATCAATAAATATCGTCTGACCTTTAACTCCAGCTACCGTGTCCGTGTCTTTATTTCAGTGTGTGTCGTTTATTTTAGTGATAAGCTAGCTTAAGAAAGGTTTATGTTAATCGCAATAAAGTTATGGGCGCCTTATATGCATGCATTCAAGTTCATAACAGAAGAAATTATAGAATGTAATACAATATACTGAAATGAGTATGTGAATTAGTATTAGTAATAGTAAAGTGTTGCTGCCAACTTTTGCTATGGGAAATGTCATGAGTTATGCAAATTTAAGGGTTAGTAGCATGAATTATATGGCACAAGCTTACTACGGTAGGATGAAGTTTAATGGAGAAATACATATTACACTTTACAAGGATTACAAATTATTTGATAATGATAAGATAATGCTATGAGAAAGCAATAGCATGTGGATGTTTACTGAGGATGTTTTTGGGTTGAAAAAAAAATACAACATAGTTTAAGGCTAAAAAGGAACTATATTATGTGTAACAGGTGTTAAGGGGTAAAGTAAAGCGCAACGGAGTTTGCTGCGCTATGTGAGAAATGAATAATAAGGCCAGAGGTGTGCTCTACTGTTTCAAAGGTAGTAAAGTTTCCTTACTGATAGAAAGAGTTTATAGGAGTTTGAAAAATATTTTTCAATAAATATGTGGAATGTTGAAAATAAAAAGTCATAATTTGACAGGGAAGGTTTAAAGAATGAAGCATTATTAATCTACAAAGGAGACAGGAATGGCAGAATTTGAATCATGGCATGGTCCAATCATTGGTTCAATAGTGGTAGAATTACACCTAAAACTCTGCTTAGTCTCTCTTCTGTATAATTTTTTTTTTTGTTATTCTTTTTGGTATCCAGCAAAGATATATTATCCAGAGACTGATTCAAAAATACAAAATGATTTGACTGTTCAAATGTGTCACACAAATTATTTAAACAGTTACAAGAATATCAAAAGCTGCAAGAATTTTGGAAGGATATGTAACCAACACGAACATTCAGTCTGGCACAGGACAAATCAATGAGAGAGTGGAGATGGTGTTATGGTGAGAAGTTGCTTATGTTTCGGTTCCATTACAGATCGCATAGGATGGTCCTTGGCAAGTACCGCTGACTGCACAGGAAAATGGAAAGTGATAGGCGCAAAAACACATATGAGAGGGTCCTTACATCTGATATAGATGAATGTGAGAAAGTCCCCTTGTGATCCCTTTATAGAGTGTTTGTAGGTGTCCTCTGTAGCGTCCTCAAAAACAGTAGTCTCTTATCTCAAGACAAAGAAGCAAATCATAGGGCAGACCAATTTGGAAAAGGACGGGACAACAAAATTTATTTCACAAAACACTCACAATAGATAAAAAGATACAAGGCATATAACCACACACATAGGTGGGTAAAACAGGGTGCTGGCAGCTGGAAAACGAATTACCCTCCCAAGAGGAAACACTGAAGAGTCCGGACTTCTACAGCGGATCAGAAGGGAAGGTCATCCAAAGAAGACAGCTCCACTGCTCCACACCTGGTACCACTAGCTTGACGCGTTTCGGACACCAAAGTCCTTCATCAGAAGCATAGTGGTAGTCTCTTAGAGGGGCATATTTATACCCCTAGATATCATGTATAATTAGCCACACAAATGTCTTATTTGCCCGCCAAACGGCGCGGCATTACCAGCCGCGAACGGAAGTGGTCACCCCCGGAAGCGGAAGTGCGTGTGCGTTCCATCGGTGGAGACAGGAAGTAGTTTTTGCGTTCCATCTCCGGGAAAAATAGGCGGAACTTGATGTAATCAAAACAGAAGCTCTGTTATCTTGTCCTCCAATAGTATCAAAGCAAAAAACGTCCATATGTCCATCATAAAAGAAACAGAAAGAGGAATCAGGAGAATGTAGTTCCAAATAAAAAACAATAAAAACAATAGCAGCATGAGACTTCATATTTTACAGCAGAGGTGGATTATAAACACATTTATAAAAAATATTCCGAATAAAAAAATAGCAGCATGAGACTTCATATTTGACAAACAAAGGTGAATTATAAACACATTTTCTAAAATATTTATAAAAAACATATTTATAAAAACCACTTCAACTCAAATTCACCATTGAGTCCTCCTGGAGTCAGTGTTTTTAAAGTGTGAATCCACTTCATTTCTGCCTTTGCCAATCTTATATCATCATCTTTGTTTTTCCATGATGGCAGAATAGCTTGTATTCCCCAGAAGGACTTAATTGCCCCTGGATTAGAATTATGAGCTTTCTTGAAGTGGGCTGATACTGTGTGAGTTTCAAGTCCCTTTTTAATATTATAAGTGTGTTCAGCTAGACGAACTTTCAAATTTCTACTGGTTTTACCAATATAAACCAGCCCACACTTACATTCTAACCCATACATGACATTTTTCGTATTACACGTAAGGAATTCTCTGATGGGATAGGTAATATTTTTCACACAGAAATCCTTGATTTTACTCGGACCCTTTACCAGTCTGCATATAGTGCATAAACCACATCTGTGGAATCCCAAAGTTCTGATGCTAGATCTTTTTACTTCATCTAAAGTACTTCTAACAAGTTTATCCTTAATGCTAGGGGCACGTCTATAGATAAAAACAGGTTTGTCAGGTAGTTTATCCCCTATTATTGGATCCTGTTTTAAAATCTTCCAATTATTCCTAAAAACAATCTCAATCTCCTTATGTTGAGAATTAAAATTACTGATAAAAGACCAGCAAATTCTGTCATCCTTACGATCCTTTTTGGAGTTCACTAAAAGACTTTGTCTCTCTATACTCAAGGCTTTTTCTTTTGCCCCTTCTATTTGTTCCTCTTGGTAGCCTTTTTCTATAAAGCGTTGGCCCATTTCCTTCATTTGTTCTTTACAAGTATCTTCCTCAGTGCAATTCCGTCTCACCCTCAAAAACTGGCTGTACGGAATCCCATCAAGCCAGTTCCTGTGGTGAAGACTCTGCCTGTCAATATAACCATTACAGTCAGTGTCTTTTCTGAAGGTTTTAGTGTGAAGGTGTCCATCCTTCACATAAATGCACAAATCCAAAAAGGAAAGTTCGGACTCGCTACTTTTAAAAACAATGTTAATATTTAAAAGATTACGGTTTAAATTATCACAGAAAACAGACAAATCATTCTGTGTTCCACTCCATACTAGGAAGATGTCGTCTATATAGCGACTCCAGGACACCAGACCCGCACCCAGTTCGCCATCGGACCACACCGCAGTTTCCTCCCAGAACGCCATAAAGAGGTTGGCGTAACTGGGTGCGAATCTAGTGCCCATAGCTGTACCTACTGTCTGTAAGTAGTAAGTCCCGTTGTAAAAGAAATAATTGTTTGTTAAAATGAATTTTATACTTTTTAATATAAAAAACCTAACCTCAGGAGACAAAAACAGACCTATCTAAAAAGAAAGAGACAGCCTGTAATCCAAAATCAGTATTAATAATTGTATATAATGTGGAGACATCCCCACTGGCCATAAGGTAAGTTTCCTTCCACTCTAGGTTGCTCAACATTCGTAACACATCTCCTGTGTCCTTCAAAAAAGCTCTCGTCTCTTTTACTAAGGGTTGGAGATATGAGTCAATAACTGCTGACAAATTTGAGGTGATGCTATTCACCCCAGAGACGATGGGTCTTCCGGGGGGGTGGAGGGGGTCCTTATGGATTTTTGGCAGCACATATATGGTTGGAACAGAGGGGTGAGTAATATTGATGAAATCCGATTCCGATTGGGTGAGGACCCCACTTTCCACGGCTTCCCTAGTGAGATCTGTCAGATCTTTCTTAATTCTATTCGTGGGGTCATTCCTTAATTTTTTATAAGTGTTACCATTCACTAATTGTCTGTCAATCTCTGCCATATACTCACATTTATCCATAAGGACCACCCCTCCACCCTTATCTGCAGGTTTAATAATTAATTCTTTATCATCTTTCAATGAATTTAGGGCAATGCGTTCTTTATAAGTAAGGTTACACCTCTTCACTTTTTTCTGTAAAACATTTTCTACCTCCTTATTCACGATTTTACCAAAGGATTCAATAAAACTTCCTCTACAATGTGTAGGGTAGAAAGTTGACTTTGGTCTGAAAGTGGAAGTTGAAGGACCTCCACCCCCATGGTTCAAAGCCTCATCCCCGTCTTTAGCCACAAAAAATTTCTTTACTGTTAGCTTACGAGTAAACTTCTCTAAATCAATGTAAAATTGAAAAGGGTCAGCTTTACTGGTCGGGGCATATTTCAAACCTTTCATTAACACATTTGTTTCATCTTTTGTCAATTCCTTTTTACTTAAGTTAAATATTTTCATACCTAATTGTTCATTTTGTTTATATTCGACTGGCTGGACTTTTTTCTTAGGTCTCTTTCTAATACCTGCACGTTTGCCTCTTTTAAATCTCCTTTTATTTAAAATCTCCTTCTGTTTCCCCTCGGTTCCCAGTTTAAAAAAGGGGTATGGATCTCTTGATCTTCTCTAGGTAGGAGATGATACCTATTTCTATTGGGAGTGAAGTTTCCTCGCCTCCAATCCTTTCTATTATTTCTCTCCTCATCATCTCTCCACCCTCTGTTATATTGCCTATCAGATCTCCAAGATTCTCTCTCATTAGGCCTCCAAATCTCCTTTACTAGAGGTTTTCTTTTTCTTTCCCTTTCTATTTTTTTCCACTGAGTAGGAGGTTTCTTTTTATCCTCAACAGAACTACATATTTCAGTCTGTGGGGCATCTCCAATATCCTTTTTACTCCTATATTCCTCCCTATCCCTCTTAAACTTTTTAACCTTTTTCTCTTTTAGGTCTCTTGTCTCTTTATTTAATTTTCGTAGGATTTCAGTTTCAGCTTCCTTGAAATCCTCCAAATCCCTGCATGGAGTAACCAGCAATTGGATTTTGGAGATTTCACTATTAATAGTCTCCAAATTAGACTTCCGTTCCTTTATAATAAGATCCATTAATCTAAATGAGCATTGCTCCAGTATTTTATTCCATTCACTGGAGAAATCCTCATTTGTACCTGTAAAAGAAGGTGGTTTATTCATTTTTAGGCCTTTAGGGATTAGTTGATCGGCCTGATATTTCTCTAGTGTCAAAATTTCCCAAAAAAGGCGATTTTCTTTTAACACCAAAGTTTCTAATTTAGATAAAATTGAGGATAAATCCTCATCACAAGTGGCAGTATCCACTCCCTCATCAAAAATACTAACAAGAAGTTCCCTTCTACTTTCTCTAAATGAGAACATGGCTGCAGCAGATGATTAATAGTGAAAAAAACAATGGAAATGCAAAAATGGATTAAACACCATGCGCTGCCAATATTGTGTATGCAGCCAACCACTAACACTGGAACCTTTCACAGAAATTCCACAAACAATAGATGCACAGGAAAATGGAAAGTGATAGGCGCAAAAACACAAATGAGAGGGTCCTTACATCTGATATAGATGAATGTGAGAAAGTCCCCTTGTGATCCCTTTATAGAGTGTTTGTAGGTGTCCTCTGTAGCGTCCTCAAAAACAGTAGTCTCTTATTTCAAGACAAAGAAGCAAATCATAGGGCAGACCAATTTGGAAAAGGACGGGACAACAAAATTTATTTCACAAAACACTCACAATAGATAAAAAGATACAAGGCATATAACCACACACATAGGTGGGTAAAACAGGGTGCTGGCAGCTGGAAAACGAATTACCCTCCCAAGAGGAAACACTGAAGAGTCCGGACTTCTACAGCGGATCAGAAGGGAAGGTCATCCAAAGAAGACAGCTCCACTGCTCCACACCTGGTACCACTAGCTTGACGCGTTTCGGACACCAAAGTCCTTCATCAGAAGCATAGTGGTAGTCTCTTAGAGGGGCATATTTATACCCCTAGATATCATGTATAATTAGCCACACAAATGTCTTATTTGCCCGCCAAACGGCGCGGCATTACCAGCCGCGAACGGAAGTGGTCACCCCCGGAAGCGGAAGTGCGTGTGCGTTCCATCGGTGGAGACAGGAAGTAGTTTTTGCGTTCCATCTCCGGGAAAAATAGGCGGAACTTGATGTAATCAAAACAGAAGCTCTGTTATCTTGTCCTCCAATAGTATCAAAGCAAAAAACGTCCATATGTCCATCATAAAAGAAACAGAAAGAGGAATCAGGAGAATGTAGTTCCAAATAAAAAACAATAAAAACAATAGCAGCATGAGACTTCATATTTTACAGCAGAGGTGGATTATAAACACATTTATAAAAAATATTCCGAATAAAAAAATAGCAGCATGAGACTTCATATTTGACAAACAAAGGTGAATTATAAACACATTTTCTAAAATATTTATAAAAAACATATTTATAAAAAACATATTTATAAAAACCACTTCAACTCAAATTCACCATTGAGTCCTCCTGGAGTCAGTGTTTTTAAAGTGTGAATCCACTTCATTTCTGCCTTTGCCAATCTTATATCATCATCTTTGTTTTTCCATGATGGCAGAATAGCTTGTATTCCCCAGAAGGACTTAATTGCCCCTGGATTAGAATTATGAGCTTTCTTGAAGTGGGCTGATACTGTGTGAGTTTCAAGTCCCTTTTTAATATTATAAGTGTGTTCAGCTAGACGAACTTTCAAATTTCTACTGGTTTTACCAGTATAAACCAGCCCACACTTACATTCTAACCCATACACGACATTTTTCGTATTACACGTAAGGATCCAATAATAGGGGATAAACTACCTGACAAACCTGTTTTTATCTATAGACGTGCCCCTAGCATTAAGGATAAACTTGTTAGAAGTACTTTAGATGAAGTAAAAAGATCTAGCATCAGAACTTTGGGATTCCACAGATGTGGTTTATGCACTATATGCAGACTGGTAAAGGGTCCGAGTAAAATCAAGGATTTCTGTGTGAAAAATATTACCTATCCCATCAGAGAATTCCTTACGTGTAATACGAAAAATGTCGTGTATGGGTTAGACATCTATTGTTTGTGGAATTTCTGTGAAAGGTTCCAGTGTTAGTGGTTGGCTGCATACACAATATTGGCAGCGCATGGTGTTTAATCCATTTTTGCAAGTACCGCTGACTACTGATACAGCCGTTGCAAAGGCTGCAGAAGAAGGACATCTAGATCCATGAGCTCGCACTGGAATGAAAAGGTCAGAGACCGGAGCTTAAAGGAACCTAAAACTCAAAATTGTATGGAGATACAGAGACTATTACTACTATTACTACCACAGAGTTATATTAAACCCTGCAATCGAGATGGAGATAAGCATTGATAATAGACTATGTACTTGTAAGCGAATATCCTACAGAACTTTTAACATTTTTGAAAGTATACGGGAGCGATGTTATTTATAACAGCATTAGGACTTGATTTCTTTTTCTTTGAAGAGAGAGCGAGCAGAAGTGTGGTGTAGGTATGAGTACTCATCCATTATTGTGGATGGGAATTATTTCAATAAGACCCTTCCTTCCTCTTTTCTAAGCAGGAAATCCAGAGAGATGACCGGTGTAAAGATCACCCTTTGAAAAACGTGGTTGTGAGTATTGTACTCCATTTGAAGAGAGATGTATAGATTGATGTATGGATAATTTAGGATATTATTCTGAGGAGTATCCAGTCCAGCAATACCATTAATTGTTGGAAAGATTTTGGGTACTGCTGCTATATAAATATTATTGCTAATTATTATTATTATTATTATTATTATTATTATTATAATTGTTAGATATGTATACAAAGACACCAGCATTGTATAGTAACAGGCCAAAGTTCTCTATGTAAGTTACATTTGATGTGATTACCAAAACTTTATAGAGTTGTGATAATAGTGAAACAGGTACATGTGTATAGATACGACAGCATCTCAAGATAGAACCACTAGTGATAATATTAGCTACACACATATGGAGTGAATTTCATTTAGTTGAAATAAAATAGGTCAATAATACAAGAAAAATTACCTTATGCAGAGAGGAAAGATTGATTTAATGAAATGTGAAAGGATTGTTACCATATACAAACCTAATGTTATAGATGTGCTAGATATAAGGATTTCGGTATATAAAAAGTAATGGTTACATAGGATGTTCATTAAAGTTTATGATTTAGTATTCGATTATACTGTACTTCGATTATACTGTACTTTACCAGGAGTAGATTTAGAGGCTCAAGGAGATATCATACATAACTGGGAATGTTAGTTGCCACTATGTCCTTAGGATATGATATACAATTGGTTACCTATTAATTCTGAAGATGTTTGTAATTTAAGAAGACTAACTTAGCAATTTTATACAATACACATAATAACTTGAGAAAAGTTTTCTTACAGGATGAACTATTCCTAAAAAGAGTGATTGACCCAGTAATCAGGAAACATGTTTTTGTAACCAGAGCATCAATAAAACCTTGAATTGGTGGAGGTGGCTAATAAGTTCTCCTATGGCTAATGGAGTTTTATGATTAATCAACTGGGAGTTGATGTTTTATTTTATCTAAAGTTATTGATAACATGACTGAAATTTATGATAAGACATTCCAGGACATTGGACATGAACTATTATGATACCACATTGTTCTACACTCTTTAATACCACAAATTGGAGGATATTGTTTGATTTCCGGAACAGCAATTTGAGTTCACTGCTGTGCTTATTTGACCAATGACATTACAGATCCGGCTACGTGTATTGCCAATTATATGAAGAAGGCCCAATATATAAAAGAAGAACTTTAACAAGGACATTATGATGTGGACTGGAAAGGATAAATGTTTAAAGCCTAGTATTCAATTTTCAGGATTAGGAAAATGTTTTTAAAGTATATTGTATGTGATGATGTATTCTGTGAAGAGGTTTATTCTTGTGACCATTATAGCCATTCTTTTGATGTACACTGTCTACAGGTGTGGCCTATGCTGTATCTAGAAGGCTACTGCCAGACGCAGGACAGCAGTACTACATGAAATGATCATTAGCGAACTATACGTTCCCAGAAATTCCCCTGAGATGACAGGGCACATGGATAATGTCCCTGATCAGAGGGTGGAACTGTCAAATACTGTGACAGAGACAACATTCTAAAGGCCTTACTGGATAGTACATATATTATGCATACACATAATAATCACAATATCAAAGGTGACCTCATATTCACCATTATAGTCTAAAAGCATAACAGAATCCATTTAGTTTCTATCTTCTATCTTATATAGGAAAGTATATTCATATGAACTTTATACAGGCCAAAGTACCTTTAGCCTACTTTCCAGTACAAAAACAAGTTAAGTTGGCTAGTCCGGAGTCCACGTACACACATCCGAAAGGCTCATGAAGTCCAGTTTAATTTCTAATATGGATTATTGTATACTTTAATATTATCAATGACATATGGTTGAATGCAAGAGCCAACTTTGTCACAAGGACGTGTTTTGCTGAATATTTCTTGTTTGTTCTTACCAATTGTCCTAATATGGGTATAATATTGTACTCCAGATGTATGAGATCATCTGGGAGTGTGATGAGAAGTGGGTGTAACTGAATATTCTAAAAACCAGTGCATTGTTGATTCATTTTGACCCAGGCTGAGAGAATGTGGTCTCTCAACCTGTATACGGGCGTGGTCCTTACAATAAATAATCATATGCTTTTCTAAATCTGACATCAATTCAGTCTTTTACTTAACAGCAACTCAAACAGCAACAAGATGGTTAAATTAGAAGTGGACAGGTGGTACCTCAGCAGGAATAATGTGGAATAGAGCTCAGGCCGCGGGGGTGTGTGGGGGGGGGGGGGGGGGGGCGAGTGACAGGTTTAAGACCTTGTTAATCAATGTAAATATCTCCCCCAGAATTTTTGAAGGGATGGACGGGTCCAGCAAATATGAAAATTATTGCCTATTTCCCCACAGTTACGCCAACAATATTTGGAGCAAGACTGACAAAATGTATGTAACCTATCAGGTGTTAAATACAGTCTATTAAGAAGTTTGATATGCATCTCTGTGTGATTCAAGCACCTAGACATTCGGTGGGAAGAAATAAAAATTTGTTCCCATTGGGCTTCAGATAAGGGGAGATCAAAGTCTTGTTCCCATTTCAGCTGCACATTAGATTTTGTAGTAACAAATAAACTGACAAGAGTCTTATACCAAAAAGATTTGTCCCTCCTGGAATCACACAGAGACACAAGCGCTAATACAACCTGGAACAATGGATTTGGAAGAGCCACATGTTTAGGTAAACTTTTGTACCATTGGTGAATTTGGAAATAATGCAATAATTCTCCACTGGGGAGATTAAATCGAGACTAAAGTCGGGAAAACGAGTGCATAACATTACCATCCAGAAGATCACCCAAAACATTCATATCACAAACATACCATGTGGAGAGATTTAAATTAGGGATATTAATTTAGCTATGGCTCGAAGTGAGATAGTAGAATAAGGAAATTGATGCCCAGGTAGGCGATTCACTAATTTATCCCAGATCTGTAAAGATGTTCTGGTGGCTTTGAGAAGGGTCAAAGAACAGGGTCTAAACTTTGGGTGTATCTTAAACAGATCTTTTAATGGAAAGTCCAAACTCCATGTACGTTCGAGGGATACCCATCCCACTGCAGGCGCTCCACTCAACCAGTATTTGAGCTGGGCTAGCACACAAGCCTCCTGGTAGAGAACCAGGTAGGGCATTTATTTTCCTCCCTTTCTGCGAGGGAGAATCATTCTGGTCCGAGCCTGTCTAGGTGGTTGCGCCTTCCAGACATAGCAGAACATTATAGAGCGACACCTATCAAGGTACTTTTTAGGGAAAAGAAAGTGTATGGTTCGGTATAAGTACATGAGTTTAGGTAAGAGGGTCATTTTGAAGGCTGCTAAGCGGTCAATCCACGAAATGTCATAAGATAACCAGGACTTAGCCAAGTCTAAAAAACTATTAATGAGAGGGGGTAAGTTAACATCAAAGACAGAGGTCGTAGAAGGTGGGATGTGGATCCCTAAATATTGAAATGAAGCCAAATGGCAATTATATGGATATTGTGATTGAAGGGTGGACACTATGGGAGCTGGAATATTAATGGGGAGAACATCTGTCTTTGTCGTATTCATTTTATAATAGGAAGCTTCACTATATCGTCCCAAGATATCATGCAAACATGGGAGAGAGAATAGTGGGTCTGTAACAAATAAAAGGACATCATCCACAAAGAGGCACAGCTTGTGAGTATTATTGCCAATTGTCACCCCTGGAAAATCCCCAGACATCCTAATCTTCTCAGTAAGAGGTCTTATGCCCAACGTAAATATCAAGGGTGACAGAGAGGAACCCTGTCGGGTTCCATTCGTAATAGGGAATGCATCTGAGAGGAAACCGTTACTAAATACCCATGCGGAGGGGGATCTGTATAAAGACAATACTGAAGAAAGAATGTGACCACTAAAACCGAACTTGTCCAGAACCGAGGACATATATTGCCAGTTCAATCTATCAAACGCCTTCTCAGCATCTAAAGAGAGCAGAAGAAGGCCAGTGTGAGAGGGAATAGTATCGATTAACTGAAAAACTCTACGGGTGTTGTTAGAGGCCTTTCTACCTGGCACAAACCCAACTTGGTCATGGGAAATGAGGGACGGCAGAAAAACATTTAAAAAGAGAAGCGACGAGTTTGGCAAATATTTTAACATCGCTGTTCAAAAGTGCAATGGGCCTATCATTTTGGCAATGCGCTGGGTTTTTACCGGACTTGGGTATAGTGATAGCTTGAGCTTCCAACTTTTTTGTCGGGAAAACGCCAAGAGAGGAGACTGCATTATACAATGAGGTCAGGGTGGGCGATAATTGATGACTAGGAGAAACGTAAAACTCATTAATGAAGTTATCTGGACCTGGGGCTTTACTATGCAGGAGTGATTTAATCACCTAAACTACCTCAGGAGAGGTCCATGGGGCATTTAATAAATTGAGTTGTTCCGCAGAGAGGGAGGGGAGTTTGACGTCAGCTAGGAAGGATTGTATAGAGTCAGGGGTAGGTTGAAAAGTGAGAGAATCAGAAGAAAGATTGTACAGAGTGGTATAATATCTCGCAAATTGGTTTGCTATGTCATATTGATTGGACTCCTTACCACCTTGAGGAGAAATCAGATGTCTAATCCTATTTTGAGCCTGTAGAGCAAGAAGCTTGCGAGCCAGCATTTTCCCTGGCCTATTACCAGTCAAGTAATATTTCTGTCTCAGCCTATTTAAAGCAAATTGGGTCCGTCTCATAAAGAGTTTCTGAAGCTGGCCTCGAATATCATTTAATTCCTTATGTAGGGCCCTAGAGGGGAGTAGCTTATTCCTATCCTTAACCTCTTTAAGATTAGATACCAAGTCCTGTTGCTGTTGGATAGCACTGGCCTGGATCGCCGTGTCCCGCACAACTGCCTTAAGGGCACACCAGAAAGTCGTGATAGAAGTATATGAGGGAGAATTAGTTTCCATATAAAGGGAGATGCAATCATCGATTGCTTTCTTAGATATAGGGTCGGATAAAAGGTGGGGGGATAGGTGCCACGGCCGTGGGGGAGAAAATTGATGGCAAATATCCCATGACCATAGGAGTTGGGCAGGATCCGACCAAAAAATAGGCAGAACCAGGGGCGTTTTAAGAGAGGAGGAGGCCCGTGTGCAGCCTTCTGCTTCAGGGGCCCCCTCCTCTCTGACCGAGGTACAGCATTTAATACTTACCTCTCCTGGGTCCCCCGGCGGTGCCATCCTTCTCTGCAGCGGCAATAGAGTCTGAGACCAGACTCTATTGCGCATGCGCAAACCTCCAGGAACACGGCGTGGTGGCCATTTTCCCAAAGTTTTTGCTACTGCGCATGCGCAAAACTCTGGAAAAATGGCCGCCATGCCATCTTTCTGGGGTTTTCAGCAGGCGCAATAGAGTTTGTTCCTCCTAGTGTTCAAACTCTATTGCGTTGCCGAAAAAGGGATGGCTTCGACGGGGGACTTCAGAGAGGTAAGTATTACGCAAATGGGTGCAGTGTGTGCGGGGTGGACCCCACTGGAACTGGAGGCCCGTGTGCCTCGCTCTCACTGCACCCATTATAGAAACGCCAATGGGCAGAACATCCACCTGTTCTGAGTGTTGCAAAGTCCATTTATCGCAAAGAATAAGATCTATGTGAGAGTAGGAATTATGCACTGGAAATAAATACATTTAATCTCTCCCAGTTGTATTCTGAACTCTCCACAGATCATACAGGTCATATTCTGCCAGAAAATTACGGAAGGCTATGGATGGGCCAGCTGGAGCTGCAGACGTCTGGGAAGAAGACTGAGTAGATCTATCTATTTTTGGATCAAGCACTAAATTATAGTCACCCAAAACAATCAAGGCACCTTGATGAACCTTTGCAATAGGCGAACAAACTTTTCTAAGGAACTGTACTTGGTCAGAATTGGGAGCGTAGAGATAAACTATCGTGACTAGTTTGCCCTCCAATTTTCCAACTAGAATGAGGAAACGAACATTTTTGTCAGCTGATTGGGATAGCAGTTCAAATGAGTTCCAAAAAATAACAGCCACTCCATTTTGCTTGAAGGGGCCATTTGCAAAAAAGCCAACTGGGTATCTCCGGTCTTTTAGAGCCGGGGGACCTGTTGACGAAAAGTGTGTTTCTTGCAGAGCAACTATGTCAGCCCTGTGTTTATGAAAAGTGGACAAGGCTAGCCTGCGTTTATTGGGGGAGTTCAACTCTTTAACATTCAATGAGTATACTTGCACCATTTAAAATAGAAAAAGAGCAAAAACAGCTGACATCCCATATGGGGGGGGGGGGACAAACTAGGGAAAAAAGAGGAAAGGACAGGTAGGAAAAACCAAAAGGGCCTAGTATATCGGGACCACATTGCTACTGCAGGGGAAAGGTGTGCAGTAGAGAAAGTATGGGGAGGTGGCTGTAGCATCACCACCCGGGGTACAAAAGGCACATGTATACCTGAAATACAAGTAACAATAAGGGTACCGACAAGTACACTATCAAGCAGTTTAAGTGACCAGTGACATACCCTTAGGTTTGCATTAATAACAGAAAAGAAGGATATAAGAGATAGAATCAGAAGAAAATGCAGGTACACATAATTACATAAACAGCAAATGAAGGAACCAAGGGCATACACATATATAACAGATAAACTTATGGATCCGATATTGATTATAGGGGGGACGAGGACCCCAACCAAACAAGATCAACCAGGAACTATGTTAAGTGGAATATAGAGTACTCAGTCAGGACGCAGACCACTCATGGGTAAGTGGCAGGCAATTCTTCAATGTAGAAGGCACTTTGATGGCGATATCCCAGTCGGTAAGCAGCTTAACCCCAGCGTCCAGGTTGGCAACCACGTAGGAAGAATTCTCATGGGAGATCACCAATTTCACTGGGAAGCCCCATCTGTATCTAATGTTGTAAGAACGTAGTGCCTCTGTAATAGGAGCCAGAGCTCTACATTTAGAGATGGTCAATGCTGAGAAGTCAGGGAATATTTGTAGACCTCCAAGTGCATCCGAGTCAGATGCAGATCTTGCAGCTTGCATTATCTGCTCTTTGGTCATAAAGAAGTGACGGAGGGTGGAGGAGGAGGGTGTCTCGAGAATAGGAGGCAGAAACTGTCCGCGGTTTCAGAAGCCGGTGAATTCGGTCAATGAGAAGATCTCTGTCCTTTGCCCGATGGAGCAGTTTACGTAAAAGAGTCATGGCATAGTCCAGAAGTTCCAAATTGGCCACCAAGTCCGGGATACCCCAGATTTAAATATTATTTCTCTGCGACCTGTCCTCTATATCTGCCATTTTGTCTTTAAACGACTCCATCTCAGCTTGTTGTCGGTGATGGGTCGAAATAAGTTCATTATGGGAGAACAACAGTTCCATTTTATGTTTAAGGTGGTCCGTACGGTCACCTAAAGCAGTTAACTCCACTTTGACTTCACGGATAGCCATAGAGAGGTCTTGAGTGAGCTCAGATTTAAAGGCCGCAAGGACTTGACACAAAGTCTTGACAGTGAGAGGATCCGTAGAGTTAGGGTCCACCCAGGGGCCGATAAGGAGCGTCCAGAGCCTTCCATAGTGCGGTCAGGTTGACTCGAGGGGATGGAGCCCCCAGCAGGGGACGAGGAGAAGCACACTCCCTTTTTGATTAGAGAAGGCCACCAGGGGCGGGAGCGCGCCCTTGATTTTTTTTAGGGGGCATCGCTAGAGGGCTGCAGTGGAAGGGAATAGGCGGGTGAAGCTGATAGGCCAATGCGTCACAGTCCCTGGAGGCAGACTAGTATGCTGGTTCCAAACAAAAGCTAATATGTATGCATGGGAACCCCGGGTGGAGGCATAGAGAGGACAGAGCACATCAGACCCCTATCCAAACATTATTACATGCGGGATACCCTTGCAGGGTTAGGCAGGGAGATGGCAAATATGAGAGAGGCACAACAAATCCCAGCAAGGGGGTACTCACAGGTCCAAAACAGGGGCTTCCAGCAGAAATCGGCAGCATTATAATGTAATGTAATATTCACACCAAGGGAGATGGCAGTGGTGAAAGCTGGAGGAGAGCCCTGGGCAGATAACACCAGTCCTGGTCCTACCTAGTATCTGCCACAGAATGGAAGAGCGCTGCAGACTGCCCTTAAATCCAAAATGGCCACCGGCTGTGAGTGTCTCCCTCCTCGCTGGAGACAGAGGTAGATTCCCAGCACACAGGAGGGGGAACACAAGGGTCCTCGGGTCCACGGCTTCTGGGAGCCCACAGAGACCGTCCAGGAACCGGCAAGGAGAGGTAGGAGCCACCCGGCGGTGCCACGTCCCGTTTTCCCCGGCTTCGAAAGTCTGGCCCGGGCAGGCCTTTAACTTTAGTCCCCGGCTTCTGGGCAACAGGTAGGCCGCAATCCGAGGGAGTCTCCAGGAGCACTCCCCAATTCCGCGGACCTCACAAACTGACCAGGGCACAACGGCAGGGGAGGTTTAGATGTCGGAGGAAGAGAGATGCAGATGCACACTCCTAGCACTAAGAACACTGATAGTAAAAATAATTTAAATAAACTCTCACAATTAAAATGGAGTATAATTGAAGTTCTTAGCACACATTTGCGCAAATATGCGGGCCCATGAACCGCGGCCAGGTGATTTCATCACATGGGTCCCTAACATTCCTAATACTATCACATTATATAAATTTATACTGGACTTACCTCTAAATAGTGCTAATACTACTTCTAATACTATGCTGGAGGAAGCCTCAGCATGATAGCACATCTTGAAGTCTTTAGTATTAGGGTGTGCAGTCCAGGCCCCCCTTTTTTCCTCTATATTTGTGTATATATTGTACACTGGAAGGCAAGGCTTCCTTCCTCTGGTATTGGCACCCCTCCCATTTACCCTCAGGTGTTTTAATTAGCTAGGTTCCTGCATTTCAGATCACACATTGATAAGGCACTATTTAGAGGTAAGTCCTGTATAAATTTATATAATGTGATAGTATTAGGAATGTTAGGGACCCATGTGATGAAGTCACCTGGCCGCGGTACATGGGCCCGCATATTTGCGCTAATGTGTGCTAAGAACTTCAATTATACTCCATGTTAATTGTGAGGGTTTATTTAAATTATTTTTATTATCAGTGTTCTTAGTGCTAGGAGTGTGCATCTGCATCTCTCTTCCTCCAGCATAGTATTAGAAGCCTCAGCATGATAGCACCTCTTGAAATCTTTAGTATTAGGGTGTGCAGTCCAGGCCCCCCTTTTTTCCGAGGTTTAGATGTCACCAGATGGAAAGGAGCAGGTATGGGTAAGCAGGGAGGGAGCGAAGTGCCCGATAACCCAGAGCTCTGCACAGACACGTCCTCTCCCTGTAGCAGCTAGGCCACGACCCCCCTTAGCAACATTTTTGAGGTGATGACCATTAGCTCAGAACACTTGGTACTCAGCTGATCCCCACAGCGTAGAAACAAGTTAAGGGAAATCTTTTCACTTTACATTGTTCCAGTGGTAATATGTATTGTAAATTCCTAAGGGCATATTCATTTAGCCATGTTTCATTCTAAAATGTATGCGACTATCACCACCATTTTTCTATTACCACGGCTATGTTCACTCCTGATAGCAGCAGTATTCAATTGAAAAGAAAAATGGATGCCATTTTTTGGGGGCTGAAACCGGCTTGTTGTTTTTTTAAAATTGGGGAACAGCCTGTATCCTAAAAAAACATTATTAGGAAACAGTAACAATGTTTATTACTGTCCACAAGCAATATGTTTTGTTCTTTGAAAATGCTTTAAATGGCTGCTTTGCGCATTTTTTTTTTTTGTAGAAGTAAAAGAAATATATAAAGCAAACAAATTATATTTAATTAAAAATTAAAAATTAAAAAAAAGTAGTAAGAAAGGGTTATTTTGAGGCCAATTAAAAATAATAATGTAAAAACAACGATAAAAAGCAATTATTTTTAATTTGAATAAATAGTCTAATTAAATTTGAGGTGCATAAATTAACAGAAATGTTTAGGTTGATTTGATGCTTATTTTTTTTTTTATACAGTATCTAGCAAAAAAATAACCCAGGTCGATTTACCCGACAATCCTACCTGAACACGGATAGAACCCATGTTGAGGGGCAGTGTAAACAAATAACTCAGGTCATCCAACCCAGGACCCATTTACAGCATTGGGAGAGCCCGCACCTCCCAACCGCAGTGTCCTGTGGGCGGTCATGAGGTTGAGTGACGGGGCCCACGCAGACAGCAGTGGTGCCAGGGAGTAGGTGAATGGATGTCACGTGCATGAGTGTGGTGTCCATTCACTGCAAAGAGATGAAGGCTGATGGCAGGCAGCCCAGCAGCTGCCAGTGTAGGTATTCCAGGGGTTCCATTCTGCAGATTTCCTGGCACTTGGAGATGTCATCTCCCAGGGAGTGTGATACAGAAGATAGACATTAAAAAGATATGCAGTCATTAGGTCTACACTATAGGGCGACAGTCCAAAGTTCGACAGTGTGAAAAGGTCAACACAACATTTTTTGGGGGTGTTATTCTGTGTTTATAAAAAATTTTACCCAAATTTATTGACAGCACGCCCCTGTCATTAAGGCAGTTGTGATTGGATAGCCAAATCCAGCACTGACTGACTATAACCTGGCTGTCAGTGCTGTGCTGGTTGCTCACTCCACCCTGCACTGCAGAAGTCGCAGGAATTGTCAACGGTAGTGGGTTGCGGCGGGGGTAGCACCCATTGGTGGCAGTGGGTAAAGGTGGCGGTAGCAGTAATGTTAGTGGGTGGCGGCAGGGGTAGTGGTAAAGGCATCAGTGGTGGTAGCGGGCAATGGAAATGTGTGCCTGTGTGCATGGCGGCAGGTTTGGAGCCTAGAGAGTTTGGCAGCGTAGCCCATTTAAAAAATGGCACAGCAAGACATTTTTGAAATCCAAAATGGCTGCTGTGAGCCAATAACGGCTCACCGTGCCATCGCCCCCCACCCTTTGGCTGACTTATAAAAGCCAACGTGAGGCAGCGGCTGTTAGTCCGCCAGCAGGGAGGGAGCATGGATGAGCTCCCGAAGATAGAAGATGCGGAAGTCCTGGTGGGTGGCAGCCATGGAAAAGAGCTTAAAGGCCACCGCCCCCCCCAGGTAAAGACCCAGCATAATAATCTATTACAACATTAGCTGTCTTGTCTTTATTTTTATATTTTCTTTACAGGCGGACTACAGGTGCTGGGCGTGCTGGCACTTGCGGTTCACCAAGTGCCGGCATGCTAGGGCAGGCATGCTGGGACCAGTAGGCCACTTGTAAAGAACAATATTATAACATAAACCCTGCACCCACCACCACCACCAGGGGTGCGGGGCATAGCACTGGGCTATCAGCCCAGTGCTGGTTGTTGCTCAGGAGGGGGGGGGAAACCACATTTTTTTTTTTAGGTTCCGCTTTTCGCGGAATTCAAACCCTGGGCTGACTGGTTTGGGGTGGTTAATGTCATGGCATTATCAACCTGGCTGGTTGTGTCTGGTACTGGTTGTTGTTAAACAAGGGGAACCCCATGCTGTTTTGTTATTGTTGAACAATGGGAACCCTACGCTGTTTTTTTATAATAATAATTGGGGATGGGGAGAACGCAGCGCAGGGTGTAATTAGTCAGTGCCTTCCTAGCCATGGACCTCACCGCGTGTCGCTGGTGTGCGTGAACCATCAGAAAGGAAAGGTTTCAAAAAGTTCTGTATTTCAGAATATTTAGTATTTTGGGTGACTCAACCTGTATTATGAAAATGTAAATTATTTGCTGCCAATTTATTCAATACATGTTGGCTCATTATGGGGCAAAAGTGAGAGTGATAAAGTGTAGAGAGATAAACTACCAACTTAGCAACTCCTGTAATTTTTCAAACACAGCCTGTAATGTGGTAGTTAGGAGCTGATTGGCTGATACTTTACCTCTCTATACTTTATCAATTTTCCAGGCTTAGTAGTTTCTCACCCTCTAAACTTTCTTTAGTTGCAATTACATAGTGCAATCTGAAGGACATTAAAAGAAGATTTAGTAATATCGTTTAATCCACTATAGAAGATAGATCTGCTTTAGTGATTATTATACATTGCCTGCTAACCCTCCCATATTTCCCTAAGGCTCCAAAGACTGTGACTGCAGAAATGACTGAACTACTTATCATGGCCTCCTATGTCAACTTACATTAGACACGCAGGTTTATTCTAAATGATTAAAATAGCAATGTCAGCTTCTATGATTCACTTTGACATGGATACATTCCTAATAGAAAGAATTACTTTACCTTGGTCTTCTGGTCTTCATGGTGGGAGGATGTCACCGATATCTGTCATGACAAAGACCCCTTGTGGCGGCGAAACGCTGACTTTTTTCTGGATGTTGATGGCTCAATATAGTTATACTGAACTTTTCATGCCATTTAGTGAGTGCCCTCTATTGGATGATATATATATATATATATATATATATATATATATATATTAGTGATGTGCACCGGACATTTTTCGGGCTTTGTGTTTTGGTTTTTGATTCGGTTCCGCGGCCGTGTTTTGGATTCGGATGCGTTTTGGCAAAACCTCCCTGAAAATTTTTTGTCGAGATTCGGGTGTGTTTTGGATTCAGGTGTTTTTTTACAAAAAACCCTCAAAAACAGCTTAAATCATAGAATTTGGGGGTCATTTGGATCCCATAGTTTTATTAACCTCAATAACCATAATTTACAATCATTTCCAGTCTATTCTGAACACCTCACACCTCACAATATTATTTTTAGTCCTAAACTTTGCACCGAGGTCGTTGGATGACTAAGCTAAGCGACCCAAGTGTCCGACACAAACACCTGGCCCATCTAGGAGTGGCACTGCAATCTCAGACAGGATGGCACTTCAAAAAATAGTCCCCAAACAGCACATGATGCAAAGAAACAAAGAGGTGCACCAAGGTCGCTGGATGGCTAAGCTAAGCAATCCAAGTGGCCGACACAAACACCTGGCCCATCTAGGAGTGGCACTGCAGTGTCAGACAGGATGGCACTTAAAAAATAGTCCCCAAACAGCACATGATGCAAAGAAAAAAAGAGGTGCACCAAGGTCGCTGGATGGCTAAGCTAAGCGACCCAAGTGGCCGACACAAACACCTGGCCCATCTAGGAGTGGCACTGCAGTGTCAGACAGGATGTCAGCTTTAAAAAATAGTCCCCAAATAGCACATGATGCAAAGAAAAAAAGAGGTGCAATGAGGTAGCTGTGTGACTAAGCTAAGCGACCCAAGTGGCCGACACAGACACCTGGCCCATCTAGGAGTGGCACTGCAGTGTCAGACAGGATGGCAGCTTTAAAAAATAGTCCCCAAACAGCAGATGATGCAAAGAAAAAAAGAGGTGCAATGAGGTAGCTGTGTGACTAAGCTAAGCGACCCAAGTGGCCGACACAAACACCTGGCCCATCTAGGAGTGGCACTGCAGTGTCAGACAGGATGGCAGATTTAAAAAATAGTCCCCAAACAGCACATGATGCAAAGAAAAAAAGAAGTGCAATGAGGTAGCTGTGTGACTAAGCTAAGCGACCCAAGTGGCCGACACAAACACCTGGCCCATCTAGGAGTGGCACTGCAGTTTTCTAGCGAGAGGATGAGTGCTTCCATCCTCATGTGAATCTGAACCACTAGCCATGAACATAGGCCAGGGCCTCAGCCGTTCCTTGTCGTAAATGGCATATTGGCAAGTTTACGCTTCTCATCAGACGCTTTTAATTTAGATTTTTGGGTAATTTTACTGAACTTTTGTTTTTTGGATTTTACATGCTCTCTACTATGACATTGTGTATCGGCCTTTGGCAGATGACGTTGATGGCATTTCATCGTCTCGGCCATGACTAGTGCCACCAGCTTCAGCACGAGGTGGAAGTGGATCTTGATCTTTCCCTATTTTACCCTCCACATTTTTGTTCTCCATTTTTTAATGTGTGGAATTATATGCCAGTAATACAGGTTGAGTAACCCATATCCAAATATTCCGAAATACGGAATATTCCGAAATACGGACTTTTTTGAGTGAGATTGAGTTAGTGAAACCTTTGTTTTCTGATGGCTCAATGTACACAAACTTTGTTTAATACACAAAGTTATTAAAAATATTGTATTAAATGACCTTCAGGCTGTGTGTATAAGGTGTATATGGAACATAAATGAATTGTGTGAATGTATACACACTTTGTTTAATGCACTAAGTTATAAAAAATATTGGCTAAAATGACCTTCAGGCTGTTTGTATAAGGTGTATATGTAACATAAATGCATTCTGTGCTTAGATTTAGGTCCCATCACCGTGATATCTCATTATGGTATGCAATTATTCCAAAATACGGAAAAATCCCATATCCAAAATACCTCTGGTCCCAAGCATTTTGGATAAGGGAGACTCAATCTGTATATCAATAGCAATGGCCTACTGTACCGTACTGCTATATATTATATACTGGTGGTCAGCAAAATTCTGCACTGTCCTCCTACTATATATACTGCGCACAACTAAAATGCACCACAGGTATGGATGGATAGTATACTTGACGACACAGATGTAGGTAGGGCAGTGGCCTATTGTACCGTACTGCTATATATTATATACTGGTGGCCAGCAAAATTATGCACTGTCCTCCTACTATATATACTGCGCACAACAACTAAAATGCACCACAGGTATGGATGGATAGTATACTTGACGACACAGAGGTAGGTAGAGCAGTGGCCTACTGTACCGTACTGCTATATATTATATACTGGTGGTCAGCAAAATTATGCACTGTCCTCCTACTATATATACTGCGCACAACAACTAAAATGCACCACAGGTATGGATGGAAAGTATACTTGACGACACAGAGGTAGGTAGAGCAGTGGACTACTGTACCGTACTGATATAATACTGGTGGTCACTGGTCAGAAAAATTCTGCACTGTCCTCCTACTATATACTACAATGCAGCACAGATATGGAGCATTTTCAGGCAGAGAACATTTAATACTGGTGGTCACTGGTCAGCAAAACTCTGCACTGTCCTCCTACTATATAATTCTGGTGGTCCCCAGTCCCCACAATAAAGCACACTGAGCACAGATATTTGCAGCACACTGAGCACAGATATGGAGTGTTTTTCAGGCAGAGAACGTAGATATTTTCAGCACACTGAGCACAGATATTTGCAAGCACACTGAGCACAGATATTTGCAGCACACTGAGCACAGACATTTGCAGCACACTGAACACAACTGAGAGAACGCTGCACACGTCCTCTCCCTATCATCTCCAATGCACGAGTGAAAATGGCGGCGACGCGCGGCTCCTTATATAGAATACGAATCTTGCAAGAATCCGACAGCGGGATGATGACGTTCGTGCCTGTATGACCTCCCTACAACGCCTGGGCATGCTCCTGATGAGGTGGCGGATGGTCACCTGAGGGATCTCCTCCCAGACCTGGACTAAAGCATCCGCCAACTCCTGGACAGTCTGTGGTGCAACGTGGCATTGGTGGATGGAGCGAGACATGATGTCCCAAATGTGCTCAATTGGATTCATGTCTTGGGAACGGGCGGGCCAGTCCATAGCATCAATGCCTTTGTCTTGCAGGAACTGCTGACACACTCCAGCCACATAAGGTCTAGCATTGTCTTGCATTAGGAGGAACCCAGGGCCAACCGCACCAGCATATGGTCTCACAAGGGGTCTGAGGATCTCATCTCGGTATCTAATGGCAGTCAGGCTACCTCTGGCAAGCACATGGAGGGCTGTGCGGCCCCCCAAAGAAATGCCACCCCACACCATTACTGACCCACTGCCAAACCGGTCATGCTGGATGATGTTGCAGGCAGCAGAATGTTCTCCTAGGCATCTCCAGACTCTGTCACGTCTGTCACATGTGCTCAGTGAGAACCTGCTTTCATCTGTGAAGAGCACAGGGTGCCAGTGGCGAATTTGCCAATCTTGGTGTTCTCTGGCAAATGCCAAACGTCCTGCACGGTGTTGGGCTGTAAGCACAACCTCCACCTGTGGGCGTCGGGCCCTCATACCACCCTCATGGAGTCTGTTTCTGATCGTTTGAGTAGACACATGCACATTTGTAGCTTGCTGGAGGTCATTTTGCAGGGCTCTGGCAGTGCTCCTCCTGTTCCTCCTTGCACAAAGGCGGAGGTAGCGGTCCTGCTGCTGGGTTGTTGCCCTCCTACGGCCTCCTCCACATCTCCTGATGTACTGGCCTGTCTCCTGGTAGCGCCCCCATGCTCTGGATACTACGCTGACAGACACAGCAAACCTACTTGCCACAGCTCGCATTGATGTGCCATCCTGGATGAGCTGCACTACCTGAGCCACTTGTGTGGGTTGTAGGGAGGTCATACAGGCACGTGGAGGCCACACACACTACTGAGCCTCATTTTGACTTGTTTTAAAGACATTACATTAAAGTTGGATCAGCCTGTAGTGTGTTTTTCCACTTTAATTTTGAGTGGGACTCCAAATCCAGACCTTCATGGGTTAATAAATTTGATTTCCATTGACAATTTTTGTGTGATTTTGTTGTCAGCACATTCAACTATGTAAAGAACAAAGTATTTAATAAGAATATTTCATTCATTCAGATCTAGGATGTGTTATTTTAGTGTTCCCTTTATTTTTTTGAGCAGTGTACAGTATATATATATATATATATACATACACAAAGATGTAGATATGCTCATCTTTCCTGCAGTATGGGCGCACAGGCACACCTGCTGCACTGAGCTGCGGGTGCCCTTTAGTACGCTGAGTTGCGTCTAGGTATGCCACCAATTCATTCCTATGGTCGTGCACGCATCATAGTTTCTGGCACACTAACTGCTCCTGCTTTGCCGCGGACAAGAAGCTTGGCGCCAAAGCTGAGTGTGGCTACATCTGTATGTGTGTGTGTGTCAGGGGCATTTCTACAGAGGAGGGGGCCCGTGTGCACCTCCGGGTGTGCCCCCTCCTCTGCACGGCGCTGTAGACGGTGTAGTAGACTCCGGCACTGTGCCGTAGAGTCTACTGCGCCTGCGCAGATCTCCGGAAACATGGCGCGACGGCCATTTTGGTGGCGATTTTTGCCGCGATTGCAGCTCCTGGCACTGGACTCCGGAAAGGTAAGTATTAAAATGGGTGCAATGGGTGCGGTGTGGGCCCCCCTGGTGCCACGGGCCCGTGTGCACTGCACCCATTGCACCCATTATAGAAACACCAGTGGTGTGTATACCTACTACACTAGGAGGCGCCTATTCTCACCCTTTGTTTTTCATATATATATATATATATATATATATATATATATCCAAGCAAAAGTCCCGGCACTCCCCTACCTCAATGCAACTGGCTGCGGTGCTCTCCTAGAGAAAATCATTAAACTGACCTCTATTATTGTCATCTACGAGTCTTCTTGAGTGACGCCTGCTCCAACTATCTATCTATCTATCTATCTATCTATCTATCTATCTATCTATCTATCTATCTATCTATCTATCTATCTTTATACACTGTGTGTGTGTGTGTGTGTGTGTGTGTGTGTGTGTGTGTGTGTGTGTATTTATATATATATATATATATATATATAAAAAGATATATAAACATTTGCACACTTTAAAAAATGTATACAGGTGCTCTCTATATTCTGTTCCTTGATGGTCCAGTATAGATATAGATAAAAAAGAGGCACTCAAACAGTCATGATAAATGAAAAAATCTCATAAATATTTATTTTCACCCAACCATGGGCATTCCAGGAGGAATCACATTGATGGTGGTGGCTCAGCAAATAAATTTCATTGAATAAATAGCAGCTTATACAGCATCATCAAATGCTTTTTCATAAAAGAGTGCCTTGCATATAGAAAGGATGTGATAAAGATCAAACCAGTACGTCTACTGGTTTGATCTTTATCACATCCTTTCTATATGCAAGACACTCTTTTATGAAAAAGCATTTGATGATGCTGTATAAGCTGCTATTTATTCAATGAAATTTATTTGCTGAGCCACCACCATCAATGTGATTCCTCCTGGAATGCCCATGGTTGGGTGAAAATAAATATTTATGAGATTTTTTCATTTATCATGACTGTTTGAGTGCCTCTTTTTTATCTATCTATCTATATATATATATATATATATATATATATATATATATGTAGAGAGAGAGTTGTAAATAAGCGGCAGCGCTCCGGGTCTTTGGTGTAGAAAACAAATATATTAAAGTATCACAAGTGCGTATACCAACGTTTCGGGGCTCGCAGACCCTTTGTCAAGGTGAATTCAAAGTAAATCAGTGTGGTGTCTTACCTTAAATAAGAAATAGAAGCCCACCAGTGTGCAAGTAGGAAGGACTTCACCAGCATCTCCATCCCGGCTGGGATTCCGTGACTTGCGGGATCCACTGCGTACGACGTCACACGAGTCCTCCATCGGGTTGCTATGGCAGCAGCCGAAGCTTGAGAGCGTGTGTTTTGACCGTGGCTGTCAGAAAGAAAATGTAACAAGTGCATGTGCCATTACGGAGACCCTCGTCCTTCATATAACCAGCTTCAAATCAATAAGTACATATAAAAATGATGCACTATAAAAGAGAATAAGAGGAAGAACAGTTAAGAGAAAGAGGGGGCTAACAGATTTCAAATGCAGATAGTTTTAAAAAGTCAATGACTGAATTGTACTATGGGATGCAAACTAGCTGATTGCATACAGGTAAGGCCCCATATGTAATGATTGTGCTGTGTAGTAAGCAGGCAAAATCTACATGCCGCCATGTATTGCATAGTATGTACGTGAGTACACTAGATACATCCAGTGTTACCTGGTAAGGTATATTGCGCTGGGACTATAACAGGGGCTCGACGAGAGCCTGAAGCTCCATAGATCTCCCACTAGTAATTATATACACGTGTAACTGTGGCCGGCCTCAAGTATGCATCCATAGCCTATGTGCTTCTCTTATCAAAGTGTAAATGGGTTTTTCAGTTACAGATGGTCCAGGAGATCTTCTCATTCAATCCTCCAGGGCTAGTGGTGTTAAGTCTGAATATCCATTTGGCCTCAAGTTGAAGAAGTTTGCTGTTTCTGTCTCCACCTCACATTGATTCTGGAATATGAGCTATCACAATGTTTTAGAGCTGACAATGGGTGCCTGTTCTCAGCAAAGTGCTATGCGACCGGCTGATCCGACTTTTTTCCGGTAAGCACTTGGTTGATCGCAGAGCGGTGGAGTGCCATCCGTTCTTGTACTGTTCTTGTGGTTTTGCCCACATAGCCCTTACCGTATGGAAATGTAATTAAGTAGATCCTGTGGTTGGAAGTGCACGTTAATACATGTCTAATTTTCAAGTCTTGTCCTGTTTGCGGGTGCTCTTTAGTATGCTGAGCTGCGTCTAGGTTTGTTACCAATTCATTCCTATTGTCATGCACACATCATTGTCATGCAGTCTCTGGCACACTAACTGAGCCTGCTTTGCTGCGGACAAGAAGCTCGGCGGCAAAGGCTGAGTGTGGCTACATCTGTATGTGTGTGTATGTATAAAAATATATAATATATATTTATACTGTGGGGAGAGGGCTTGTGTCTCACCACAATTGCACACATTTCTGTGGGATCAGCTCCCTCCAAGGTAGAAAATAACAAGACCTGCACATTCTGCAGCTGCAGGAGAGATTTGGGACTACAGGTTTTGTGGATTGCCCTGATCCAGCAAGAACTCATGGCTGTGCCAGGAAAGCATGGCAGATGGTGGCTGCAGGCCGTTACAGTAGAATAGTTATTGAGAATGGGAAATGCTAAGACTTTTTATGTTCATTTGTTTATTTTCTGTATGTACCTGTGAGTCCAGGCCCAAGCCTGTGTATGCTATGCCCAGTGAGGCTGATTCAGAGATGGACACAGCCGCACATTTGTACACAGCAGCCCGGTCCATCTGGTCTGCGCACGTACACTGGCCTGGAAGGATGCGGCCACAAGTTGATTGACAGCGGCGGACGTTCGAGTGGCGGTGACGAGGTGTTTCGTGGGTGTAGCTGGCCAACCAAGGGCCTGCCAGGAGTATTTTCAATGTAGTTGCATGATGTCACATGCAGCTACTCAAATAAAAATGAAATGGTGGTAGACCGGCTGACAGTGTAGCCAGGGGTCAACTTAATTGTAAGGTGACGCCACACATTCTGGATGGCCTGGGTGGCCCCCAGGAAGTGAGGAGATGGGTGCAGATCTTGCTGCGTATGCAGCAATCTGCGTCCATCTCTGAATAACCCCCAGTGTCTGGGAGCATTTCTTCTGCATGGTCCACAGGTTATCTACAGGATAAACATTGGGATATGAGGTAGTGACAGCGGATTGGCACCAACGATCAAAGCTTTCAGCCTCCCAGAATGCAACAGGCCAGTCCCATATATACCCACCTCCTGGCTCAGGCAATTCAGTTTTTTGTTTGGTGCAGCAGGAGCCGGACCATGGTCAATGGGCTACTGGTTTTAGCAGCCATAAGCTTTTTATTATTTTATTTTTATAGTCTTACTCTTTTCTTTAGTGATCTTTCTAAAAAGTGTCTTTTACCTACCTTAGAAAGAGTAGCTCCAACAACTCCCTGCTGGGCTGCGACAAAGCTTACCCACGTGTACAGTGCTGTTTCGGCGGGCATCTGTGTAGGATGTAATAGCAAATCCAGCAGACATTACCAGGCTGGTGCCGAAGCATGGGGAGAAGGTAAGACATCGGTTCATCATAGCAGGGTAAACACGAGACACAGCCGCCTTGATCCCTTGGGTTGATGTCAGCAATGGGGAGTAAGACGCTCTCCTGGTCTCCCATCCCCCAATTTATGACCAGTTTCCTCCGAGTTTCCCGCCATGAACTGATTTCCTGTTTCCTTCTGAGACACTGTGTACTAAAAGGACCCAGTCGCAGCATAGGCGGCTGTATGACTGGTGTGTCTGTGTTCACTGTAGGTTGTGTACACTAATAGCGTGTAGATCCACTCAGCATTCACTAACGTTTTGTTCGCTCCTGGAAGCTGGGTGAAGTCTCCCTGAAACCCACTCTCCTAAGCTGGGTGATAGATCACTAAGGGGTCTATTTACTAAGCCTTGGATGGAGATAAAGTGGACGGAGATAGAGTACCAGCCAATCAGCTCCTAACTTCCATGTCACAGGCTGGGTTTGAAACATGACAGTTAGGAGCTGGTTGGCTGGTACTTTATTTCTGTGCACTTTATCTCCATCTAAGGCTTAGTAAATAGACCCCTATGTCTCTATCTACCATTGAGTACGAATAGTTGGATAAGTGCCTGATGCATATGAGTCTGTAAACTATTGCTGCTGTTTCTTTTGCTGTGCGACTGAATATGTTTAAAGTCCTATATAAGGTAATGCAGTAATATGTTTCTACTACATACTTGAAATGTATCTGTAGTTGAATATGTGTTCATATTGCTTATTATACTAATGTAAAACCTGTGACTGTTTGCTAGTGTGATTGCTGACTTTACTATTTTCTGTCAGTCTCTGTG
The DNA here is from genome assembly GCF_028390025.1 of Pseudophryne corroboree. Taxonomy (NCBI): domain Eukaryota; kingdom Metazoa; phylum Chordata; class Amphibia; order Anura; family Myobatrachidae; genus Pseudophryne; species Pseudophryne corroboree. The sequence goes on along the minus strand of NC_086444.1, from coordinate 791,959,353 downwards.
TATTCCGATCCTCAATGCTGGTGCAAAAGTAGGAAGAGATTGAATTGTATGTCACTTTAACAAATTTTAAAGTGATTTCAGGCTAATTGTGTAGTTAACACTGTACAGGTGTGTGATTTGTTTAGCATGTCTAAGAGAGGCAAGGGTGAGGAGGATACACAACAGCACCAACACTAATTAATTTTTTGTCTTGCAAAGCTGGGTTAACTTCTTAGGTTCTGGTTCAAAATGGATTATGTGCAAACTGTTTTAGTTCTCACCAAAGCCTCCTGAATAATCCAAGGCACGCACAGGTTCAAGTGGAACCCCCATAGGATTCATTTGCACAGACATTATCCAGTATTGCTGAGTGGATAATGCCAGCTCCTATACCAGGGATAGGTTAACCTATTAACTCTTTCATGTAACATTCCACCTGGGGTTTATCACATCCAGTACAGGAATCTGCAGCCTTTCAACAAAAACAGGCTGAATGGCCAATGGAAAGTAAATCACATAGACATGAAACAACATTTTCACAGTCTACACATGTTTCAGATGGGGACTCATCGCACTCCGGGTCTGCATATAGAGATGAGGATGAAGATCTCAGCTCGGTGGACATACCTGGGATAATTAGTGCTATGAAAGCCCTTCTATCCTTAGAGGAAGCAGCAGAGCCTTTGTTAAAATCTAAGGCACCTGTGTTTAAACACAGTCAGGACTGAATTTCCTGGGTCAAAACAGCTGACGGAAATTATGCAAGAGGCTTGGATAACACCCAGTAAGCAGTTTAGAAATCTGAAGAATTGGAATTCCTATTATCCTCTTCCGGATGGAGACTGTTTAAAAAGGGAGGTGGCACGCATGTCATTCGATTGGTGCGAAAATGTCACGGATAGGAAAATAGATGGTTTTCTAAAAACAATTTTCTCCTTGTCTGGGGCAATCATAAGACCAGCCATGGCTTCAGCCTGCATGGCAAAAGCAGTGGCAGCCTGGGCTGATGCATTGGAGGGTGATCTTTCGTTGGCATCCATATTGCACAAATCAAACAGCCGGCTATTTTTATGGAAGAAGCAGCCTTGGATATACAGCCTCGGAGTACAATTGCCTCCCAGGCATCAGCCTCAGCAGTAGCATCTCGCAGAGCGGTTTGGCTACGTACATGAAAAGCTGACTCAGAATCCAAGAAGGTTCCGGAGTCTTTGCCTTTTACTGGAGATAATCTTTTTGGTAGAGAATTAGACAGTATTTTGGAGTGAGAAGCAGACTCCAAGAAAGAGAAGTTTCCTTCCACACACAAATCCAAGCCTAGATTTCCATCTTTTTGGCCCTTTTGGACTCAAGGAAAAGCAAAAGGAAAACATTATGGCTAACAGTCTGAATCTGACAAGTCTGGTAAGACTAAAAAGCATTGGGCTACCGGAGGGCCAGCTTCCAGGTCAGAAGATAAACCATCAGCATGATGGTGCGGGTCTCCACCTGGGGGTCCCCAGGGTGGGAGGCCGACTTCTTCATTTTGCATAGATCTGGCAGCAGTCCACCACAGGTGCCTGGGTGCAAAGAAGCGGTATCACACGGTTATGCATTTTCTTTCGAGAAACACCCTCCTCAAAGGTTTTTTTGTACTAGCCCGTATTCAGTGGAAATGAAGGCCAGGGCTTTGCAAGATGCAGTTAGGAGTTGCTTCAGTCAGGAGTGATAATTCCAGTTCCTCCTGCACAACGAGGACAAGGTTTTTATTCCAACCTGTTTCTAGTCCAGAAGCCAAATGGTTCGTACTCAATCTCAAAGTGCTGAACAAGTACATTTGTGTGCCTCGGTTTCAAATGGAGACTTTACGTTCAATTATTTTGGCCATGGAGCAGGTGGATTTTATGGTATCCCTGGATATCCAGGATGCTTACCTACATGTTCGTATAGCACTGTCCCATCAGCGCTATCTCACGTTTGCTATCCTCCAGCAACATTTTCAGTTCAAGCCCTACCATTTGGACTGGCCACAGCTCCCAGAGTATTCACCAAAATTATGGTGGTAATGGCAGCTTATCCCCGTCAGCAGGGGATAAGGATTTTTCCAAACCTCAATGACTTATTAATCCTGGCACAATCTTAGGAATTGCTTCAGTGTCATCTGCAACAAACAATAGCTTGTTTGCAGAGACACAGTTGGCTCATAAATTGGGCAAAGTCATCCCTGATTCCGTCACAACAGATGACTCACTTGGGGGCTGTGTTGGATTAGGGTCTTCAAAGAGTAATTTTACCTCTGAACAAAATATCCAAAGTTCACACAAGGATTCAGGAGATGCTACACAGTCAAAGGGTATCTATTCACGCAGCAATGCGTGTGATGGGATTGATGGTGTCGACATTCGACATGGTGGAGTATGCTCAGTTCCACTCAAGGCCTCTGCAACGTCTGATCCTTTCCAAGTGGAATGGTTTGCATCAGACAATAAAAATGCAGCCTATGGTCCTTCCTCTGGAAGTAAGGAGGTCATTAGCCTGGTGGTTACAGACATCCCATCTGGACAAAGGGAGACCCTTTTGATTATCAGATTGGGAAATTCTGATAACAGATGCCTGTCTTCAGGGCTGGGGAGCAGTGTCAGGAAGAATTTGCTACCAATGGCAGTGAACCAAGGAAGAAAGTTGCCTGCCAATAAATATATTGGAACTTCGGGCCATTTATATGGCACTTATTCAGGCAAAGGACATTCTTCAGGGGAAACCAGTTCAAATTCGCTCAGACAATGCAACAGCAGTAGCGTACCTCAATCATCAGGGAGAAAGTCGCAGCCAAAAAGCAATGAAGGAGGTAAGCCGCATGTTAAGGTGGGCAGAACTTCATCATCCAGTCTTGTCCGCAGTGTTTATTCTGGGAGTCTAAAGCTGGGAATCAGAATTTCTCAGTCGACACGCCATTCATGCAAACGAATGGGCTTTGCACCCCAAGGTCTTCCAGACTCTGGTAGACAAGTGGGGGTTACCAGAGATAGAGCTCATGGTGTCCCATCAGGACAACAAAGTTCCTGCATACAAGTCAAGAACAAAGGATTCCAGAGCGACCTTTGTGGATGCCCTGTCAGTGATATGGGACTTTCATCTGGCCTATGTGTTTCCACCGATCGCCCTGTTGCCCAGGGTGATGCAAAATGTAAAACAAGGAACGGACGCCGTGATACTAATATCTCCAGCTTGGCCCAGAAGACATTGGTACACAGATCTGCAGAGGCTGTCAATGGATGCCCCATTCCTACTCCCTCAACGTCTAGATCTACTGTCACAGGGCCTTTGCTATTACAAGTAACTGGATCGACTGTCTTTGATAGTGTGGCTCTTGAGATTTCCATTCTGAGAGCAAGATGATTCTCACAACAGGTCAGTGATGTGCGGTGAGGTCACTGGTTGGGGAGGCGCTGGCAGCTAACAAGCCCTCCCCCCCCCCGAAAAAAAAAAAAAAAAAGTGCGGTCCCCCAACACATCAGCAAAACCAGCACTAGGCAGAACCAGCCAGGGGGAGTAATGCCATAGCAGGGGAGACACTCAGTGTGGTGTCCCCCTGCCATAACATTAATCTGCCCCCCCAGCCAGTCAGCCCAGGGTTGGAATTCCTCGGAAAGTGGGAACCCCAAAAAATAAAAATGGGGTCCCCCCTCCCGAGCAATAACCAGCACTGGGCTGATAGCACAGTGCTATGCCCCGCACCCCTGGTGGCGGTGAGTGCGGGGTTCATTGTGTGTTAATATTGTTCTTTACAGGTAGCCTACAGGTCCCAGCAAGCCTGCCCCAGCATGCTGGCACTTGGGAGAACCACAAGTGCCAGCATACCCGGACATAAAGGGCCTGCTGGCACCCGTAGTCCACCTGCAAAGAATAGTAATATTGTTCTTTACAGGTAGCCTACAGGTCCCAGCAAGCCTGCCCCAGCATGCTGGCACTTGGAGAACCACAAGTGCCAGCATGCCCGGACATAAAGGGCCCGCTGGCACCTGTAGTCCACCTGTAAAGAAAATATTAAAATAAAACACCACACGTCTTGAAAATAAGCTTTATTAAACTGGGTCTTCACCTGGTGGACGGCGGCTGCTAAGCTCTTTTGCATAGCCGCCGCCCAGCCAGGACTTCCGGCGTCTTCTTTCTTCAGGAGCTCTTCACTGCTCCTCCTCCGCCGTCGGACTGACTCTCCTCCGCCTCGCGCTGACTTATATAAGTCAGCCGGAGGGGGCGGGGCGATGACGCGGCGAGCCGTGATTGGCTCACGGCGGCCATCTTGAATTTCAAAAATGACGCTGAGGCGCCATTTTTTAAACTGGAACCGCTCCGCTGCCAAACTCTGCAGGATAAAGGTAAATTTCCGCCGCCGCAACCTGCCACCCGCACCGCCGCCGCCCGCACCATCGCCGCATCCAGCCGCCCGCACCTCCTCCGCCAGCGTCGCCCACACAGTGATTGACAGCGGATCCAGTGACGGATCCGCTGGCCAATCACTGTGGCCTCACTGACAGGGACGTGCTTTCATAGGTTGAAAGCACGTCCCTGTATGAAAGCGGCACCACTAATGGTGCCGCTTTCCCATGGCTAGCCGCAGCCCATGGCTAGTCCCCGCCCGTGCCCGCCCGCCGCTCCCCATACTTTCCCCAGTGACAACGGGAGGCACCACGATCGGTGCCTCCCAAACACAAAAAGAAAACAGCAATGCAAAGAATAATATTAAGAAGATACATATGACACAGAATATGTGTCATATGCATCTTCTTTGTATTATCTTAATCATTAATGACAGGGGAGGCACTGCCTCCCCTGCCTCCCCTGACTGCTCGTCCCTGCAACAGGTACTGTAATTCAAACAATGCTCAGAGCAAGGAAACCATCCTCAGCTCGCATTTATCAATGAATATGGCAAGCGTATATTCAATGGCGCAGTGACCGGAAATTTGACTCTAGGTCTTTCAGAGTTTCCAGAGTCCTAGCATTCCTTTAGGCAGGAATGGACAAAGGTCTACGGGTGGCTCCCTTGAGAGTGCAGGTGTCAGCATTGACTGTATGGTTCCAAAAGAAAATTGCTAACCTACAGGATTTTCACACTTTCCTCCAGGGAATGCTTCACATCCAACCTCTTTTTGTTCCTCCTTCAGTGCCTTGAGATTTAAGTTTAGTCCTAAAGGCACGCCAAGTTGCTCCATTTGAATCACTAAAGCAAGTGGATCTTAAATGGCTGACAGTCTACGCTCTCTTTCGACTGGCTATTCCTTCTGCTAGAAGAGTTTCAGATTTAGGGGCATTATTATGTTGCTCTCCTTTTCTGATTTTTCGTCCAGATAACCAAATCTGGTTATCTTTCTAAGGTGGTGTCTAAATTCCACCTTAACGAATAAATTATAGTCCCAGCCTTCCAAGGGCCGGAACCTTTCTGCGGGAGTTGTATCATTGGATGTAGTCCAAGCCTTAAGGATCTACGTAGATCGTACCAGTTCCATCAGAAAGACAGACATTCTCTTTGTTCTCAACGGATTTCACAAGAGAGGATGGCCTGCTGACAAGCAGACACTGGTGAGGTGGCTTCAGATAACAATTTCAGAAGCATATTCTCAAGCTGATCTCCCAATTCCGGCTAACATCTCTGCTCACTCTACTCATGAGGTAGGTCCATCATGGGCAGCAAAACGTGGTGCTTCAGCTGAACAGCTATGTAAGGTAGCCAGCCACATGGTCTTTCATTAACACATTCATTAGACATTATACCGCAGATACCTTTGCCTCTCAGGACGCTGAATTCGGACAAAGGATTCTCCTGTCCAATCAGGAGCGTCCTTACCACTAAATTTGCTTTGGAACATCCTAATGTGTATACTGTGGATAACCTGTGGACCCTGCAGGAGAAATAATAGTTATGGTAGACTTACCTTTGATAACTCTATTTCTCCTAAGTCCATAGGCATGCATAGAACATTTTATTAGGGCGTGCACCATCGGAGGGGTGTGTTTAGCACCACATACTGGGCGTATCTAGCACCGCCTATTGGGCATGTCTAGCACCGCCTATTGGCACTCAAAGCAATATAAATCACATACCATAAGGGGAGTGGCCACTGCAAATGTGAGCATGTAAACATGACACACCACCTGTTTCTCATCACTCTGGTAGCATTCCTTTCCATTCCATATGCACCTTTCTTACAGTATATGGTGGTTTATCACAACAGGGAACCTGTGAAGAAATGTCCTCCCTGGACACACAGCATCTTCTATCAGTAATCACTATTCATGTAGGAATTTACATGGTCCAGAAGATGCCTTTTTGTGCAGGAATATAACCATCATGTATAATATAATATAATATAATATAATATCATCATCATGTCACAGAGGTTCAACCAGACTCACCTGCTACCCCCTGCGTCTCTAAGCCACACCATCATCTCCTCCCTGTGTCTCTCAGTCACACCCTCATCTCCCAGCCACACTATCTCCTCCCCTGCTTGCTTTGTCATTCACCACCACCATCATCCCCTCCCAGCGTTGTCTCTCATCCACATTCATCTCCTGCCTGTGTCTCCCTGTCACGCATTTCTTCCAATGCACCTCACTTTGTGTCTCTCAGTCTCCCCCTTCACTCTGTGCCTCTCAGCCTCCCACCCTGCACTCTGCCTTTCAGCCTGCCCCTTTCACTCTGTGTTTATCAGCCTCCACCTCCCTTCATTCTGTGTCTAGTCCTGCTTACATTCTGTGTCTAGTGCCATTACAAAATGTCCACAGCAGTAGTGCCCCTTAAACAATGCCCACAGCGGTGCCAGATACACATAAGCCCCCAGCGGTTCCAGATACACATATGCCTCCAGCGGTGCCAGATACACATATGCCCCCAGTAGTGCCAGATACACATATGCCCCCAGCGGTGCCCCTTACACAATGCCCCCAGTGGTGCCATATACACATATGCCACCAGTGGTGCCAGATAACATATGCCCCTGATGGTGACAGATACACATATGCCCCCAGCGGGGCCAGATACTCATATGCCCCCGGCAGTGCCAGATATACATATGCCCCCAGAGGTGCCAGATACACATATGCCCCCAGCAGTGCCAGATACACATATGCCCCCAGCGGTGCCAGATACACATATGCCCCCAGCAGTGCCAGATACACATATGCCCCCAGTGGTGCCAGATACACAAATGCCCCAGGCGGTGCCAGATACACAAATCCCTCCAGAGGAGCCAGATACATATATGCCCCCAGTGGTGCCAGATACTCACATGCCCCCAGCAGTGCCAGATACACATATGCACCCAGTGGTGCCCCTTATACAATGCTCCCAGTGGTGCCAGATAAAAATACTGACCCAATAGTGTCAGATACACGTATGCCCCTGGCAGTGCCAGATACATATATATCCCCAGTGGTGCCAGATACATATCTGCCCCCAGTGGTGACAGATACACATATGCCCCCAGTGATGCCAGATACATTTATGCCCCTCAGCGGTGCCAGATACACATATGCGGTGCCCCTTACACAATTCTCCCACAGACATTTTAAATGACTGCCAGAGATGGGGACACAGTGAGGGGCAGGAGAGACGCGCGCTGCGCTCTCCTCCCTTTAGCATCAGAGACAGGAATCAGTGGTAGCAACAGGCGTGTGTGTGTGTGAGGGGGGGCAGTGGGGGGCCGGACATTAGGGGGTGCCTGTGCGCACCAAGCACCCCCTGTGCGTACGCCTATGCCTAAGTCCACAGTATCCACAGGGATCCCACCCTGACGCACCTGATTTGAGGATCCTTTCACCTACTAACCTCTTGTACGGAAGGGTGTGCATGTGTGTTCTTCTCACCTGATTAGGGCTCTCTATGATGCTCCTGACTTGAGTTTTGGAAAACAACTGAATTGCCTGAGCCAGGAGACAGGGATATAGGGGAATGCCCGTTGCATTCTGGGAGGCCGAAAGCTTTGATCGTTGGTGCCAATCTGCTGTCGCTACCTCATATCCCAATGTTTATCCTGTGGATACTGTGGACATAGGAGAAATAGAGTTATCAACGGTAAGTCTACCATAACTACTACCATAACTATTATTTTTGAGGCAGCTGCGTGATGTCACACGTAGCCGCTCTGATTAAAAAAATGTCAGCTAACCGCCTGACAGCGCAGCCAGGGGTCAACTTTAATTGTGAGGCAGTGCCACACACATGCTGGGTGGCCTTGCCCTGTGCTGCGCATATGCAGTGATCTGCGTCCATCCCTGAATAACACCCAGTGTCAGTAAAGACAATGGGAGTAATTCAGATTTGATCACAGCAGCAAATTTGCTAGCAGTTGGGCAAAACCATGGGGGTAATTCAGAGTTGATCGCAGCAGCATATTTGTTAGCAGTTGTGCAAAACCATGTGCACTGCAGGTGGGGCAGATATAACATTTGCAGAGAGAGTTAAATTTGGGTGTGTTATTTTGTTTCTGTGCAGGGTAAATACTGTCTGCTTTATTTTTACACTGCAATATAGATTTCAGTTTGAACACACCCCACCCAAATCTAACTCTCTCTGCACATGTTATATCTGCCCCCCCCCCCCCCCCCCCCTGCAGTGCACACAGTTTTGCCCAACTGCTAACAAATTTACTGCTGCGATCAACTCTGAATTAGGCCCAATGTGTACTGCAGGTGTGGCAGATATAACATTTGCAGAACGAGTTAGATTTGGGTGGGTTATTGTGTTTCTGTGCAGGGTAAATACTGGCTGCTTTCATTATTCACTGCAATTTAGATTTCAGTTTGAACAGACCCCACCCAAATCTAACTCTCTCTGCACATGTTATATCTGCCCCCCCTGCAGTGCACATGGTTTTGCCCAACTGCTAACAAATTTGCTGCTGCGATCAACTCTGAATTAGGCCCAATGTGTTTCACCGGAAAACCTGCCTACCGAGTCCTTATTTCCAGTACCCGTTTTCAAATAGATATAGATACAGATGGAGCCACGTTAGTTGTGGCTCCGTCTGTGCCTATAGCTCAGGTGTCTCCATCCGGGCGCACGTGTGCTCCCATGATGGAGACCCGCCCCATTCACTAGAATGGAAGAGCGTCTCCGTCCAAGCGGCCGCGCACGCCCAGACAGAGACGCTCTCCCATTCATAGAATGGGAGAGTCTCTGTGCACTCCCGGAATGACTAGGCGGACGGATCGCCTAGTCACGCCTGGAGTGCACGTCTGCGATGAAGCCGCCTCAGATGAGCATGACTCCATCTGTAGATATATTTGAACAGCACGGATGGTGTAATGGTTAGAAATACTGCTTCACAGCACTGAGGTCATAGGTTTGATCCCCATCTTGGACCTAACTGTGTGGAGTTTGTATATTTTCCTTGTGCTTGCGTGGGTCTTCTCCAGGTACTCCGGTTTCCTTCCACAATCCAAAAATATAGTCTCCAAACAAAAATAATTAACCCTGTCTACATGTACATGTGGTAGGGAATATAGATTGTCAGCTCCCCTGGGGCAGGGTCTAATGTGAATGGCGAAAATATTTCCTGTAAAGCTCTGAGGAATATGTGTGCACTATATAAATAACTGGTAATAAATAAATAAATAATAAAATAATTATAAAAATATATATGTATATACAGTATACAGTATGTCACATTTTCATAGCTGACACACTAATGAAAAAAGAAATGAACACAAACTGGTAATATGAGATTTGCTCATACAGTATTTCATTTTGTCACGATTAACACTTTTCAGAAAGGCTAAATTACATAATGTAATCCATTCTTTTGTCTATACCAAAACAAAACAGAAATAAAGAGTCTATTGTTGTATCACTTAACACTTATATTGTGCCATCTGGCTAATGATAAAAAATAATATTTAGACAGAATGATAAGAGTATGCCTTCCCCCACATTATCCATATAGAGTTCTTAAAGAACAATAGAAAACTGTGCACAAAGTATAAATCTTCCTAAACCTGTAATTACCCAAAGATGTAGTTTTGTTTTTAAACCTGTTGGAATCAATATAACAAAAGAACACTCACTTAGTTCTAATTTATATTTCTTTTCACCTGGTGAACAGAAACAGCCAAAGATCTGGATGTTAAATGTCAAAATGTTCAACAAAAATATCTCAAGGTCATCTCCGTATTTGTCCAACATTTCCTATTGTATTCCACAGAATCTACATAATTATGTTAATAGAACCTTCTCCAAAATGAATAAATCCTTCATTTATGAAGTTGCAGGTACCAATGGAATACTGGTATACTGTATTTACATTGTTTGGTTGTCTGTGACGACTACAGTAGCAAGATGCTTGATATCCCATCACCTGTTGTAACCTGCTACTGGAAAAATAAGATTTTACTTACCGATAAATCTATTTCTCGTAGTCCGTAGTGGATGCTGGGACTCCGTCAGGACCATGGGGAATAGCGGCTCCGCAGGAGACAGGGCACAAAATTTTAAAGTTTGACCACTAGGTGGTGTGTACTGGCTCCTCCCCCTATGACCCTCCTCCAAGCCTCAGTTAGGATACTGTGCCCGGACGAGCGTACACAATAAGGAAGGATTTTGAATCCCGGGTAAGACTCATACCAGCCACACCAATCACACCGTACAACTTGTGATCTGAACCCAGTTAACAGTATGACAAACGTAGGAGCCTCTGAACAGACGGCTCACAACAATAACAACCCGATTTTTTTGTAACAATAACTATGTACAAGTATTGCAGACAATCCGCACTTGGGATGGGCGCCCAGCATCCACTACGGACTACGAGAAATAGATTTATCGGTAAGTAAAATCTTTTTTTCTCTGACGTCCTAGTGGATGCTGGGACTCCGTCAGGACCATGGGGATTATACCAAAGCTCCCAAACGGGCGGGAGAGTGCGGATGACTCTGCAGCACCGAATGAGAGAACTCCAGGTCCTCCTTAGCCAGGGTATCAAATTTGTAGAATTTTACAAACGTGTTCTCCCCTGACCACGTAGCTGCTCGGCAGAGTTGTAATACCGAGACCCCTCGGGCAGCCGCCCAAGATGAGCCCACCTTCCTTGTGGAATGGGCCTTGACAGATTTAGGCTGTGGCAGGCCTGCCACAGAATGTGCAAGTTGAATTGTGCTACAAATCCAACGAGCAATCGTCTGCTTAGAAGCAGGAGCACCCAGCTTGTTGGGTGCATACAGTATAAACAGCGAGTCAGATTTTCTGACTCCAGCCGTCCTTGAAATATATATTTTCAATGCTCTGACAATGTCCAGCAACTTGGAATCCTCCAAATCGCTAGTAGCCGCAGGCACCACAATAGGCTGGTTCAGGTGAAACGCTGAAACCACCTTAGGCAGAAAGTGAGGACGCGTCCGCAGTTCTGCCCTGTCCGAATGGAAAATCAGATATGGGCTTTTATACGATAAAGCCGCCAATTCTGACACTCTCCTGGCTGAAGCCAGGGCCAGTAGCATGGTTACTTTCCATGTAAGATATTTCAAATCCACCGATTTGAGTGGCTCAAACCAATGGGATTTGAGAAAATCCAAAACTACATTAAGATCCCACGGTGCCACTGGGGGCACAACCGGGGGCTGTATATGTAGTACTCCTTTTACAAAAGTCTGGACTTCAGGAACTGAAGCCAATTCTTTCTGGAAGAAAATCGACAGGGCCGAAATTTGAACCTTAATGGACCCTAATTTGAGGCCCATAGACAATCCTGTTTGCAGGAAATGTAGGAATCGACCCAGTTGAAATTCCTCCGTCGGGGCCTTCCTGGCCTCACACCACGCAACATATTTTCTCCAAATGCGGTGATAATGTTGTGCAGTCACCTCCTTCCTGGCTTTTACCAGGGTAGGGATGACCTCTTCCGGAATGCCTTTTTCCCTTAGGATTCGGCGTTCAACCGCCATGCCGTCAAACGCAGCCGCGGTAAGTCTTGGAATAGACACGGTCCCTGCTGAAGCAGGTCCCGTCTTAGAGGTAGAGGCCACGGATCTTCCGTGAACATCTCCTGAAGTTCCGGGTACCAAGTTCTTCTTGGCCAATCCGGAGCCACGAGTATCGTTCTTACTCCCCTTTGCCGTATAATTCTCAGTACTTTTGGTATGAGAGGCAGAGGAGGAAACACATACACTGACTGGTACACCCATGGTGTTACCAGAGCATCTACAGCTATTGCCTGAGGGTCTCTTGACCTGGCGCAATACCTGTCCAGTTTTTTGTTGAGGCGGGACGCCATCATGTCCACCATTGGTCTTTCCCAATGGACCACAATCATGTGGAAGACTTCTGGATGAAGTCCCCACTCTCCCGGGTGCAGATCGTGTCTGCTGAGGAAGTCTGCTTCCCAGTTGTCCACTCCCGGGATGAACACAGCTGACAGTGCTAACACATGATTTTCTGCCCAGCGGAGAATCCTTGCAGCTTCTGCCATTGCCCTCCTGCTTCTTGTGCCGCCCTGTCTGTTTACGTGGGCGACTGCCGTGATGTTGTCCGACTGAATCAACACCGGCTGACCCTGAAGCAGAGGTTTTGCCAGGCTTAGAGCATTGTAGATTGCTCTTAGCTCCAGTATATTTATGTGAAGAGACGTCTCCAGGCTTGACTCGTGCATGGAATCTGCCGAATGGAATCGCTTCGTAAGAAGCTACCATTTTTCCCAGGACTCTTGTGCATTGATGCACAGATACTTTTCCTGGTTTTAGGAGGTTCCTGGCTAGATCGGATAACTCCCTGGCTTTCTCCTCCGGAAGAAATACCTTTTTCTGAACAGTGTCCAGAATCATCCCTAGGAACAACAGACGTGTCATCGGGATCAGTTGGGATTTTGGAAAATTCAGAATCCACCCGTGTTGTTGGAGCACTACTTGGGTTAGTGCTACTCCGACCTCCAGCTGTTCTCTGGATCTTGCCCTTATCAGGAGATCGTCCAAGTAAGGGATAATTAAGACGCCTTCTCTTCGAAGAAGGATCATCATTTCGGCCATTACCTTGGTAAAGACCCGGGGTGCCGTGGACAATCCAAACGGCAGCGTCTGAAACTGATAATGACAGTTTTGGACCACTAACCTGAGGTACGCTTGATGTAGGAGGGGTACCTTGACTATCACCTGCTGAGAATACAGCTTGTGAATAGCCTCCAATACCGTCGCCCTGTCGGAGGGAGACGTTGGCAAAGCAGACTTTAGGAAACGGCGAGGAGGGGACTTCTCGAATTCCAACCTGTAACCCTGAGATACTACCTGCAGGATCCAGGGGTCCACCTGCGAGTGAGCCCACTGTGCGCTGAAATGTTTGAGGCGACCCCCCACCGCCCCTGAGTCTGCTTGTAAGGTCCCAGCGTCATTCTGACGCCTTTGTAGAAGCCGGGGAGGGCTTCTGCTCCTGGGAAGGAGCTGCTTGTTGCAGTCTCTTACCCTTTCCTTTGCCTCGGGGCAAATAGGAATGTCCTTTTGCTCGTTTGTTCTTATAGGAACGAAAGGACTGCGGCTGAAAAGCATGCGGCTTTTTCTGCTGGGAGGTGACCTGGGGTAAAAAGGTGGATTTTCCGGCCGTTGCCGTGGCCACCAGATCCGATAGACCGACCCCAAATAATTCCTCCCCCTTATACGGAAATACTTCCATATGTCGTTTGGAATCCGCATCACCTGACCACTGGCGCGTCCATAAACTTCTTCTGGCAGATATGGACATCGCACTTACTCTTGATGCCAGAGTGCAAATATCTCTCTGTGCATCTCGCATATAAAGAAATGCATCCTTTAACTGCTCTATAGTCAGTAAAATACTGTCCCTATCCAGGGTATCAATATTTTCAGACAGTGACTCCGACCAAGCCACGCCAGCACTGCACATCCAGGCTGAGGCGATTGCTGGTCTCAGACTCTCAGTATAACACCCGTATGTGTGTATATACTTTTTAATGTATTCTCCAGCCTCCTATCAGCTGGATCCTTGAGGGCGGCCGTATCAGGAGACGGTAACGCCACTTGCTTTGATGCGCGTGTGAGCGCCTTATCCACCCTAGGAGGTGTTTCCCAGCGCGCCCTAACCTCTGGCGGGAAAGGGTATAATGCCAATAACTTCTTTGAAATTAGCAGTTTTCTATCTGGGGTAACCCACGCTTCATCACACACTTCATTCAGTTCCTCTGATTCAGGAAAAACTATCGGTAGTTTTTTCACACCCCACATAATACCCCTTTTTGTGGTACTTGCAGTATCAGAGATATGCAAAGCCTCCTTCATTGCCGTGATCATATAACGTGTGGCCCTACTGGAAAATACGTTTGTTTCTTCACCGTCGACACTGGATTCAGTGTCAGTGTCTGGGTCTGTGTCGACCGACTGAGGTAAAGGGCGTTTTACAGCCCCTGACGGTGTCTGAGACGCCTGGACAGGTACTAACTGGTTTGCCGGCTGTCTCATGTCGTCAACCGACTTTTGTAGCGTGCTGACACTATCCCGTAATTCCATAAACAAAGCCATCCATTCTGGTGTCGACTCCCTAGGGGGTGACATCACCATTACAGGCAATTGCTCCGCCTCCACGCCAACATCGTCCTCATACATGTCGACACACACGTACCGACACACAGCAGACACACAGGGAATGCTCTGATAGAAGACAGGACCCCACTAGCCCTTTGGGGAGACAGAGGGAGAGTTTGCCAGCACACACCCAAGCGCTATAAATATATATAGGGACAACCTTAATAAGTGTGTTCCCTTTATAGCAGCTCAAATATTATAAATATCGCCAATAAGTGCCCCCCCTCTCTGTTTTTACCCTGTTTCTGTAGTGCAGTGCAGGGGAGAGTCCTGGGAGCCTTCCTCGCAGCGGAGCTGGGCAGGAAAATGGCGCTGTGTGCTGAGGAGAATAGGCCCCGCCCCCTTTTCGGCGGGCTTCTTCTCCCGGTTTTTTTTGGAACCTGGCAGGGGTTAAATACATCCATATAGCCCCAGGGGCTATATGTGATATATTTTAGCCAGAATAGGTATATTACATTGCTGCCCAGGGCGCCCCCCCCAGCGCCCTGCACCCTCAGTGACCGCTGGTGTGAAGTGTGCGGAGAGCAATGGCGCATAGCTGCAGTGCTGTGCGCTACCTCATTAAGACTGAGACGTCTTCTGCCGCCGGTTTCTGGACCTCTTCTCTATTCGGCATCTGCAAGGGGGTCGGCGGCGCGGCTCCGGTGACCCATCCAGGCTGTACCTGTGATCGTCCCTCTGGAGCTAGTGTCCAGTAGCCTAAGAAGCAAATCCATCCTGCACGCAGGTGAGTTCACTTCTTCTCCCCTAAGTCCCTCGTTGCAGTGAGCCTGTTGCCAGCAGGACTCACTGAAAATAAAAAACCTAACAAACTTTTTCTAAGCAGCTCTTTAGGAGAGCCACCTAGATTGCACCCTGCTCGGACGGGCACAAAAACCTAACTGAGGCTTGGAGGAGGGTCATAGGGGGAGGAGCCAGTACACACCACCTAGTGGTCAAACTTTTAAATTTTGTGCCCTGTCTCCTGCGGAGCCGCTATTCCCCATGGTCCAGACGGAGTCCCAGCATACACTGGGACGTCAGAGAAATGTTGTTATGTGGGTGTATATAAGAACAATTACACCATGGGAATGCCATAATAACTTATTATATTGGTACCCTCTATACTTGTGTCTCATAAACAGAAAGTGGTGTGTCAATAGACTTATCTAGTTATTAGTGTGAGAAAAGAACCAGGATATTTGCAACAAACATTTTGCTTTGATCTAAAATATACTGATTTGGAGGCTTTACCATTATGAAGATTTTCAATTACTTTTGAATATGAAAATATTAACCAGATTAAACTATCACTAGTATTATTGTAGCATTATCTTTGCTTTAAGAAAGGTGCATTGATTTCAATATTGGGTTTTCCTTGGTGTTATAAGATATAGGATAGGGAAAAGGATACAGAAACAAAAAACGGAGGGAGACAAGGAGGATACACACATTTGAAAAACTGTTGTACAGTTATGAACAGCATGAAGCAGACACAGTGCTGCAAGACACAACTATTGGTACATGATAGCAACATTTGTCCCAACACAAAAGAATCAACCACTTAAAATAAGGTTGATACTGCTACTACTACTACTACTACTACTACTACTACTACTACTGCTACTACTACTAATATAGAGGCTTAACAGTGAATGTATACCCAAACAATAGCGAAAAGGAATTATGAGTTAAATCCATGTTCGACTTGTCCAGTATTCTTTACAATTAGAAATGCCAAACGTTTTCAAACCAGCGCTCTAAGACAATAGTGCTGCAGCCTCTGCTGAAGTGGTCACCACCACTTCCAATATTAAACCGACAAAGTTACAAAATGCAGATGTGTGCACCCCCTGGGATCATACAGGGTCAATGATTGTATACTTTTCAGTCTTTCCTCCCTAATTTATCTGTAGTGAGTAGTAAGTGTCTTAAAAAACTTCATCCAAATTTACTCCTCTTCTTTCCCTCAGAGAGATAAGAATGGAAGGATATATAGTGAAGTACAGTTTTATTGATATATAAAAAAATTATTAAAATACAATAATTACACCACCATTTGTGGGGCAAATGTGCGTACCAGAAAAAGTGGGGTGACCAATACGGCTACCCAGAAGCATTTGTGAGATTTTAAACCGGTACCTCCCAGGATAAATAGCACCATCAGACCTCTGGCTCCTGGACTCCTGGACACTTCCACAGATTTCTTAGTCTGCTGCAGTCTGTCCACAAAAACAACAAACGCGTTTCTGCTCTTATGGAGCCTATATCAAGGTGTGTGGTGGATACAAAAATGCTGGGCTATTTAAACCCAGTGCTGTGGCGTGATTGGCTCAGACTGCTCAGTCCTAGAAAACGTTTTTTTAATGTGGTTTTTATTCAATTTTATGCATTCTATGGCGCTTCCTTCAACTTTATAATGCCTTTTGTGTTTATTAAATATGTGGGGATTTGTTTGAGGCTAAAAATAAATGAAATATGCTTAATACTTCGTGCATTCCAGCTCCGTGGAACGTACATTCAACTTCCGCTTCCGCCCACTGCTAGCATCTATTGGCGGTGGAAGCCTATACAGAAGCTGTCCCCTTTTGGATGCTCGTGCGCTCCAATGCCTGGAGCGCACCTCACATCTGTTTCCGTCCCTCCTACGCTCTTATTGGCGGCGCAATGCAGAAGTTCTCCTTTCTTCCGGTAATCGTCAATGCCGAGCGTGGAACACATAGGTTTATTATGTGTTCCATGGAGGCAGCGGGGGGAAGAGATACCTCTAAATAGTATTGTTATCCAAAATGACTTATTGTATACAGAGTAATAAGCAAAAAATATCCCTAAAAAAGAGGATATACATGTTGGGGGAATATTAACACTTTTAAAATACAATAGGAATGAATGTCGGATAAAAAATGGATAAGGTGCTAAAAATATGAATTAATATAAGGTATTAAAATAAGAACTAAAAACAATCATATTTCATACTAAGTAAAAGAACATAGGTGTGTCTAAAATCCATGGAGGGCAAGGTAAAAATGAATAAATATGTATATATATATATATATATATATATAAACAGACAACAGGAGAACAGGCACTCCCATAGAGATACTATCACTGCACCGGTGCCATCCCAGAGGAGATTTGCATAGAAGAAAAGAAGAGCGGCACTCGGCGTCTTTGAATCACAAAATTGTATTGGAACAACACATAGAGAAGTCCAACGTTTCGGGGCTCACATGCCCCTTTGTCAAGGTGTACAACAGTGGATAACATAACTAAACATACCTTTATAGTGAAGAAACCCTCCGTGCTCGTGCAGCTCGCGCCAAACGGAACCGCTGATCGGCACTGACAGGTGACTTCATCATCGTGCGGCCGCCCGGAGCCATGGCAACCTGTGCTCCGTGGTTGCCGCACTGCCTAATGGGGATTGTAGTGCGCTGTGATAGATCTCACTTCGGACTTCTCTATGTGTTGTTCCAATACAATTTTGTGATTCAAAGACGCCGAGTGTCGCTCTTCTTTTCTTCTATATATATATATATATATATATGTACACAGTGGGAAGGACCACTAACTTATAAATACATATATATAACCATCAAAGAAACCATTTGAGTTCAAAGTCCCTTCGGAGCTAATGTGGACATATCTTATATCCACTTCATTTCACTTTGTGTGGGATTTTCCTCCATATCTCTATTTCGCCAGTGATTTTGAAGTACCTTAATACCTATCACCCTATTTAGAGCATTGCAGTTGTTGTTATGTGTGCCCTTGAAGTGATTTGAGACTGTATGGTTTTCAAAACCCTTCCTTATATTCCGGACGTGTTCTGCCCATCGTTCTTTAAGTGATCTGGAAGTTCGACCTATATATTGTAATTTACAACTGCATTCTATTAAATAAATGCAGTGTTTGGTATTGCAGGTGATGAAGTCAGTGATATTGTACGTGACCCCTGCAATATTCGATTGAAATACCTCTATTTTACTGGGCTGTGAAGTGTGGCTCTTACACATCAAGCATAAGCCACACCTGTGAAACCCCTTTGTTTTTATCCGACCTGATTTTTTCGGTGCGATTGCACTTCTAACCAGCTTTTGTTTGAGGTTTGGTGCTTTCCTGTACACGAATTTGGGGTTCTGTGGTATGATTTTCGTTAGAATTGGATCCCCGGTTAATAAGTACCAGTGTTTTTTGACAATGCATTCAATCTCCTTATATTGGCCGTTGTACGATGTAATGAAGGGTAAGATACAACCCCCCTCCTCTTTCTTAGCTTTTGGTTTCAGAAGATCTTATCTATTTACATCTTGTGCCTTCATAATATACTCCTCTACTTTATTCCCATTGTATCCTTTGGATACAGACTTTCTCTTCATGTCTTGTGACTGAGTCTTTAAAACAGCAATATCTGTACAATTTCTCCTCATTCTCCTAATTTGGCCTTTCAGTACATTCTTTAACCAATTTGGGTGGTGGTTACTGAAAGTCAAGATGTATGAGTTGCTGTCGGTGGGTTTAAAAAATGACTTGGTTTTTAACACATCATTTTCTATATATAGAGTGAGATCTAAAAAATTAACTTCTGTTCTACTAATATTGAAAACCAAAGATATATTAAAATAATTTTGGTTAAGAGATTCACAAAACAGTTTAAGAGGTTCCTCTTTGCCTTCCTAAATAAAAATAATGTCATCTATAAAACGATACCATAGTTTGATGTTAGCTAAAAAGGGATTACTTTCTGTCCAGAAATAGTTGTCCTCCCAGAGGCTCATAAAAAGATTGTCATATGAAGGGGCGAATCTTGTGCCCATAGCGGTCCCTATTTTTTTAAATAGAATTTACCGTTGTGCCAAAAAAAGTTGTTGATAAGAATGAACCTGATGCTCTCCAGGATGAACTGCACTTTGACTGCTTCAAAGTTGCTGTTCTGTAGATAGTGATTGACAGCATTAATTCCTTTTTCATGGTCAATTATGGTATATAAACTACTAACATCCGCAGTTCACATAATGAAATTCTGTTCCCATTTAAAATTTTCTATTTTCTGTAAAATATCCATGGTATCCTTAATATATGATTTAACTTTCAGGACTTCCGGTTGGAGGTGGTGATCAATAAAATGAGAGAGATTTGATGTTACTGAATTTGTTCCTGCTACTATTGGTCTTCCCGGGGGATCAGTTAAGCTTTTGTGAATTTTCGGCCGTACATAAAAGACCGGGAGAGTGGGGTTCTTTATATTGATATATTGCTCTTCTTTCTCTTGAATGATTCCTTCATTTCTATTTTTGTTGACCAGGATTTTTAATTCTTGTTCTATACGGTTGTTTGGGTTTCCCCTCAGGACTGCATAGGTCGACTTGTCCTCTAATTGTCTTCTGATCTCATCTTCATATTTCTTGGCATCCATGATTACTACCCCCCCTCCCTTGTCTAAATGATAATTTCCTTATTGTCTCTCAGTGATTTGATAGCTTCTCTTTCTTTCTTTGTAGTGTTGGGTTCCTTCTTCCAGTGGGGTTGTAGTTCTTCCAAGTCTGTTGCTACTGCTTTGTTAAAGCTCTCTACAAAGCAGCCTCTAGAGAAGGTGTGGTTGAATGTTGATTTGGGTTTGAAGGGATTTCTTTCTGAGGTTGTTTCCCCTGGTTGACTTAGAAAGTATTTTTTAAGAGATACTTTTCTAACAAACTTTTGAAGATCCAGGTAGGTCTCAAATTTGTTGAGTTTGTTATCTAGAGCAAACTTGAGGCCCTTTTCCAGAACCTTCGTTTCAGCCGCTGTCAAATCATGTTGACTTAAATTAAAGATCTTAATTTTCCCCAGGTCGGGATTCTCATTGACGTTGTTGTCTGTATGATTGGATTTGTTCCGATGTCCCTTGCCTCTTTTCCCCTTCTTCCTCCTTTCTCATCTAAATACTAGAATCTTCTGTTTCTCCTTCTGCTCAGTCCTAAAAAATCTTCCTTGTTGAATGCTCTGAACCGATTTCCGTTGTTTCTCATTTGTGGCTCATGGTGACATGCCATTCATCTTTCACAAAGTAATTCCTATTGTGGTAATGTCTTTCTCTTCTTTGACCTTCATCAAACCTTCTCCAACTTCTATGGTTTTGATTCCTCCTATTCTGTTGTTCCCAGCCATAATTATTCTTTGGTTCTCGATTGGATGGGAGTCTTCTTCTGTTCCTCCTCACTGATTCATAGCTCCTTGTTTCATTTCTAGTGTCCAGAGATCTACATATTGGACTGGTATCACAATTACAGGGAGTTTCTTCTCTGTTCTCCTCTGTCCTTTCATTGTCTCTTTTTTCTCTTTCTTACTGTTCTTTCTTTTTTATCTCTCACATGTACTTTCTTTTCTTTCTCATTATCACTTCCTTATCTTTTCTAATTATCCTACTCTCCATTTTGTTTTCCCTCTCCACGTATTCTTCCAGATCTCTAAATGGCACAAGGTCTGTGGTCCGAGTTTCTATTTGTTTCTCTGTCTGATTGAGATCCCTTCTTCTTTCCTGTATAATCAGTTCCATTAAAGATATGGAGCAATTTTCTATAATGTTGTTCCATTTCTTATAGAAATCCTCACTTTCATTTTCGGAAGAGGGTTTCTTATCTATTTTCAGGCCTCTAGGCATGAGTTTCTCCGAGATGTACTTCTCTAATGTAATGGTCTCCCACCATAGTTCACTTTCTCTGAGTAGAACATACTCTAATTTTCTCATAGTTATGTCCATTTCTTTTAAATCGACTCCTACCTCAGTTGTGTCCTTAATTTCACCCCTATTGGTCTCAAACACTGAATACAATAGTAATCTTCTTTGATCCCTGTATCCCAGCATGGTGCAGCTAGTAAGAAATAGGTGAAGAAAGTCAAATGGAAAGGCAAAAAGTTTTCAAACCAGCGCTCCAACACAATAGTGCTGCAACCTCTGCTGAAGTGGGCACCCCCACTTCCAATATTCAACCGACAAAGTTACAAAATGCAGATGTGTGCACCCCCTGGGATCATACGGGGTCAATGATTGTATTCTTTTCAGTCTTTCCTCCCCAATTTATCTGTAGTGAGTAGTAAGTGTCTTAAAAAACTTCATCCAAATTTACTCCTCTTCTTTCCCTCAGAGAGATAAGAATGGAAGGATATATAGTGAAGTACAGTTTTATTGATATATAAAAAAATTATTAAAATACAATAATTACACCACCATTTGTGGGGCAAATGTGCGTACCAGAAAAAGTGGGGGTGACCAATACGGCTACCCAGAAGCGTTTGTGAGATTTTAAACCGGTACCTCCCAGGATAAATAGCACCATCAGACCTCTGGCTCCCGGACTCCTGGATACTTCCACAGATTCTTAGTCTGCTGCAGTCTGTCCCCAAAAACACCAACGCGTTTCTGCTCTTATGGAGCCTTTCTCAAGGTGTGTGGTGGATACAAAAATGCTATTTAAACCCAGTGCTATGGCGTGATTGGCTCAGACTGCTCAGACCTAGAAAATGTTTTTTAATGTGGTTTTTATTCAATTTTATACATTCTATAGCAGTGGTGGCCAACGCGTGGCTCTTGAGCCACATGCGGCTCTTTCTGTATTCAAATGTGGCTCCCAACACTAAAAGTCACATCACCACAAGAGATATGTAGACTGCCGCACTCCAGCCAGACATGCAGCAGCACTACGTAGACTGAGAACTGAGGGAGCCAAATACACATGGGGGAGCTGGCTGGAGTGACACAGGCGGGTGCTGGCTGGAGTGACACAGGCGGGTGCTGGCTGGAGTGACACAGGAGGGTGCTGGCTGGAGTGACACAGGCGGGTGCTGGCTGGAGTGACACAGGAGGGTGCTGGCTGGAGTGACACAGGCGGGTGCTGGCTGGAGTGACACAGGAGGGTGCTAGCTGGAGTGACACAGGAGGGAACGGAAGTGCATTATGTGAATCTGGCTTTTCAATATATTTTATGCAGATCTGGCCTTTTCAATTATTTGATGTAGAAGTGGCTTTTTCATTGTATTTTATGTTGGATATGGCTTTTTCAATGTATTTTATACCAGGGGCGGCTCGAAGTCGGCTCTTTGATGTACCTAACAAGATATCTTGGCTCTTTGTCTCTGACTGGTTGGCCACCCCTGTTCTATAGGGTCCCCTTCAACTTTATAATGCCTTTTGTGTTTATTAAATATGTGGGGATTTGTTTGAGGCTAAAAATAAATGAAATATGCTTAATACTTCGTGCGTTCCAGCTCCGTGGAATGCACATTCAACTTCCGCTTCCGCCCGCCGCTAGCTTCTATTGGCGGCGGAAGCCTATACAGAAGCTGTCCCCTTTTGGATGCTCGTGCGCTCCAATGCCTGGAGCGCACCTCACATCCATTTCTGTCCCTCCTATGCTCTCATTGGCAGCGCAATGCAGAAGTTCTCCTTTCTTCCGTTAATCGTCAATGCCGAGCGTGGAACGCAAAGGTTTATTATGCGTTCCACGGAGGCAGCGGGGGGAAGAGATACCTCTAAATAGTATTATTATCCGGTTCTGACCGGAAGTGACACGTCCGGCCGCAGCTGCACTTGATCTACTCACTGATTTGAATGCAGGTATATTAAGGGGACCTGGGAGGCTCTATACAGGTTCCTGGTTCCCATTTTGTGCTGCTGAGGATGTCATTGCTGTTTTTGACTGTATATTGACTGGCATATACCTTGAGAAAGGTCCTAACATGGGACCGAAACGTTGGTGAGCCCTTTATTTTTTCTGTGATATGAAGTTACTTCGAACCAATTCCTTGAATAAATGACTGTAGTGTTTATACTAATTACGCAAGTCTGGAGAGTGCTATCTTTTTCCACTTTAATGTGGCGAAACACTGTATTGCACTATGAGTCTGACCCCGTGATTGGATCAGGCTTTGATGTGGCACTCCAGCCGTTATCTGTGTCGGGTGAGAGTGTGGGACTTCCCTTGTATATATATATATGTATAAATATATATGTAATTCCTGTACACATAGCCATGAAAACATATTATGTCCCTGTACCTGTCAGGGGTTCTGCTCATCGTCAGGGCCAGGATCCCCCTACCTGCTGGCCGCTGTT
The DNA here is from genome assembly GCF_028390025.1 of Pseudophryne corroboree. Classification (NCBI taxonomy): domain Eukaryota; kingdom Metazoa; phylum Chordata; class Amphibia; order Anura; family Myobatrachidae; genus Pseudophryne; species Pseudophryne corroboree. The sequence continues at coordinate 791,935,748 of NC_086444.1, read as the reverse complement.
CATGGCTGCCCCCCCAACTGCTGTCTATGGGCCCCGTTCACTCCCTCCCATGTCCGCAGCTCTTGATGCCCGTCGTCCGCCACGTGCAGCAGACACTCAGTATTCCTTATGGAATACTATTGTAAATGTAATCCCCAAAATGACCGCCGCCTCCTTTAGCATATTTAATAACTGTCTCCTCTAAGGGCAGCGGCCATTTTGGGAGGGACCTATTCAATAGTATTCAATACGGAGTACTGAGTGTCTACTGTACTGACGTGCCGGGCATCATGAGCAGCAGGCGGGGCCCATTGCACAGCAGCGGAAATATCGGCGGGCGGTATAAGCGGCCTGGGCCCTCTCCTTTTTGTCAGAGTGGCCGGGCCAGGGACAATTATACCCCAGCACCCCCTTGATGGCGGCCCTGTATAAACCTCCCAATTCATCATCGCATGCGGGATATGGGGCGTGGCTGTGCCACACACTACAGCCTCCTTTCTCACCCATTCAATTCTGCAGGCACCTGCAGCATACATGAGACACCCATTGAGGGGGCACATCTCTGAACTGCGAGTTGAACACTAGTCTTGTGTGGTGGTATAGTCCCCTCGGATTGGAACAGATGAATTGTATGTATGAAATGATTTGCATTTTGTAACATTTGCGTTAATATATATTTCTGATTTCAGTAGGTGCTTCTTTTTTTTCTGTGCTTAACAGAGCTACAGATATAATAATAGTCTGCATCACAGAGTCGGTCAAACGCTTTGAACTGACTGCGGCATCACTTCAGCTGTACTGGAAACTGGGATACATTTTTTAGTGCAAAATACACTGTACTTGTATATTATCAACTTATTATTACAAGATATGTGTTGTTTTGTTTGATAACAAGGTTTACAGAAGGCTGACATACCTTAATGAATTGTATTAACAGTGATTCAGCTCAGTGCCTGCAATGCTCCCAAGGTAACTAGGTTACAATTTCAGTCACAGATGCCTAACACAAGCCCTGGATGGATTTTGAGAAATGAACTTATCTTGTGTCTCATCACTAGTAGTTAGTGTCCTTTAGAAACCAAGGACCTTATCCAGACAATTCATTGCCTATGACCTGACATCAAAACAAAGAGGAGGCCTCTATGATTAAATTGCTTTCATTACCTTGGCTTGGATGTAGCAGAAACATGGCCTTGATTTTCAAACTGGTGCTGAGTCAGAAAGATAGAGAAAGAGTTCTATGGGACTCCGTAGTTATTCCGTGTGTCAGCTAATGTCTGTATTCTGCAGCAGGAGGATTGATTTTCACAATGTGAACGTTACATGTAGATTCCCGTTAATCACTGAGGAAGCATGGGCTGTTAAACCACAGAAATATACAATTAGATTTCCCTCTATCAACACTGCTGATGAATAAAAATCTCATGATGATGAGTAATATCTTACTGCACTGGCAGATATAGTGATAATTGCTGTTCAACTGCACACATTGGGCCTGATTTAGAGGTGGGCGCTGCTGCATCAGCTCTTGTGTTTGTTAGCCTTCTCCTAGTGTATAAGCCTGTGCATGAATGTGCAAGCACTGAGATGGCCACTGTCATTGCCTCCGCACACTGTAACATCGCCAAAGATTCTTGGCATGCCACCATCAGCGCATCATCTACACTTGCACTCAGGGCCAGATTAGGGTATGTGGGTGCCCCTGGGCAACACACCTGTGGGGGCCCCCATCAGTTACTATATATATATATACACACACACACACACACACACACACACACACACACACACGTGTATATATACAGTGTGTATATATATATTCACAAAATGCTGGCAGCATTGCCTACCTCAGCTCAGCTGCCGCATTATTATCCGCTCTGTGCCCAGCAGCAGCAGCAGCCCGGATACACGTCTTCTCCCGCCGGCCACCTCCTCCTCCTCCTCTGGCTGTGAAAACTCTGTGCCATACCTCTAAAACAGACGCTACTTTCAATACGTTTCGGCGCTCTGCAGCACCTTTTTCAAGATTAGTGTCACTGACTAAAAAAGAGGGCTCCCATGTATTGCCCGAACACTGGCTCCAGACCGAAAAACAACTTTCAGAATGGTGTAAACTTACAGAGCAGAGCGCCTAAACGCGCAGAAAGTAGTCTCTGTTTTAGAGGTACGGCACATAGTTTTCATAGGTACGCGGAACTATACCTTATATAACTGGGTTACATCTGGTGTTTTGTTCTGTGTAATAAGGTTGAACTACTATGTGTTTTAAATAGAGATGAGCGCCTGAAATTTTTCGGGTTTTGTGTTTTGGTTTTGGGTTCGGTTCCGCGGCCGTGTTTTGGGTTCGACCGCGTTTTGGCAAAACCTCACCGAATTTTTTTTGTCGGATTCGGGTGTGTTTTGGATTCGGGTGTTTTTTTAAAAAAACACTAAAAAACAGCTTAAATCATAGAATTTGGGGGTCATTTTGATCCCATATTATTATTAACCTCAAAAACCATAATTTCCACTCATTTTCAGTCTATTCTGAATACCTCACACCTCACAATATTATTTTTAGTCCTAAAATTTGCACCAAGGTCGCTGGATGACTAAGCTAAGCGACACTAGTGGCCGACACAAACACCTGGCCCATCTAGGAGTGGCACTGCAGTGTCACGCAGGATGTCCCTTCCAAAAAACCCTCCCCAATCAGCACATGACGCAAAGAAAAAAAGAGGCGCAATGAGGTAGCTGACTGTGTGAGTAAGATTAGCGACCCTAGTGGCCGACACAAACACCGGGCCCATTTAGGAGTGGCACTGCAGTGTCACGCAGGATGTCCCTTCCAAAAAACCCTCCCCAATCAGCACATGACGCAAAGAAAAAAAGAGGCGCAATGAGGTAGCTGACTGTGTGAGTAAGATTAGCGACCCTAGTGGCCGACACAAACACCGGGCCCATTTAGGAGTGGCACTGCAGTGTCACGCAGGATGTCCCTTCCAAAAAACCCTCCCCAATCAGCACATGACGCAAAGAAAAAAAGAGGCGCAATGAGGTAGCTGACTGTGTGAGTAAGATTAGCGACCCTAGTGGCCGACACAAACACCGGGCCCATTTAGGAGTGGCACTGCAGTGCCACGCAGGATGTCCCTTCCAAAAAACCCTCCCCAATCAGCACATGACGCAAAGAAAAAAAGAGGCGCAATGAGGTAGCTGACTGTGTGAGTAAGATTAGCGACCCTAGAGGCCGACACAAACACCGGGCCCATTTAGGAGTGGCACTGCAGTGTCACGCAGGATGTCCCTTCCAAAAAACCCTCCCCAATCAGCACATGACGCAATGAAAAAAAGAGGCGCAATGAGGTAGCTGACTGTGTGAGTAAGATTAGCGACCCTAGTGGCCGACACAAACACCGGGCCCATTTAGGAGTGGCACTGCAGTGTCACGCAGGATGTCCCTTCCAAAAAACCCTCCCCAATCAGCACATGACGCAAAGAAAAAAAGAGGCGCAATGAGGTAGCTGACTGTGTGAGTAAGATTAGCGACCCTAGTGGCCGACACAAACACCGGGCCCATTTAGGAGTGGCACTGCAGTGTCACGCAGGATGTCCCTTCCAAAAAACCCTCCCCAATCAGCACATGACGCAAAGAAAAAAAGAGGCGCAATGAGGTAGCTGACTGTGTGAGTAAGATTAGCGACCCTAGTGGCCGACACAAACACCGGGCCCATTTAGGAGTGGCACTGCAGTGTCACGCAGGATGTCCCTTCCAAAAAACCCTCCCCAATCAGCACATGACGCAAAGAAAAAAAGAGGCGCAATGAGGTAGCTGACTGTGTGAGTAAGATTAGCGACCCTAGTGGCCGACACAAACACCGGGCCCATTTAGGAGTGGCACTGCAGTGTCACGCAGGATGTCCCTTCCAAAAAACCCTCCCCAATCAGCACATGACGCAAAGAAAAAAAGAGGCGCAATGAGGTAGCTGACTGTGTGAGTAAGATTAGCGACCCTAGTGGCCGACACAAACACCGGGCCCATTTAGGAGTGGCACTGCAGTGTCACGCAGGATGTCCCTTCCAAAAAACCCTCCCCAAACAGCACATGACGCAAAGAAAAATAAAAGAAAAAAGAAGTGCAAGATGGAATTGTCCTTGGGCCCTCCCACCCACCCTTATGTTGTATAAACAAAACAGGACATGCACACTTTAACCAACCCATCATTTCAGTGACAGGGTCTGCCACACGACTGTGACTGATATGACGGGTTGGTTTGGACCCCCCCCAAAAAAGAAGCAATTAATCTCTCCTTGCACAAACTGGCTCTACAGAGGCAAGATGTCCACCTCATCATCACCCTCCGATATATCACCGTGTACATCCCCCTCCTCACAGATTATCAATTCGTCCCCACTGGAATCCACCATCTCAGCTCCCTGTGTACTTTGTGGAGGCAATTGCTGCTGGTCAATGTCTCCGCGGAGGAATTGATTATAATTCATTTTAATGAACATCATCTTCTCCACATTTTCTGGATGTAACCTCGTACGCCGATTGCTGACAAGGTGAGCGGCGGCACTAAACACTCTTTCGGAGTACACACTTGTGGGAGAGCAACTTAGGTAGAATAAAGCCAGTTTGTGCAATGGCCTCCAAATTGCCTCTTTTTCCTGCCAGTATAAGTATGGACTGTGTGACGTGCCTACTTGGATGCGGTCACTCATATAATCCTCCACCATTCTTTCAATGGTGAGAGAATCATATGCAGTGACAGTAGACGACATGTCCGTAATCGTTGTCAGGTCCTTCAGTCCGGACCAGATGTCAGCATCAGCAGTCGCTCCAGACTGCCCTGCATCACCGCCAGCGGGTGGGCTCGGAATTCTGAGCCTTTTCCTCGCACCCCCAGTTGCGGGAGAATGTGAAGGAGGAGATGTTGACAGGTCGCGTTCCGCTTGACTTGACAATTTTCTCACCAGCAGGTCTTTCAACCCCAGCAGACTTGTGTCTGCCGGAAAGAGAGATCCAAGGTAGGCTTTAAATCTAGGATCGAGCACGGTGGCCAAAATGTAGTGCTCTGATTTCAACAGATTGACCACCCGTGAATCCTTGTTAAGCGAATTAAGGGCTCCATCCACAAGTCCCACATGCCTAGCGGAATCGCTCCGTGTTAGCTCCTCCTTCAATGTCTCCAGCTTCTTCTGCAAAAGCCTGATGAGGGGAATGACCTGACTCAGGCTGGCAGTGTCTGAACTGACTTCACGTGTGGCAAGTTCAAAGGGCATCAGAACCTTGCACAACGTTGAAATCATTCTCCACTGCGCTTGAGACAGGTGCATTCCACCTCCTATATCGTGCTCAATTGTATAGGCTTGAATGGCCTTTTGCTGCTCCTCCAACCTCTGAAGCATATAGAGGGTTGAATTCCACCTCGTTACCACTTCTTGCTTCAGATGATGGCAGGGCAGGTTCAGTAGTTTTTGGTGGTGCTCCAGTCTTCTGTACGTGGTGCCTGTACGCCGAAAGTGTCCCGCAATTTTTCTGGCCACCGACAGCATCTCTTGCACGCCCCTGTCGTTTTTTAAATAATTCTGCACCACCAAATTCAAGGTATGTGCAAAACATGGGACGTGCTGGAATTTGCCCATATTTAATGCACACACAATATTGCTGGCGTTGTCCGATGCCACAAATCCACAGGAGAGTCCAATTGGGGTAAGCCATTCCGCGATGATCTTCCTCAGTTGCCGTAAGAGGTTTTCAGCTGTGTGCGTATTCTGGAAAGCGGTGATACAAAGCGTAGCCTGCCTAGGAAAGAGTTGGCGTTTGCGAGATGCTGCTACTGGTGCCGCCGCTGCTGTTCTTGCGGCGGGAGTCCATACATCTACCCAGTGGGCTGTCACAGTCATATAGTCCTGACCCTGCCCTGCTCCACTTGTCCACATGTCCGTGGTTAAGTGGACATTGGGTACAACTGCATTTTTTAGGACACTGGTGAGTCTTTTTCTGACGTCCGTGTACATTCTCGGTATCGCCTGCCTAGAGAAGTGGAACCTAGATGGTATTTGGTAACGGGGGCACACTGCCTCAATAAATTGTCTAGTTCCCTGTGAACTAACGGCGGATACCGGACGCACGTCTAACACCAACATAGTTGTAAAGGCCTCAGTTATCCGCTTTGCAGCAGGATGACTGCTGTGATATTTCATCTTCCTCGCAAAGGACTGTTGAACAGTCAATTGCTTACTGGAAGTAGTACAAGTGGGCTTACGACTTCCCCTCTGGGATGACCATCGACTCCCAGCAGCAACAACAGCAGCGCCAGCAGCAGTAGGCGTTACACGCAAGGATGCATCGGGGGAATCCCAGGCAGGAGAGGACTCGTCAGAATTGCCAGTGACATGGCCTGCAGGACTATTGGCATTCCTGGGGAAGGAGGAAATTGACACTGAGGGAGTTGGTGGGGTGGTTTGCGTGAGCTTGGTTACAAGAGGAAGGGATTTACTGGTCAGTGGACTGCTTCCGCTGTCACCCAAAGTTTTTGAACTTGTCACTGACTTATTATGAATGCGCTGCAGGTGACGTATAAGGGAGGATGTTCCGAGGTGGTTAACGTCCTTACCCCTACTTATTACAGCTTGACAAAGGGAACACACGGCTTGACACCTGTTGTCCGCATTTCTGTTGAAATAGTTCCACACCGAAGAGCTGATTTTTTTGGTATTTTCACCAGGCATGTCAACGGCCATATTCCTCCCACGGACAACAGGTGTCTCCCCGGGTGCCTGACTTAAACAAACCACCTCACCATCAGAATCCTCCTGGTCAATTTCCTCCCCAGCGCCAGCAACACCCATATCCTCCTCATCCTGGTGTACTTCAACACTGACATCTTCAATCTGACTATCAGGAACTGGACTGCGGGTGCTCCTTCCAGCACTTGCAGGGGGCGTGCAAATGGTGGAAGGCGCATGCTCTTCACGTCCAGTGTTGGGAAGGTCAGGCATCGCAACCGACACAATTGGACTCTCCTTGTGGATTTGGGATTTCGAAGAACGCACAGTTCTTTGCGGTGCTACTGCTTTTGCCAGCTTGAGTCTTTTCATTTTTCTAGCGAGAGGCTGAGTGCCTCCATCCTCATGTGAAGCTGAACCACTAGCCATGAACATAGGCCAGGGCCTCAGCCGTTCCTTGCCACTCCGTGTGGTAAATGGCATATTGGCAAGTTTACGCTTCTCCTCCGACAATTTTATTTTAGGTTTTGGAGTCCTTTTTTTACTGATATTTGGTGTTTTGGATTTGACATGCTCTGTACTATGACATTGGGCATCGGCCTTGGCAGACGACGTTGCTGGCATTTCATCGTCTCGGCCATGACTAGTGGCAGCAGCTTCAGCACGAGGTGGAAGTGGATCTTGATCTTTCCCTAATTTTGGAACCTCAACATTTTTGTTCTCCATATTTTAATAGGCACAACTAAAAGGCACCTCAGGTAAACAATGGAGATGGATGGATACTAGTATACAATTATGGACGGACTGCCGAGTGCCGACACAGAGGTAGCTACAGCCGTGAACTACCGTACTGTGTCTGCTGCTAATATAGACTGGTTGATAAAGAGATGTCGTAGTATGTATGTATGATGAAGAAAGAAAAAAAAACCACGGGTAGGTGGTATACAATTATGGACGGACTGCCGAGTGCCGACACAGAGGTAGCCACAGCCGTGAACTACCGTACTGTACTGTGTCTGCTGCTAATATAGACTGGTTGATAAAGAGATGTCGTAGTATGTATGTATGAAGAAGAAAGAAAAAAAAAACCACGGTTAGGTGGTATACAATTATGGACGGACTGCCGAGTGCCGACACAGAGGTAGCCACAGCCGTGAACTACCGTACTGTACTGTGTCTGCTGCTAATATAGACTGGTTGATAAAGAGATGTCGTAGTATGTATGTATGAAGAAGAAAGAAAAAAAAACCACGGTTAGGTGGTATACAATTATGGACGGACTGCCGAGTGCCGACACAGAGGTAGCCACAGCCGTGAACTACCGTACTGTACTGTGTCTGCTGCTAATATAGACTGGTTGATAAAGAGATGTCGTAGTATGTATGTATGAAGAAGAAAGAAAAAAAAACCACGGTTAGGTGGTATACAATTATGGACGGACTGCCGAGTGCCGACACAGAGGTAGCCACAGCCGTGAACTACCGTACTGTACTGTGTCTGCTGCTAATATAGACTGGTTGATAAAGAGATGTCGTAGTATGTATGTATGAAGAAGAAAGAAAAAAAAACCACGGTTAGGTGGTATACAATTATGGACGGACTGCCGAGTGCCGACACAGAGGTAGCCACAGCCGTGAACTACCGTACTGTACTGTGTCTGCTGCTAATATAGACTGGTTGATAAAGAGATGTCGTAGTATGTATGTATAAAGAAGAAAGAAAAAAAAACCACGGTTAGGTGGAATACAATTATGGACGGACTGCCGAGTGCCGACACAGAGGTAGCCACAGCCGTGAACTACCGTACTGTACTGTGTCTGCTGCTAATATAGACTGGTTGATAAAGAGATGTAGTAGTATGTATGTATAAAGAAGAAAGAAAAAAAAACCACGGGTAGGTGGTATACAATTATGGATGGACTGCCGAGTGCCGACACAGAGGTAGCTACAGCCGTGAACTACCGTACTGTGTTTGCTGCGACTGGATGATAAATAATGATATAAAAAATATATATATATCACTACTGCAGCCGGACAGGTATATATATTATATAATGACGGACCTGCTGGACACTGTCTGTCAGCAGAATGAGTTTTTTATAGAATAAAAAAAAAAACACCACACAAGTGAAGTCACACGACGAGTGTTTAACTTTTTCAGGCAATCACAATATAGTATACTACTAACTATACTGGTGGTCAGTGTGGTCAGGTCACTGGTCAGTCACACTGGCAGTGGCACTCCTGCAGCAAAAGTGTGCACTGTTTAATTTTAATATAATATGTACTCCTGGCTCCTGCTATAACCTATAACTGGCACTGCAGTGCTCCCCAGTCTCCCCCACAATTATAAGCTGTGTGAGCTGAGCACAGTCAGATATATAATATATACATAGATGATGCAGCACACTGGGCTGAGCAGTGCACACAGATATGGTATGTGACTGTCTTGTACTCCTGGCTCCTGCTATAACCTATAACAGGCACTGCAGTGCTCCCCAGTCTCCCCCACAATTATAAGCTGTGTGAGCTGAGCACAGTCAGATATATAATATATACATAGATGATGCAGCACACTGGGCTGAGCAGTGCACACAGATATGGTATGTGACTGTCTTGTACTCCTGGCTCCTGCTATAACCTATAACTGGCACTGCAGTGCTCCCCAGTCTCCCCCACAATTATAAGCTGTGTGAGCTGAGCACAGTCAGATATATAATATATACATAGATGATGCAGGCATGCAGCACACTGGGCTGAGCAGTGCACACAGATATGGTATGTGACTGAGTCACTGTGTGTACCGTTTTTTTCAGGCAGAGAACGGATATATTAAATAAAACAACTGCATTGCTGGTGGTCACTGTGGTCAGTCACTAAACTCTGCACTCTCTTCTACAGTATCAGCCTCAGGTCAATCTCTCTCTCTCTCTCCTAATCTAAATGGAGAGGACGCCAGCCACGTCCTCTCCCTATCAATCTCAATGCACGTGTGAAAATGGCGGCGACGCGCGGCTCCTTATATAGAATCCGAGTCTCGCGAGAATCCGACAGCGTCATGATGACGTTCGGGCGCGCTCGGGTTAACCGAGCAAGGCGGGAAGATCCGAGTCGCTCGGACCCGTGAAAAAAAACATGAAGTTCGTGCGGGTTCGGATTCAGAGAAACCGAACCCGCTCATCTCTAGTTTTAAACCTCATTTTTGTTTTTAATAAATATATGTTTTATTGTCTCAACCGTCCTGCATTGTATATGGATTTATCATCTCTATGCTGGGTGACAAAAGGGGATAAACATACCTTTATGAGCACAGCACCTGTTTACTAAATGCAAGCATACATGTGAGCATTCTACCATTTATTCCTCTACCACGTGTGACGTGACCTGAGAGGGAAACAAAAAGGAATTTTGGGTTTCTGAATCTTTTGGATTGGACTGTCACACTTCTCAATAGGAAGAATACGCACGCTGGGTGTGTCACCATCTGACATTATTACACTATCAACTGTTCTCCCCTTTTTCCCCATACTGTAATTGAACTGCCACGAGGAATAAGGAGAACCATTCATGTTAATTGAAATTTGGACTTTACCGTCTACTCATAGCACATGTAAGACTGTTCCTTTTTTTTTTTAACTTGTCCATGTATGTATAGGTTGGTGACCTATTTTTTCAGTTTTCTGCTGCTCATGAGTGCAGCGACACAGGATTATCAAAATGTTTTTTTCTAATGTACATAGAGACTAAGGGGGACATTTACTAAGCAGTAATAAGAATGGAGAAGTGAGCCAGTGGAGAAGTTGCCCATGGCAATCAATCAGCACTGAAGTAACATCTATATTTCCATACTATAAATTTATACAGAGCTGCTGATTGGTTGATGGGGCAACTTCTTCACTGGCTCACTTCTCCGCTCTTATCACTGCTTAGTAAATGTCCCCCTCAGTGCTTTTCAGACAATATTCAATCTATTTCCGCCCACCATGCATGAACATTAATACATTTCTATCTTTGTCCTTATACAGAGTTGTTTGCATTTTTGTAGTGCTCCTGCATTCTATTTGTATGTTTGGTTTGATACTGATAATCATCATCATCAATCATACTGCCTACTTTCAAATGGTCCTCTCCCAGAGAGAAGCAGCAGGGCACTTCAGGTGGGATGTGGTTAAGATACCGGCTGTTGGGATCCCGGCAGTCGGAATCCAGACACTGGAATCCAGACACCTGTCAGAATGTCGATGGAGGAATCCCAACAGGGTCAGGAGACTGATGCCAGAATGCCGACAGCCGACACCTAGACCATAAGTATAGGGGGGGGGGGGTTAGGGCCTGGGAAGGGGTTAGGTGTAGGCGCCACCTGGGGGTGGGGGGAGGTGTTTTAGAGTTAGGCTCTGGGGGGTGGGGTGGTTATGGTTAGGCTGTGGGTAGGGGGGTTAGGTTTAGGCACCACTGGGGGGAAAGTCATCGTTAGGCTGCGGGAAGGACAGATTAGGGTGTAGGGGAGAGGGCATGGAATACTTACTTTGTCTTTGTTTAGATTTTAATGATCGGGATGCCGGTGTTGGTATTGTGACCGCCAGCATCCCGTCTAGCAGTCAAACATACTGGAACCCTTTAGATGGGGGGTGGGTGTCCTTGAGGAAGGGACGGGGCTAAAATGACAGCGATTAACATAATTTTGGCCCATCCCCTCCACCGCAATTCCCGCCAGTGACATGCGGTGGGTTGAGGCAGGTGAGGCAGAGTCGTTCCTGTCATACTTAAGTATATTCCAGAATTTTGACTATATAAAGTATATGAAAAATACAAAGAATCTTCAAAGAATCAATATATAAATATCTTCTTTGTATTATTCTAATAATTTTTATAGTCAAAACTTTGGAGAAAAAAGTTTATGGCAAGTGAGGCAGTGCCCCCCCCCCCCCCCCCCCGACTATCTTTTCCATACATCTCTGATCAAAGCTCACCATATATACTGCTGCACCTGTGTATAATGTCCACATGAACCCTTTTGCTCATATATTGTGTGTAAATCTGCCTCTGGTACTAGACAGTGCCTTCTGAGCAATTTACCTCACCGCACGTCCCTGATTCCCGACATTATCTCTCCTTCCTGCCTGCTTTATTAGGAAACATGAGGGATGCTCGAGGAGTACCCACTCTTCGGGGTATGCACGGGACTACACAAATAATGGGAGAGTGAGTATGCAAACAGTGCGAACTTGCACCAGTTTATACAATTTAAACTCCAAGAAACAGGTGTATTTAAGCTTCAGTCCGACTATGCATAGCCTGCAGTTCTGTTGGCATGAGCTTTACCTATGTGAGAACACCCCATTACAGCCCAGATACTTCTCTTAAGTGGTATATTGTAGACGCTTTTGAAATGCATACCATTCTGCATCACTAGCACTTGGTGCACTTGGTTATAGGACATGCAGCTCATTGTGAAAACAAGCAAGATAGTTACATAGTTGTTGAGGTTGAAAAAAGACAAATGTCCATCGAGTTCAACCTGTATTGCAAAATGTAATATCATTTAAAGGTTGTATCCTTGGATATTTCAGTCAATTAGGAATTTATCTAGTCCATTTTTAAACTTATTGATTGAGTCCACCATTACTACCCTCTCTGGCAGAGAGTTCCAAATCCTTACTGCTCTTACTGAGAAGAACCCTTTTCTCAGTTGAGTATGAATTTTTTTTTCTTCTAACCTCAGGTGGTGTCCTCGTTTCCTGTGTAGCATTTTTTTGATAAATAGATCGTCTGATAAATCCTTGAATTGTTGCTTTATGTATTTATAAATATTAATAATGTCCCCTCTCAGTCGTCTCTTTTCCAGTGTAAACAAATCTAACCTTTTTAGTCTTTCCTCATAATTCAGTGGCTCAATTCCCTTAACCAGTTTAGTGGCTCGCCTCTGAACCCTTTCGAGTTCTAAGATATCTTTTTTATAGTGAGGTGCCCAGAACTGTACACAATATTCCAGGTGTGGCCGCACCAATGATTTATACAGTGGCAGTATTACACTTTCATCCCTTGTCTCCATTCCATGTTTTATGCATGCTAACACCTTATTAGCTTTTGTTGCTGCATTTTGACATTGCGTACTGCTACTAAGTCTATTATCGATGAGCATCCCCAAAAATTTTTCAACTACCGTTATCCCTACATTTTCCACATTTAGTGTATAGGCTGCCCTATTGTACTTAGCCCCAAAGTGCATAACTTTACATTTGTCTATATTGAAACTCATTCTCCATTTGTCTGCCCAGACCTCCAGTCTAGATAAATCATTCCGTAGAGACTCAACATCCTTGTCTGAATTAATCACTCTACATAGTTTAGTATCCTCTGCGAAAATTGACACTGTGCTTTCCAGTCCCTCTCCTAGGTGATTAATGAATATGCTAAACAGCAATGGCCCTTGTACTGAACCCTGCAGTATTCCACTGAGCACTGAAGCCCATTCAGAGAACATCCCATTAATTACCACTCACTGTTCCCTATTGTACAGCCAATTACTCACCCAAGTACAAATAGTATTTCCTACCCCAAGCTCTCTTAATTTGAAAATTAGTCTCCTTTGTGGGACTTTGTCAAAGGCCTTAGCAAAGTCCAAAAAGACCACCTCCACAGCTTTACCCTGATCAATTTTATCGCTCACTTTCTCATAGAAGCTTATTAAGTTAGTTTGACATGACCTGTTCTTCACAAAACCATGTTGATTCCTAGTAATAACCTTGGAGGTATCCAAGAACTGTAGTATGCTATCCCTTAATACACCTTCCAGTATTTTCCCCGCTATAGATGTCAAACTTATCGGTCTATAGTTACCAGGATGAGTTTTAATTCTGTTTTTAAATATTGGGACTACCTCTGCTATAGGCCAGTCCTTCTTTATCATTCCTGAAGTAATTGACTCACTGAAAATCAAATATAGGAGCCTTGATAGCTCTGAGTTAAGTTCCATAAGAACCCTGGGGTAAAGTCCATCCAGCCCAGGAGATTTATTTATCTTAATTTTACTTAGTCTCTCCCACACTACTTCCTAGTTTAACCAACTACTTAGCAATGGGTCGTTATTATAGTTTATGTTGTGCTCTACTCTCATCAACCGGTCCTCTCTCGTGAATACTGATGAAAATAATGTATTCAATAATTTTGCTTTTTCCCTATCATCATTAATAAAGACATCCAACTCGCCCTTTAATGGTCCAATATTCTTCTTTTTTAACCTTATACCATTTATATACTTAAAGAACTTTTGGGGGTTTGTTTTACTCTCCTTTGCGATTTGTTTTTAGTTTTCTATTTTAGCTGCTCTGATTGCTTTTTTGCATTTTTTGTTGCATTCCTTGTAGAACTAGAATGATTCCGCCTTCCCGTCAGACTTAAATTCTTTGAAAGCATGCTTCTTTTTATCCATTTTTTCCTTGATCTTCTTATTAAGCCACAACGGTTTGAATTTACTACTTCTGTTTTTGTTGACCTTGGGAATGAACAAATGAGTGTACTTACTGAGCACAGTTGTAAAAACATCCCACATTTCAGCCATATTCTTACCATGAAATACAATTTCCGAATTGATGTCCTTCATTGTTTGTTTCAGCAAGCTGAGATTAGCTTTTCTACAGTTTAAAGTCTTAGTTAGACCCTTATAGTGTTGTTTTTGGAACCTGACATTGAATGTGTTCATATTATAATTGCTATTTCCCAATGTCTCTCTCAGGAATCAGCGTTCAGTGGCATCTCACCAGCGTGCTGGTGTGCAGGACTCCGGAGGTCATGGCCTCAGTCTGTGGCTGCATGAATGCTCTGTCCGCGGGCACGGTGCCCATTGTCATTGTGTACCGCTGAAGTCCATCTAGTGTGTACCCACCATCTGTGCAGCATGGGCGCCGCCATGACACTTGCGGTCAGCTGACCTGCAAACACCCAATCCTGCACTGTGTCTGCACACATGATTTAAGCATCCAATGCCTGCTGACCAGTGGGTAGAAATCCAGAACATCGGCTCAGTCTCATCGCCTTGAACAACGCGTCACATCCAGTGTACAGCATCTCCTGGCTCCAGTCTCCTGTCTCCAGTGATTTCCTTGCTCCAGTGTCTCCATGGAACTACAGGCTCCAGCCATCCTGCTCTGCTACAACTCCTTCCACAGTCAGCATTCCACCTCTGCATGCAGTAAGAGACTCTCTCCAGGTGCTACTTACCATTCTCACCTGTGTGTTGTTTATCTGCGTTCAGCACTGTGCTATTCCATCTGACACTTAAAACAACCAGCTTGCAAATTACAAACTGTCTCCTGCTTTGACCTTGCTTGGCATTGTGGACTTATGCATATATACAGACTGTGTGAATCTATTGCTGTTGGTTTCCAGAACAATCTCTGGAGTTACTATTGCCTGTGTTCACTGTCATCAGTTGCATTACTATCGTCTGCATATTTTACCCTGTTGTCACCGGCTTCCAGGCCGGTCCTCACTGTAATTTATTTCACTGGTTTACAGATCATCAACTGTGACTGTTGTTATACCTCCGTCAGCTTCTTTGCTCGAACCATCAGTATTGTATTGTGCTTCAGTGACTGTTCATATCTCTGTGTGCTAAATAACTATCATTGCACACATGCGCTGGAATCTTCTACAGCCTTCTCGTTTCCTCCACCGCACCACCACTGACCCATTAGTGCCCCCTCCGGGAACAGACACAGTTACAGACCTGACAATCTCCCCTACTTTAGTATTTGGTATTATCTCCACATTATTAGTTAGTACTAGGTCCAGTATAGTCCTATGCTTAGTGGGTTACTCGATCACCTGGGACAAGTAATGATCTTTTAGCATGTTTAGGAACCTGTTACCCCTAGCTGTATTTACTGTTTTGGTGTTCCAATTTATATCCGGGTAGTTAAAGTCCCCAATGATAATGACCATCCCCATTCCTGCAGCTTTTTCGATTTGCTGCAAGAGTTGTAATTTGTCAGACACAGTAATATCTGTCAGTTTGTAGCATAATCCCTATTAAAAGCTTTTTTGTATCTTTACCCTCACTTGAAATCTCAACCCATAATGACTCCATGTTATCTCCAATCCAATTGTAAATGACCTCATTTAAATACAGTTTTAAGAATGACTTAACATAAAGACAAACACCCCCTCCCTTTTTATTAGTCCTATCTTGCCTGAAGAGGGTGTACACCTCCATGTTTGCTGCCCAGTCATAATAATAATAATAATAATTTTATGTATATAGCGCTCTTTCTCCAACAGGACTCAAGGCGCTTTACAGACATCAAAAACAATACACATGATACAGAGGATTTGAGTAATACAACAATAGATAAGCAACACAGACATAAAAGAAAAACCTTAAGCACACAGAAAGCATAATGCAGGATTGGTGCAGGTATTTTGGGTAATAACTTCCAAGGGTTGTGTATTCCACCCTCACAGGTACCAAGTGCAGCAGCCATCTTGGGCGCTCCGCGTAGGATTACCCAGGGTGGAATAGTCTACCCCTAGAAGAGATGACACAAAATGGGGGTGATTTCAGAGTCCTACAGTTTAGAGTAGGGTTCCAACAAAACCACAAGGTCCATGTATTTTTCATCCCATCCACAAGTGTACCATATGGGGCAGCCATGTTGGGCGCACTTTGGAGGTTACACTGTGGAAGGTGATCCATACAAGGGCCAAGTTCATATATGGGAAAACTGATGCTTATGTAGTAGTATGATGTACCCTGCATGTAGGGCACAATGGAAAGGTGGCAATCAGTGGAGGTAAACATTACAGGAAAACACATGGTGGGGTGGAAGCGAGCAATGAAGAGGAAAGAAAAAAACAAAACAAAAACACAATAGCAGGTAACTAGTGGCAGAAGTAGGAGTGGGATAACATTTTGATCAGATCTTAGTACGGGTGGGAAGGAGAATGTGGGGGGCATACTCAGACGCAATGGTGATGTCCCTGCTGATCCTGGTCCTCTTCCCCCACAGTTCCCTGTTCATCTTGATGGTTAGGCCCAGGGGCAGACTTGATGTTCTCAGCCAGAGAGGTGGTAAGCCTGGTCTTGGTGTTCTCATGTTTGAGGCGAGGAGCGGCCACATAAAGTTCCAGAGTTTTGTGGTAATGCATTCCTTCTGTTATCTTGTTAGTTTGTTTGCCTTCTGTTTGCCTTCGGTTTAACACAGGTATAACACTGCTATTGATATTAGCTGCCACTTAATAACTAGTCACTTCATATACTAGGCACTGCAGCGTCTTAATAGGCCTGGCGTCCTATGCTATACTGACTAAATAAGTCTACAAACACTTCCTTTCTGATTACAACCCCCTCCCCCACACAGCAACCCTCCTCCAAAAGGTGTTAATCACTACCAAATGTGAGATCACTAAACCCAGTCAAACACAAAGTTTTTGCTGACTACAGATATTAATCCACTTAACAATTTACCAGATATATCCTTTAGCTAGAAACAGTGGTCAGCCCTCTGCATTAGTTACCAGATATATCCTTTAGCTAGAAACAGTGGTCAGCCCTCTGCATTAGTTACCAGATATATCCTTTAGCTAGAAACAGTGGTCAGCCCTCTGCATTAGTTACCTGTTGGTGAGAAGGAGAGACAGGAGTCAATTCCAAATATCAGCTGAAGATGCAACCAGTGAAACACAGGTATAACACTGCTATTGATATTAGCTGCCACTTAATAACTAGCCACTTCATATACTAGGCACTGCAGCGTCCTAATAGGCCTGGCGTCCTATGCTATACTCCAGTCATGACAATCGTCCCACCATGTCTCTGTAATACCTATTATATCATATTGGTCATTAAGTGCAATCATTTCTAATTTCCCCATTTTACTTGTTAGGCTTCTTGCATTTGCAAGCATACACTTAAGTTTAGTAATTTCCTTATCTGCAAGTTTTGTTGTAGATAACATTTCCTTAGGACTTGAGATTCCCTTAATGTACCATCTCTGACTATTTTTCTCCTTTCCCCCTCTCCACCCCCATTATACTTTATACATCCCTCTTTTCTTCGCTCTCTAGTTGTGCCACTAATTCTTTCTAATCCCTCCCCCCAGGCACCTAGTTTAAAATCTCCTCCAACCTTCTAACCATCCTTCCCTCCCAGCACTGCTGCCCCCTCTTCATTCAGGTGCAATACATAGTGGTAAAAAAGATTGTGCCTGACTGAGAAGTCCACTCAAGAACACAAACCCCTCTTTCCTGCACTAGTCTCTAAGCCACACATTTACCTCCCTAATCTCCCGATTCCTCCCTGGACTAGTGCGTGGCACAAATAATATTTCAGAGAAAATTTCCTTAGATGTCCTTGCCTTTAGTTTCTGGCCTAGGTCCCTATAATCTTTCTTAAGGACATCCCACCTACCACTAACTTTGTCATTGGTGCTGAAGTGCACCAAGACAGCGGGGTCGTTCCCAGCCCCTCCTAACAATCTTTCTACCCGGTCCACAATGTGCCGTACCTGGGCACCCGGGAGACAACAGACTGTACGGTGATCACGGTCCGTAGCAGATTGCCTTGTCTGTTTTCCTAATAATAGAATCCCCTACCACCACAATCTGACTAGGTACCTCACTTTCTCTTATCCCCTTGTGCTGGAGGGACCACTCCTCCGGTTGCTAGAGGGAACGGTATCCTCCAGCTCTGTCATTTCCTCACTGAAATCTTCATACAATTGGGCAAATTTATTGGGGTTTGGCATCTCAGAGATACCTTGCCTCCCCCCTCTTTTTTTTCCTACTAACCGTGACCCTGCTGGCTACCTGACTGTCCTCATCCTCCTCTACAGGTGCTCACCCCTGCAACTCCTCCACCATTCTATCTAAGCTCTGCTCGAGATTGTGAATATCCCTCAGTCTTGTAAAGGTTTGCTCTAGATCAGTTACCTGGGCTTCCAGAGCAACCGCTCGCACACAGCTCGCGCAAATGTATTCACACTGCGACAGTTGCTCCAGGTGCGCATACATCTTGCACGACATGCACTGAGTGAGATTCTCAATCACGACCCCTCCCATTATGTTTAAAAAAGTCGAACTCCCTGTTACCTTCAGAAAAACAATACAATACAAACTATGCAATATAATACGGTACTATAGCCTAGCTATGAAGAGAAACATTTTTCAACAACAGAAAAGTAAATGGCAATACAATGTATAATGATGTATCAATTCAAAACAGTCAATACAATAATCAAAATTATACTTGCGTGTCCAGGGGGGAGTCAGGACCACCTGCAGCAGCACCTACTGTACTCACAGGTACCTGCTTCCCCTGTGTTTACTCCTTCCAGCAGTGTGCCACCTTGTTCCCAGATCCCTGCTCGTGGTTCCATCCTCAGTCAGACTCCTGCTGCTTCACACTCCCGGCACTTTGCTCCACTGCTCTCTGCCGGTTGGCACCCGTCTCCCCCGCTGCTGGCTCCATTAATTTGGCTCCCTTTGTGCTCCCCCGGTGCCCAGCTTGTTCCGGCGCTCGGTGTGCTCATGGGCTCCCACATGCACATGTGTGCACCCTCCTGCGCGTCACTTCCGCTCGTCACATCCTCCGCTGCTTCCGTTCATCAGTGCGCCTCTGCCCCACTTGTCAGCACACAGCATTCCTGTAAGCACTTCCGCTCGTAACCAGATTCTATATGCTGTGTGGACAGGGCATCAACACTCCATTTTAGGGGTGTGGTCCGGACAATGGAGGTGTGTCCGGACCATTAGAGCTCGGCTGCGTAGACAGAGGGCACCTCGAAACATGCGACAGTATCGCCGCCGAGAAATGCTTGTCATGTCTGCGGGGGTGGGGGGGGTGCTTGATCCAGCATGCGGGGGAACTTGCCCTGTGCTGAACGTTCCCCCGCATGTCAGAGAAATTAATCATAGATGTGCGTTTTCTCGCACGTCTACGATCAATTCCTTCCTACTTCTATTACTGTTTGTTATTACCCAGTTTTGTTTTTTAATTGTGTCCAATTGTAAAGCGCAATGGAATTTGCTGCGCTGTACTGTATAAGAAACTGTTAATAAATAATTCACAGCCGCTACTTTCTCATGGAAGCAGATGGATCTCGGATGCGACTTCCACCTGCGAATTTCGGGAGCCGCCATTCGCGCTGCATACGCCACGCAAGCAAGGCTGTAACAGAACACATCTGTATATATGACTTACATATGAAAACTACATTTACACAGATAATTTGTATAGTTTCAACTTAAGTAACAGAATTAGGTCTTTTAAGGTTCTAACAGTCAAAATAGGTCATTTTAGGTACTAACACCTAGATTGGGTCATTTTAAGTCCTGTAGAAAGTAAGAATGTTTTTCCCTGGTAGATAAAACATAAAAGGAAATGGAAATTTTGAGTGTAATGGGAAAGGATTAGAATAGGTTAGAACCTAAGAATCCTGGGCTTAATGATATATAACCAAAATGCATACTTCAGCACACCAACTGTAATTTTCTATGATATTTGGTATTTTCTTAGTATTTGTTTGATCTCACTGCATTTTGTTGCCTTGTAGTAAAGGACCTGGGGATAACAAAGACAATCCAATTATGTGCTGATAAATGTGTTTTCAGGTGGCACGATATTTCCTAAAGCACAAAGGAAGCATGGAATTATTTACCTGTCACAGATATAGCAATATCCAGAGAGTTTAGAATGACTGTATTTTGTGAATACATATCTGTTATTCTTTCCTTTTATTAGGAAATGACTAATCTGTAACTAAACGTCAGTGTTGTGTTTGCAAAGTAATCTGTTTATTTGCTCTATTAAATATAGTGACTAATTTTAACAAAAGGCAAATAATCCTCTGCATATGCACTGTACTGAAAGTATCATCCATCATTCTGCTCAATTAGGAATAAAACTATTTGCTAACAGCCCTAAGTACAAACAGCTCTCTGTGGGTTTATTTAAGGTAAACTCAACATTGAAGGTGGGAATCCACTGGTTTATAGTTTAGGAAGCAATCCATTGGTTTTTAAATATATTTGTTCTTCATTCTATTGCCTTTGATTTTTGCTCTACAATGGCTTCCTACAACAGTGGCAATCTAGGGTTCTGTTAATGAAGCAATGCAAGCCTATTTTCCAGGAAAAAAGCTCCTTTACTACATAACATGCCATTTTTTCAAAGGGTTAATGGCAGAGAAATCAGAGATTTCTTCAACCTTAACCCATTTACTGAAAGTTACTACCACCCCCACAGATCTCTATGACAGTACTGGAATTTACGACTTTATCAACAAGTAGTTGTTAAAATTTGCACAAAGTCTGTCGTTTAGTCCCTTTATTACCTGCAAAAAAAGTGCTGATGTACTTCACAGCGCTTGATCTCAGGTTTTGTGAACTTGAGACCAGTTGCTCTTCCAGTTGATACACAGGAGCACCTGCTTATTTAGGATCTTGCTTGGTAATACTTGACCATCATGGATGTATCTGCTCTCCTCTAGCCACATACATAGCCTACAAATCTGGGGGTATGTATAGTTGGAGAACCATTCAGTGTCTGATTGTTGGGCCCAACAATCTAGCTGTTTCTGCTTCTTTGACTTCCTTGATTTTGACCCTTTGGCCTCTCACTACAGCCATGTTTACCTTAGCTTTGAGTCATTCTTTGACTTTGGATCATTCTTTGTTTTCCAGCTTCATTCGTAAGTTTATTCTACCTGCATACCAAATCTTTGACTTTGGCTCTGGTTTTATTTTCTCCTTCAAATACCAACAACTAGATCCAACACCTAAAATGACAACACTGCAGCTTCCCAGCTGAAATACACTAGAAAAAAAATAATCCATTGCAAATAATGGATTCCAGTAGAACTGATCCTGCATCCACTGAGCCTTCATCTGTAGACTCAGTTATTATGCATCTTGTTCTGCATCTGTCACATATCAGAGCGTCCCCGAAACAATTTGGTAGAGATTGTGCATGCTTTTGGGCAGTTCTTGCTCCGTGTAGTCTGGTGGTTCCAAATGAAAAGTTTAATTTATCACACAAACCCACTGAAGGTTATACTATCCTTTTTATACAACGGGTTTTGTCAAATCGGCGCAAATAGCAAAAGAAATCCTACATGAAAATATCCTGATAGGTTTAGTAGAATAAAATCCTAATAAAGGGGTTTCTGTGTTCCAAAAGTCCCGTGATCCATATGCCTTTTGGTTCTGTGAATCAATTTCAATTTTTACAAACAAAACAAGCATGTAACCACTGCAAGTGGAATGACGGGGTGCTGGCGTAACTGGTAGTCAGAGTTACCCTCCTAAGATGGTCTCAAGGCTGCGCTGGAGGTTCCGGACACCACAACAGTGCAAAGAGTAATTTTAACGTCCAGAGTAAGATCACCCTCAATCACAAGTCACCAGCTGCTCAACGCGTTTCGGACAGCTGCGGTCCTTCGTCAGGAGCATAAAGGTGAATGACAAAGATACAAATATTTATACTCAAACATAATTTCAAAATAATGTCCACATGTGGTGTTCTTTCCCACCCAGAATCGCCGGACGGGACGTCCGCAACCGGAAGTCCCACTGACCGGAAGCGGAAGTCAGTATGCGTTCCACCGCCGATATCCGGAAGTTCATTATGCGTTCCACCTACGATGTCCGGAAGTTCCTTATGCATTCCATCTGCAGGTGTCTGCAAAAAGGGATCCCAAATACAAAGTTCCATATTTAAAGTGGAATCTCTTTAGTCCAAATGAGTCCAAGTCCATAAATATGACATGTAATTAAAAACAAGAAAATATACATATATTAAAATAAATAAAACATATTGGGAACTATAAAAGAGATATATAGAAGGAAAAGGTAATTCATAAATCCTCGAATAGCAGCAAAAACATAAGATTATAAAAACCATTTTAATTTAAAATCCCCATTTAAACCTTCTGGGGTCAGAGTTTTTAATTTAAAAATCCACTTCATTTCAGATTTGGCTAGTCTACTCTCAATATCTTTATTTCTCCAAGATGAAGTGATCCCTTCTATACCCCAAAAGGCTTTGATAGCAGCTGGATTGCAATTGTGGACCTTCTTAAAATGTGAAGATACGGTATGGCTCTCTAAACCTTTTCTGATGTTATAGGTGTGTTCCGCCAACCTTGTTTTTAAGTTTCTGCTGGTCTTCCCTATATAAACTAGAGCCACATGTACATTCGAGACCGTATATCACTTTTTTGAGGTTGCAAGTAAGGAATTCTTTAATCGAATAGACTTTATCTTTAACACAGAACTCTTATTTTGCTGGGTCCTTTAACCAATTTACATATAGTGCACAAACCACATCTATGGAACCCAATGGTTCTAATACTTGTTCTTTTAACTTCCTCAATTGCACTATTAACAAGTTTATCCTTAAGCGATCGAGCATGTCTATATATAAAACTGGGTTTAGCTGGAAGTTTCGAACCAATGATTGGTTCCTGTTTCAGAAGTTTCCAATTCTTTCTGAATACTGATTCTATGTCTTCATGATGAGAATTATATTCACTGATAAAAGCCCAATTAACATTATCATTATTCTTATCTTTTGATTTCCCATTTAAAAGACTCTGTCTATCGATATTTAAGGCTTTCACTTTCGTTTTATAGAAAAAGGATACGAAAAGGCTGCTATAGAGAAAGCTAAAATGAAAGCCTTAAATATCGATAGACCGAGTCTTTTAAATGGGAAATCAAAAGATAAGAATAATGATAATGTTAATTGGGCTTTTATCAGTGAATATAATTCTTATCATAAAGAAATAGAATCAGTATTCAGAAAGAATTGGAAACTTCTGAAACAGGACCCAATTATTGGTTAGAAACTTCCAGCTAAACCCAGTTTTATATATAGACGTGCTCGATCGCTTAAGGATAAACTTGTTAATAGTGCAATTGAGGAAGTTAAAAGAACAAGTATTAGAACCATTGGGTTCCATAGATGTGGCTTGCGCACTATATGTAAATTGGTTAAAGGACCCAGCAAAATAAAAGAGTTCTGTGTTAAAGATAAATGGGTATATGCAATTAGCGGCGAATCGCGGTAATTTTTCGGCCGTTTTTCAATTCGACACAATTCGACAGTCTAATTTCGGCAAGTGGGTGCCGAAATTGACCATATGCGTTAAAAAACGGATTCGACAGTCCCACTGATGAAAAACGGCCGATTTGACGGATTTTGTTCCGTTTTTTAAAAACGGGTAAAAACGGGGGAAAACACGGAAAAAAATGGCGTGGGGTCCCCCCTCCAAAGCATAACCAGCCTCGGGCTCTTCGAGCTGGTCCTGGTTCTAAAAATCCGGGGGAAAAATGGACAGGGGATCCCCCGTATTTTTAAAACCAGCACCGGGCTCTGCGCCTGGTGCTGGTGCAAAAAATACGGGGGACAAAAATAGTAGGGGACCCCCGTATTTTTTACACCAGCATTGGGCTCCACTAGCTGGACAGATAATGCCACAGCCGGGGGTCACTTTTATACAGCGCCCTGCGGCCATGGCTTTAAATATCCAACTAGTCACCCCTGGCCGGGGTACCCTGGGGGAGTGGGGACCCCTTCAATCAAGGGGTCCCCCCCCCAGCCACCCAAGGGCCAGGGGTGAAGCCCGAGGCTGTCCCCCCATCCAAGGGCTGCGGATGGGAGGCTGATAGCCTTGAGAAAATGATAGCCTTGAGAAAATGTAAAGAATATTGGTTTTTCCAGTAGTACTACAAGTCCCAGCAAGCCTCCCCCGCAAGCTGGTACTTGGAGAACCACAAGTACCAGCATGCGGGAGAAAAACGGGCCCACTGGTACCTGTAGTACTACTGGAAAAAAAATACCCAAATAAAAACAGGAGACACACACCTTGAGAGTAAAACTTTATTGCACACCTGCCGACACACACATACTTACCTATGTTGACTCGCCGACTGCCACGTCTCCTGATCCGACGATCCGGGGTACCTGTGAATCAAATTATACTCACCTCAATCCAGTGTCCAGATATAAATCCTTGTACTTGGCAAAACAAATAAACGCACACATGGGATCCCTTTCCCCGAATGCCGGGACACCACGTGACTCCTGTCACAGAGGTCCCTTCAGCCAATCAGGAAGCGCTACTTCGTTGCACTCACCTGATTGGCTGTATGCGCGTGTGACCTCAGACAGCGCATCGCAAAGCTGACGCAAAGTTCCCACCATTGAGTATAATGGAGAGGCTTTGCGAAGCGCTGTCTGACAGCTCAGACGTGCAGCCAATCAGCAGAGTGCCAGGACGTTGCGCTCGCTGATTGGCTTAAGAGACCTTTCTGTGACAGCAGTCACGGGGGGGTCTCTGCATTCGGGGAAAGGGGTCCCATGTGAAAACATGGGACCCCTTTCAGTCCGCTGGTCCGGGTGTGCATTTATTTGTTTTGCCAAGTACGAGGATTTATATCTGGACACTGGATGGAGGTGAGTATAATTTGATTCACAGGTACCCCGGATCGTCGGATCAGGAGACGTGGCAGTCGGCGGGTCAATATAGGTAAGTATGTGTGTGTCGGCAGGTGTGCAATAAAGTTTTACTCTCAATGTGTGTGTCTCCTGTTTTTATTTGGGTATTTTTTTCCCAGTAGTACTACAGGTACCAGCGGGCCTGTTTTTCTCCCGCATGCTGGTACTTGTGGTTTTCCAAGTACCAGCTTGCAGGGGAGGCTTGCTGGGACTTGTAGTACTACTGGAAAAAACAATATTCTTGTCATTTTCTCAAGGCTATCAGCCCCCCATCCGCAGCCCTTGGATGGGGGGGACAGCCTCGGGCTTCACCCCTGGCCCTTGGGTGGCTGGGGGGAGGGGACCCCTTGATTGAAGGGGTCCCCACTCCCCCAGGGTACCCCGGCCAGGGGTGACTAGTTGGATATTTAATGCCACGGCCGCAGGGCGCTGTATAAAAGTGACCCCCGGCTGTGGCATTATCTGTCCAGCTAGTGGAGCCCGATGCTGGTGTAAAAAATATGGGGGACCCCTACTCTTTTTGTCCCCCGTATTTGTTGCACCAGCACCAGGCGCAGAGCCCGGTGCTGGTTTTAAAAATACGGGGGATCCCCTGTCCATTTTTCCCCCGGATTTTTAGAACCAGGACCGGCTCGAAGAGCCCGAGGCTGGTTATGCTTTGGAGGGGGGACCCCACGCCATTTTTTTCCGGGATTTTACCATTCCATCTAAAAAAAAAAAATATATATATATATATATATTTTTTAAAATATATAAATAATACTTGTGCCTCCAAAAAACACAAACCAAGTACCTAATCCCTTCTAATATAAACAGATATGCTATTACCAATAAAAAAAACACCAAAAAAAACATGTTTTAAATTTTTTTTATTAGATTCACCCACCAAAGTGTGGCGGATTGAAAATGACGAATTTACTGTCTAAAAGCACTGTTGTCGAATTTTCAAACTTCAATTGAATATACTTTTGTCGAATTGCCGCATTTGTACCATTGCAGAAACGTCGAATTTGACAAATGTCGAATTTCAAAAAGTCGAATTTTGAAAGTCCGTTTTTTTGACGGAAAGCACTGAATTGCATTGTCGATTTTTTTTTTAGGCGAAAAAGTCCAGTTTTTCGACAATTTCGGGAATTCGACCGCAATTGCATATACCCCAAAGTCTATTCGATATAAGAATTCCTTACTTGCAACTCCAAAAACGTGATATACGGTCTCGAATGTACATGTGGGTTAGTTTATATAGGGAAGACCAGCAGAAACTTAAAAACAAGGTTGGCGGAACACACCTATAACATCAGAAAAGGTTTAGAGAGCCATACCGTATCTTCACATTTTAAGAAGGTCCACAATTGCAATCCAGCTGCTATCAAAGCCTTTTGGGGTATAGAAGGGATCACTTCATCTTGGAGAAATAAAGATATTGAGAGTAGACTAGCCAAATCTGAAATGAAGTGGATTTTTAAATTAAAAACTCTGACCCCAGAAGGTTTAAATGGGGATTTTGAATTAACATGGTTTTTATAATCTTATGTTTTTGCTGCTATTCGAGGATTTATGAATTACCTTTTCCTTCTATATATCTCTTTTATAGTTCCCAATATGTTTTATTTATTTTAATATATGTATATTTTCTTGTTTTTAATTACATGTCATATTTATGGACTTGGACTCATTTGGACTAAAGAGATTCCACTTTAGATTATGGAACTTTGTATTTGGGATCCCTTTTTGCGGACACCTGCAGATGGAATGCATAAGGAACTTCCGGACATCGTAGGTGGAATGCATAATGAACTTCCGGATATCGACGGTGGAACGCATACTGACTTCCGCTTCCGGTCAGTGGGACTTCCGGTTGCGGACGTCCCGTCCGGCGATTCTGGGTGTGAAAGAACACCACATGTGGACATTTTTTTGGAATTATGTTTGAGTATAAATATTTGTATCTTTGTCATTCACCTTTATGCTCCTGACGAAGGACCGCAGCTGTCTGAAACGCGTTGAGCAGTTGGTGACTTGTGATTGAGGGTGATCTGACTCTGGACGTTAAAATTACTCTTTG
Organism: Pseudophryne corroboree; assembly: GCF_028390025.1. Taxonomy (NCBI): domain Eukaryota; kingdom Metazoa; phylum Chordata; class Amphibia; order Anura; family Myobatrachidae; genus Pseudophryne; species Pseudophryne corroboree. The sequence goes on along the minus strand of NC_086444.1, from coordinate 791,908,494 downwards.
CACTGTTGTGGTGTCCGGAACCTCCAGCGCAGCCTTGAGACCATCTTAGGAGGGTAACTCTGACTACCAGTTACGCCAGCACCCCGTCATTCCACTTGCAGTGGTTACATGCTTGTTTTGTTTGTAAAAATTGAAATTGATTCACAGAACCAAAGGGCATATGGATCACGGGACTTTTGGAACACAGAAACCCCTTTATTAGGATTTTATTCTACTAATCCTATCAGGATATTTTCATGTAAGATTTCTTTTGATATTTGCGCCGATTTGACAGAACCCGTTGTATACTTACTATTTGTGGAATTGTTTGTGAAGGTTCCTACTGTTAAATTGGCTGCAGTATATCTCAGCAGCTCATTTATTTACTTTTCTTTTTTTTGTATACTATCCTTTTTGAAAGATGAGGCGGGAGCGGATTGCGTTACTGCATAGATGTCATATTCGTTCCTATGGGAGGCTTCATTCTCTAATTGAGATGGCTGCCAAAGCTAGTACTGCACATGTGTGGCGCATTCTTGTCACTGTATATGAGCAATGCAGTGGTACACAACTGTTCCAGTGAGACCTGCAATATACCTGCCCCAAAGCTTTTTCAGAGTGACCCTGCACTGCTACCCGCACCGGCTGTTGAACTGCATGGCACCCCGCTTTGCTTAAACTCCGCTCCTTCAAACCTGTGTGTATCTTCAATAAACAAACTCCACTGCTTAAGCAAATGGGCTCTTTATAGTTTTAAGGCCTCCTCTGGTGTATACATTTACCCTGCTCTATCTTATGCTTGTACACACACCACATTTTCCAGCAGTTTTGACCTCGGCTATGCTCTGTTAGTAAAAAAAAAGTGATCCAATAGCAATTTTCTGACTGCTTGAAATCTGTGTTTGAAACTGCAGTTTCAAGTCTGAAGCCCGCATTGAAATAGACCTCAAAGTTCTGATTGATGAGACTGTCTTGCATGAGCCTACTTGTCTTCATCAGTATCATTGGGGCAGATGTATTAACCTGGAGAAGGCATAAGGAAGTGATAAACCAGTGATATGTGCAAGGTGATAAACACACCAGCCAATCAAATCCTAACTGTTAATTTACATATTGGAACTGATTGGCTGGTGCGTTATCACCTTGCACATATCACTGGTTTATCACTTCCTTATGCCTTCTCCAGGTTAATACATCTGCCCCATTGAGTCTTAACAAATAAGATTAAAGATGAGTTGACCTGTACTGACTTTCCTACCATGCTTAAAGAATTTATGCAGAAGCGCATGACTATGGACTGATAGAATGCTGTTTAAACACGGCTAATAAAAGCATTACCCTTGACAACATTGCATAAAGAGGATCAGAAGAGCCGGGTTTTACAACCCAATGGTTTGTAAATAAACTAGAGATGAGCGGGTTCGGTTTCTCTGAATCCGAACCCGCCCGAACTTCATGTTTTTTTTACACGGGTCCGAGCGACTCGGATCTTCCCGCCTTGCTCGGTTAACCCGAGCGCGCCCGAACGTCATCATCACGCTGTCGGATTCTCGCGAGGCTCGGATTCTATCGCGAGACTCGGATTCTATATAAGGAGCCGCGCGTCGCGGCCATTTTTCACACGTGCATTGAGATTGATAGGGAGAGGACGTGGCTGGCGTCCTCTCCGTTTAGAAATTAAAATAGATAGGAGAGTGAGAGTGAGACACTTCATTTACTTACTGGAGCTTAGGAGGAGTTATACTAGTGACTGATGACCAGTGACCTGACCACCAGTGCAGTTTTATAATTTATTATTATTTAATAATCCGTTCTGTTCTTGTTCTCTGCCTGAAAAAAACGATACACAGTGACTCAGTCACACTCACATACCATATCTGTGCTCAGCCCAGTGTGCTGCATCATCTATGTATAATATCTGACTGTGCTCACACAGCTTAATTGTGGGGGAGACTGGGGAGCAGTTATAGGTTATAGCAGGAGCCAGGAGTACATATTAAACAGTGCACACTTTTGCTGCCAGAGTGCCACTGCCAGTGTGACTGACCACTGACCACTGTGACCAGTGACCTGACCACACTGACCACCAGTATAGTATATTGTGATTGAATGTCTGCCTGAAAAAGTACACTCGTCGTGTGACTTGTGTGGTGTTTTTTTATTCTATAAAAATTAAAAAACTCATTCTGCTGACAGACAGTGTCCACTCCAGCAGGTCCGTCATTATATAATATATACCTGTCCGGCTGCAGTAGTGATATATATATTTTTTTTATATCATTATTTATCATCCAGTCTACTAGCAGCAGACACAGTACGGTAGTTCACGGCTGTAGCTACCTCTGTGTCGGCACTCGGCAGTCTATCCATAATTGTATACCACCTACCCGTGTTTTTTTTTTTCTTTCTTCTTTATACATACTACATCTCATTATCATCCAGTCTATATTAACAGCAGACACAGTACAGTACGGTAGTCCACGGCTGTAGCTACCTCTGTGTCGGCACTCGGCAGTCCATCCATAATTGTATACCACCTACCCGTGGTTTTTTTTTCCTTTCTTCTTTATACATACTACATCTCATTATCAACCAGTCTATATTAGCAGCAGACACAGTACAGTACGGTAGTCCACGGCTGTAGCTACCTCTGTGTCGGCACTCGGCAGTCCATCCATAATTGTATACCACCTACCCGTGGTTTTTTTTTCTTTCTTCTTTATACATACTACATCTCATTATCAACCAGTCTATATTAGCAGCAGACACAGTACAGTACGGTAGTCCACGGCTGTAGCTACCTCTGTGTCGGCACTCGGCAGTCCATCCATAATTGTATACCACCTACCCGTGGTTTTTTTTTTCTTTCTTCTTTATACATACTACATCTCATTATCATCCAGTCTATATTAGCAGCAGACACAGTACAGTACGGTAGTCCACGGCTGTAGCTACCTCTGTGTCGGCACTCGGCAGTCCATCCATAATTGTATACCACCTACCCGTGGTTTTTTTTTTCTTTCTTCTTTATACATACTACATCTCATTATCAACCAGTCTATATTAGCAGCAGACACAGTACAGTACGGTAGTCCACGGCTGTAGCTACCTCTGTGTCGGCACTCGGCAGTCCATCCATAATTGTATACCACCTACCCGTGTTTTTTTTTTTCTTTCTTCTTTATACATACTACATCTCATTATCAACCAGTCTATATTAGCAGCAGACACAGTACGGTAGTTCACGGCTGTAGCTACCTCTGTGTCGGCACTCGGCAGTCCATCCATAATTGTATACCACCTACCCGTGGTTTTTTTTTCTTTCTTCTTTATACATACATACTACATCTCATTATCATCCAGTCTATATTAGCAGCAGACACAGTACAGTACGGTAGTCCACGGCTGTAGCTACCTCTGTGTCGGCACTCGGCAGTCCATCCATAATTGTATACCACCTACCCGTGGTTTTTTTTTCCTTTCTTCTTTATACATACTACATCTCATTATCTTCCAGTCTATATTAGCAGCAGACACAGTACAGTACGGTAGTCCACGGCTGTAGCTACCTCTGTGTCGGCACTCGGCAGTCCATCCATAATTGTATACCACCTACCCGTGGTTTTTTTTTCTTTCTTCTTTATACATACTACATCTCATTATCAACCAGTCTATATTAGCAGCAGACACAGTACAGTACGGTAGTCCACGGCTGTAGCTACCTCTGTGTCGGCACTCCATCCATAATTGTATACCACCTACCCGTGGTTTTTTTTTTCTTTCTTCTTTATACATACTACATCTCATTATCATCCAGTCTATATTAGCAGCAGACACAGTACAGTACGGTAGTCCACGGCTGTAGCTACCTCTGTGTCGGCACTCGGCAGTCCATCCATAATTGTATACCACCTACCCGTGGTTTTTTTTTATTTCTTCTTTATACATACTACATCTCATTATCAACCAGTCTATATTAGCAGCAGACACAGTACAGTACGGTAGTCCACGGCTGTAGCTACCTCTGTGTCGGCACTCGGCAGTCCATCCATAATTGTATACCACCTACCCGTGGTTTTTTTTTTCTTTCTTCTTTATACATACTACATCTCATTATCATCCAGTCTATATTAGCAGCAGACACAGTACAGTACGGTAGTCCACGGCTGTAGCTACCTCTGTGTCGGCACTCGGCAGTCCATCCATAATTGTATACCACCTACCCGTGGTTTTTTTTTCTTTCTTCTTTATACATACTACATCTCATTATCAACCAGTCTATATTAGCAGCAGACACAGTACAGTACGGTAGTCCACGGCTGTAGCTACCTCTGTGTCGGCACTCGGCAGTCCATCCATAAGTATACTAGTATCCATCCATCTCCATTGTTTACCTGAGGTGCCTTTTAGTTGTGCCTATTAAAATATGGAGAACAAAAATGTTGAGGTTCCAAAATTAGGGAAAGATCAAGATCCACTTCCACCTCGTGCTGAAGCTGCTGCCACTAGTCATGGCCGAGACGATGAAATGCCAGCAACGTCGTCTGCCAAGGCCGATGCCCAATGTCATAGTACAGAGCATGTCAAATCCAAAACACCAAATATCAGTAAAAAAAGGACTCCAAAACCTAAAATAAAATTGTCGGAGGAGAAGCGTAAACTTGCCAATATGCCATTTACCACACGGAGTGGCAAGGAACGGCTGAGGCCCTGGCCTATGCTCATGGCTAGTGGTTCAGCTTCACATGAGGATGGAAGCACTCAGCCTCTCGCTAGAAAACTGAAAAGACTCAAGCTGGCAAAAGCACCGCAAAGAACTGTGCGTTCTTCGAAATCCCAAATCCACAAGGAGAGTCCAATTGTGTCGGTTGCGATGCCTGACCTTCCCAACACTGGACGTGAAGAGCATGCGCCTTCCACCATTTGCACGCCCCCTGCAAGTGCTGGAAGGAGCACCCGCAGTCCAGTTCCTGATAGTCAGATTGAAGATGTCAGTGTTGAAGTACACCAGGATGAGGAGGATATGGGTGTTGCTGGCGCTGGGGAGGAAATTGACCAGGAGGATTCTGATGGTGAGGTGGTTTGTTTAAGTCAGGCACCCGGGGAGACACCTGTTGTCCGTGGGAGGAATATGGCCGTTGACATGCCTGGTGAAAATACCAAAAAAATCAGCTCTTCAGTGTGGAGGTATTTCAACAGAAAAGCGGACAACAGGTGTCAAGCCGTGTGTTGCCTTTGTCAAGCTGTAATAAGTAGGGGTAAGGACGTTAACCACCTCGGAACATCCTCCCTTATACGTCACCTGCAGCGCATTCATAATAAGTCAGTGACAAGTTCAAAAACTTTGGGCGACAGCGGAAGCAGTCCACTGACCAGTAAATCCCTTCCTCTTGTAACCAAGCTCACGCAAACCACCCCACCAACTCCCTCAGTGTCAATTTCCTCCTACCCCAGGAATGCCAATAGTCCTGCAGGCCATGTCACTGGCAATTCTGACGAGTCCTCTCCTGCCTGGGATTCCCCCGATGCATCCTTGCGTGTAACGCCTACTGCTGCTGGCGCTGCTGTTGTTGCTGCTGGGAGTCGATGGTCATCCCAGAGGGGAAGTCGTAAGCCCACTTGTACTACTTCCAGTAAGCAATTGACTGTCCAACAGTCCTTTGCGAGGAAGATGAAATATCACAGCAGTCATCCTGCTGCAAAGCGGATAACTGAGGCCTTGACAACTATGTTGGTGTTAGACGTGCGTCCGGTATCCGCCGTTAGTTCACAGGGAACTAGACAATTTATTGAGGCAGTGTGCCCCCGTTACCAAATACCATCTAGGTTCCACTTCTCTAGGCAGGCGATACCGAGAATGTACACGGACGTCAGAAAAAGACTCACCAGTGTCCTAAAAAATGCAGTTGTACCCAATGTCCACTTAACCACGGACATGTGGACAAGTGGAGCAGGGCAGGGTCAGGACTATATGACTGTGACAGCCCACTGGGTAGATGTATGGACTCCCGCCGCAAGAACAGCAGCGGCGGCACCAGTAGCAGCATCTCGCAAACGCCAACTCTTTCCTAGGCAGGCTACGCTTTGTATCACCGCTTTCCAGAATAAGCACACAGCTGAAAACCTCTTACGGCAACTGAAGAAGATCATCGCGGAATGGCTTACCCCAATTGGACTCTCCTGTGGATTTGTGGCATCGGACAACGCCAGCAATATTGTGTGTGCATTAAATCTGGGCAAATTCCAGCACGTCCCATGTTTTGCACATACCTTGAATTTGGTGGTGCAGAATTTTTTAAAAAACGACAGGGGCGTGCAAGAGATGCTGTCGGTGGCCAGAAGAATTGCGGGACACTTTCGGCGTACAGGCACCACGTACAGAAGACTGGAGCACCACCAAAAACTACTGAACCTGCCCTGCCATCATCTGAAGCAAGAAGTGGTAACGAGGTGGAATTCAACCCTCTATATGCTTCAGAGGTTGGAGGAGCAGCAAAAGGCCATTCCAGCCTATACAATTGAGCACGATATAGGAGGTGGAATGCACCTGTCTCAAGTGCAGTGGAGAATGATTTCAACGTTGTGCAAGGTTCTGATGCCCTTTGAACTTGCCACACGTGAAGTCAGTTCAGACACTGCCAGCCTGAGTCAGGTCATTCCCCTCATCAGGCTTTTGCAGAAGAAGCTGGAGACATTGAAGGAGGAGCTAACACGGAGCGATTCCGCTAGGCATGTGGGACTTGTGGATGGAGCCCTTAATTCGCTTAACAAGGATTCACGGGTGGTCAATCTGTTGAAATCAGAGCACTACATTTTGGCCACCGTGCTCGATCCTAGATTTAAAGCCTACCTTGGATCTCTCTTTCCAGCAGACACAAGTCTGCTGGGGTTGAAAGACCTGCTGGTGAGAAAATTGTCAAGTCAAGCGGAACGCGACCTGTCAACATCTCCTCCTTCACATTCTCCCGCAACTGGGGGTGCGAGGAAAAGGCACAGAATTCCGAGCCCACCCGCTGGCGGTGATGCAGGGCAGTCTGGAGCGACTGCTGATGCTGACATCTGGTCCGGACTGAAGGACCTGACAACGATTACGGACATGTCGTCTACTGTCACTGCATATGATTCTCTCACCATTGAAAGAATGGTGGAGGATTATATGAGTGACCGCATCCAAGTAGGCACGTCACACAGTCCGTACTTATACTGGCAGGAAAAAGAGGCAATTTGGAGGCCCTTGCACAAACTGGCTTTATTCTACCTAAGTTGCCCTCCCACAAGTGTGTACTCCGAAAGAGTGTTTAGTGCCGCCGCTCACCTTGTCAGCAATCGGCGTACGAGGTTACATCCAGAAAATGTGGAGAAGATGATGTTCATTAAAATTAATTATAATCAATTCCTCCGTGGAGACATTGACCAGCAGCAATTGCCTCCACAAAGTACACAGGGAGCTGAGATGGTGGATTCCAGTGGGGACGAATTGATAATCTGTGAGGAGGGGGATGTACACGGTGATATATCGGAGGATGATGATGAGGTGGACATCTTGCCTCTGTAGAGCCAGTTTGTGCAAGGAGAGATTAATTGCTTCTTTTTTGGTGGGGGTCCAAACCAACCCGTCATTTCAGTCACAGTCGTGTGGCAGACCCTGTCTACTGAAATGATGGGTTGGTTAAAGTGTGCATGTCCTGTTTATACAACATAAGGGTGGGTGGGAGGGCCCAAGGACAATTCCATCTTGCACCTCTTTTTTCTTTAATTTTTCTTTGCGTCATGTGCTGTTTGGGGAGGGTTTTTTGGAAGGGACATCCTGCGTGACACTGCAGTGACACTCCTAGATGGGCCCGGTGTTTGTGTCGGCCACTAGGGTCGCTTATCTTACTCACACAGCTACCTCATTGCGCCTCTTTTTTTCTTTGCGTCATGTGCTGTTTGGGGAGGGTTTTTTGGAAGGGACATCCTGCGTGACACTGCAGTGACACTCCTAGATGGGCCCGGTGTTTGTGTCGGCCACTAGGGTCGCTTATCTTACTCACACAGCTACCTCATTGCGCCTCTTTTTTTCTTTGCGTCATGTGCTGTTTGGGGAGGGTTTTTTGGAAGGGACATCCTGCGTGACACTGCAGTGACACTCCTAGATGGGCCCGGTGTTTGTGTCGGCCACTAGGGTCGCTTATCTTACTCACACAGCTACCTCATTGCGCCTCTTTTTTTCTTTGCGTCGTGTGCTGTTTGGGGAGGGTTTTTTGGAAGGGACATCCTGCGTGACACTGCAGTGACACTCCTAGATGGGCCCGGTGTTTGTGTCGGCCACTAGGGTCGCTTATCTTACTCACACAGCTACCTCATTGCGCCTCTTTTTTTCTTTGCGTCATGTGCTGTTTGGGGAGGGTTTTTTGGAAGGGACATCCTGCGTGACACTGCAGTGACACTCCTAGATGGGCCCGGTGTTTGTGTCGGCCACTAGGGTCGCTTATCTTACTCACACAGCTACCTCATTGCGCCTCTTTTTTTCTTTGCGTCATGTGCTGTTTGGGGAGGGTTTTTTGGAAGGGACATCCTGCGTGACACTGCAGTGACACTCCTAGATGGGCCCGGTGTTTGTGTCGGCCACTAGGGTCGCTTATCTTACTCACACAGCTACCTCATTGCGCCTCTTTTTTTCTTTGCGTCATGTGCTGTTTGGGGAGGGTTTTTTGGATGGGACATCCTGCGTGACACTGCAGTGACACTCCTAGATGGGCCCGGTGTTTGTGTCGGCCACTAGGGTCGCTTATCTTACTCACACAGCTACCTCATTGCACCTCTTTTTTTCTTTGCGTCATGTGCTGTTTGGGGAGGGTTTTTTGGAAGGGACATCCTGCGTGACACTGCAGTGACACTCCTAGATGGGCCCGGTGTTTGTGTCGGCCACTAGGGTCGCTTATCTTACTCACACAGCTACCTCATTGCGCCTCTTTTTTTCTTTGCGTCATGTGCTGTTTGGGGAGGGTTTTTTGGAAGGGACATCCTGCGTGACACTGCAGTGACACTCCTAGATGGGCCCGGTGTTTGTGTCGGCCACTAGGGTCGCTTATCTTACTCACACAGCTACCTCATTGCGCCTCTTTTTTTCTTTGCGTCATGTGCTGTTTGGGGAGGGTTTTTTGGAAGGGACATCCTGCGTGACACTGCAGTGACACTCCTAGATGGGCCCGGTGTTTGTGTCGGCCACTAGGGTCGCTTATCTTACTCACACAGCTAGCTCATTGCGCCTCTTTTTTTCTTTGCGTCATGTGCTGTTTGGGGAGGGTTTTTTGGAAGGGACATCCTGCGTGACACTGCAGTGACACTCCTAGATGGGCCCGGTGTTTGTGTCGGCCACTAGGGTCGCTTATCTTACTCACACAGCTACCTCATTGCGCCTCTTTTTTTCTTTGCGTCATGTGCTGTTTGGGGAGGGTTTTTTGGAAGGGACATCCTGCGTGACACTGCAGTGACACTCCTAGATGGGCCCGGTGTTTGTGTCGGCCACTAGGGTCGCTTATCTTACTCACACAGCTACCTCATTGCGCCTCTTTTTTTCTTTGCGTCATGTGCTGTTTGGGGAGGGTTTTTTGGAAGGGACATCCTGCGTGACACTGCAGTGACACTCCTAGATGGGCCCGGTGTTTGTGTCGGCCACTAGGGTCGCTTATCTTACTCACACAGCTACCTCATTGCGCCTCTTTTTTTCTTTGCGTCATGTGCTGTTTGGGGAGGGTTTTTTGGATGGGACATCCTGCGTGACACTGCAGTGACACTCCTAGATGGGCCCGGTGTTTGTGTCGGCCACTAGGGTCGCTTATCTTACTCACACAGCTACCTCATTGCACCTCTTTTTTTCTTTGCGTCATGTGCTGTTTGGGGAGGGTTTTTTGGAAGGGACATCCTGCGTGACACTGCAGTGACACTCCTAGATGGGCCCGGTGTTTGTGTCGGCCACTAGGGTCGCTTATCTTACTCACACAGCTACCTCATTGTGCCTCTTTTTTTCTTTGCGTCATGTGCTGTTTGGGGAGGGTTTTTTGGAAGGGACATCCTGCGTGACACTGCAGTGACACTCCTAGATGGGCCCGGTGTTTGTGTCGGCCACTAGGGTCGCTTATCTTACTCACACAGCTACCTCATTGCGCCTCTTTTTTTCTTTGCGTCATGTGCTGTTTGGGGAGGGTTTTTTGGAAGGGACATCCTGCGTGACACTGCAGTGACACTCCTAGATGGGCCCGGTGTTTGTGTCGGCCACTAGGGTCGCTTATCTTACTCACACAGCTAGCTCATTGCGCCTCTTTTTTTCTTTGCGTCATGTGCTGTTTGGGGAGGGTTTTTTGGAAGGGACATCCTGCGTGACACTGCAGTGACACTCCTAGATGGGCCCGGTGTTTGTGTCGGCCACTAGGGTCGCTTATCTTACTCACACAGCTACCTCATTGCGCCTCTTTTTTTCTTTGCGTCATGTGCTGTTTGGGGAGGGTTTTTTGGAAGGGACATCCTGCGTGACACTGCAGTGACACTCCTAGATGGGCCCGGTGTTTGTGTCGGCCACTAGGGTCGCTTATCTTACTCACACAGCTACCTCATTGCGCCTCTTTTTTTCTTTGCGTCATGTGCTGTTTGGGGAGGTTTTTTTGGAAGGGACATCCTGCGTGACACTGCAGTGACACTCCTAGATGGGCCCGGTGTTTGTGTCGGCCACTAGGGTCGCTTATCTTACTCACACAGCTACCTCATTGCGCCTCTTTTTTTCTTTGCGTCATGTGCTGTTTGGGGAGGGTTTTTTGGAAGGGACATCCTGCGTGACACTGCAGTGACACTCCTAGATGGGCCCGGTGTTTGTGTCGGCCACTAGGGTCGCTTATCTTACTCACACAGCTACCTCATTGCGCCTCTTTTTTTCTGTGCGTCATGTGCTGTTTGGGGAGGGTTTTTTGGAAGGGACATCCTGCGTGACACTGCAGTGACACTCCTAGATGGGCCCGGTGTTTGTGTCGGCCACTAGGGTCGCTTATCTTACTCACACAGCTAGCTCATTGCGCCTCTTTTTTTCTTTTCGTCATGTGCTTTTGGGGAGGGTTTTTTGGAAGGGACATCCTGCGTGACACTGCAGTGACACTCCTAGATGGGCCCGGTGTCTGTGTCGGCCACTAGGGTCGCTTATCTTACTCACACAGCTACCTCATTGCGCCTCTTTTTTTCTTTGCGTCATGTGCTGTTTGGGGAGGGTTTTTTGGAAGGGACATCCTGCGTGACACTGCAGTGACACTCCTAGATGGGCCCGGTGTTTGTGTCGGCCACTAGGGTCGCTTATCTTACTCACACAGCTACCTCATTGCGCCTCTTTTTTTCTTTGCGTCATGTGCTGTTTGGGGAGGTTTTTTTGGAAGGGACATCCTGCGTGACACTGCAGTGACACTCCTAGATGGGCCCGGTGTTTGTGTCGGCCACTAGGGTCGCTTATCTTACTCACACAGCTACCTCATTGCGCCTCTTTTTTTCTTTGCGTCATGTGCTGTTTGGGGAGGGTTTTTTGGAAGGGACATCCTGCGTGACACTGCAGTGACACTCCTAGATGGGCCCGGTGTTTGTGTCGGCCACTAGGGTCGCTTATCTTACTCACACAGCTACCTCATTGCGCCTCTTTTTTTCTTTGCGTCATGTGCTGTTTGGGGAGGGTTTTTTGGATGGGACATCCTGCGTGACACTGCAGTGACACTCCTAGATGGGCCCGGTGTTTGTGTCGGCCACTAGGGTCGCTTATCTTACTCACACAGCTACCTCATTGCACCTCTTTTTTTCTTTGCGTCATGTGCTGTTTGGGGAGGGTTTTTTGGAAGGGACATCCTGCGTGACACTGCAGTGACACTCCTAGATGGGCCCGGTGTTTGTGTCGGCCACTAGGGTCGCTTATCTTACTCACACAGCTACCTCATTGTGCCTCTTTTTTTCTTTGCGTCATGTGCTGTTTGGGGAGGGTTTTTTGGAAGGGACATCCTGCGTGACACTGCAGTGACACTCCTAGATGGGCCCGGTGTTTGTGTCGGCCACTAGGGTCGCTTATCTTACTCACACAGCTACCTCATTGCGCCTCTTTTTTTCTTTGCGTCATGTGCTGTTTGGGGAGGGTTTTTTGGAAGGGACATCCTGCGTGACACTGCAGTGACACTCCTAGATGGGCCCGGTGTTTGTGTCGGCCACTAGGGTCGCTTATCTTACTCACACAGCTAGCTCATTGCGCCTCTTTTTTTCTTTGCGTCATGTGCTGTTTGGGGAGGGTTTTTTGGAAGGGACATCCTGCGTGACACTGCAGTGACACTCCTAGATGGGCCCGGTGTTTGTGTCGGCCACTAGGGTCGCTTATCTTACTCACACAGCTACCTCATTGCGCCTCTTTTTTTCTTTGCGTCATGTGCTGTTTGGGGAGGGTTTTTTGGAAGGGACATCCTGCGTGACACTGCAGTGACACTCCTAGATGGGCCCGGTGTTTGTGTCGGCCACTAGGGTCGCTTATCTTACTCACACAGCTACCTCATTGCGCCTCTTTTTTTCTTTGCGTCATGTGCTGTTTGGGGAGGTTTTTTTGGAAGGGACATCCTGCGTGACACTGCAGTGACACTCCTAGATGGGCCCGGTGTTTGTGTCGGCCACTAGGGTCGCTTATCTTACTCACACAGCTACCTCAGTGCACCTCTTTTTTTCTTTGCGTCATGTGCTGTTTGGGGAGGGTTTTTTGGAAGGGACATCCTGCGTGACACTGCAGTGACACTCCTAGATGGGCCCGGTGTTTGTGTCGGCCACTAGGGTCGCTTATCTTACTCACACAGCTACCTCATTGCGCCTCTTTTTTTCTTTGCGTCATGTGCTGTTTGGGGAGGGTTTTTTGGAAGGGACATCCTGCGTGACACTGCAGTGACACTCCTAGATGGGCCCGGTGTTTGTGTCGGCCACTAGGGTCGCTTATCTTACTCACACAGCTACCTCATTGCGCCTCTTTTTTTCTTTGCGTCATGTGCTGTTTGGGGAGGGTTTTTTGGAAGGGACATCCTGCGTGACACTGCAGTGACACTCCTAGATGGGCCCGGTGTTTGTGTCGGCCACTAGGGTCGCTTAGCTTAGTCATCCAGCGACCTAGGTGCAAATTTTAGGACTAAAAATAATATTGTGAGGTGTGAGGTATTCAGAATAGACTGAAAATGAGTGTAAATTATGGTTTTTGAGGTTAATAATACTTTGGGATCAAAATGACCCCCAAATTCTATGATTTAAGCTGTTTTTTAGTGTTTTTTGAAAAAAACACCCGAATCCAAAACACACCCGAATCCGACAAAAAAAATTCGGTGAGGTTTTGCCAAAACGCGGTCGAACCCAAAACACGGCCGCGGAACCGAACCCAAAACCAAAACACAAAACCCGAAAAATTTCCGGCGCTCATCTCTAAAATAAACCCCCTGTTACAGGCGTAAGGTCTGAAAAAGAATGGCATCACCTAACACAGGCCCTCATTCCGAGTTGTTCGCTCGTTCTTTTTCATCGCATCGCAGTGAAAATCCGCTTAGTACGCATGCGCAAAGTTCGCACTGCGACTGCGCCAAGTAACTTTACTATGAAGAAAGTATTTTTACTCACGGCTTTTTCTTCGCTCCGGCGATCGTAATGTGATTGACAGGAAATGGGTGTTACTGGGCGGAAACACGGCGTTTCAGGGGCGTGTGGCTGAAAACGCTACCGTTTCCGGAAAAAACGCAGGAGTGGCCGGAGAAACGGTGGGAGTGCCTGGGCGAACGCTGGGTGTGTTTGTGACGTCAACCAGGAACGACAAGCACTGAACTGATCGCACAGGCAGAGTAAGTCTGGAGCTACTCTGAAACTGCTAAGTAGTTAGTAATCGCAATATTGCGAATACATCGGTCGCAATTTTAAGAAGCTAAGATTCACTCCCAGTAGGCGGCGGCTTAGCGTGTGTAACTCTGCTAAATTCGCCTTGCGACCGATCAACTCGGAATGAGGGCCACAGTGAGAACAAAGCAGTCAGTAAGAATGTTTTTGCTGAAACTGTTCTACTCCAGACCTCTTCATCCAGTTACCCATAATTAATTTACCTACCATTACTACCCCCAAGAAACAGATTGCTCTGAATACTTTCCAAAAGTGTTTGTGCTTCCCTGCTCTGCCATGAGTATTTGTTCAGGCTCCCAGGCAATGGTTTCATTCAACTTTCCAGACCCAGATTTCAGACACATATTTTCAGCTTTTGCATTTCCTGCTACCTCTTTGAAGTCTTCTGTTCTCTGTACAATTTTGACTTGTCAAATTTAGAGTACATGGAATGTATCAATGTACAGGTTGAGTATCCCTTATCCAAAATGCTTGGGACCAGAGGTATTTTGGATATCGGATTTTTCCGTATTTTGGAATAATTGCATACCATAATGAGATATCATGGTGATGGGACCTAAATCTAAGCACAGAATGCATTTATGTTACATATACACCTTGGGGGTCAATCCGAGTCGTTCGCTCTGTATTTTTCTTCGCATCGCAGTGTTTTTCTGCTTAGTACGCATGCGCAATGTTCGCACTGCGACTGCGCCAAGTATTTTTGCTATGAAGATAGTTTTTTTACTCACGGCTTTTTCTTCGCTCCGGCGATCGTAATGTGATTGACAGGAAATGGGTGTTACTGGGCGGAAACACGGCGTTTTATGGGCGTGTGGATAAAAACGCTACCGTTTCCGGAAAAAACGCGGGAGTGGCTGGAGAAACAGGGGAGTGTCTGGTAGAGATGAGCGGGTTCGGTTTCTCTGAATCCGAACCCGCCCGAACTTCATGTTTTTTTACACGGGTCCGAGCGACTCGGATCTTCCCGCCTTGCTCGGTTAACCCGAGCGCGCCCGAACGTCATCATCACGCTGTCGGATTCTCGCGAGGCTCGGATTCTATCGCGAGACTCGGATTCTATATAAGGAGCCGCGCGTCGCGGCCATTTTCACACGTGCATTGAGATTGATAGGGAGAGGACGTGGCTGGCGTCCTCTCCGTTTAGAAATTAAAATAGATAGGAGAGTGAGAGTGAGACACTTCATTTACTTACTGGAGCTTAGGAGGAGTTATACTAGTGACTGATGACCAGTGACCTGACCCACCAGTGCAGTTTTATAATTTATTATTATTTAATAATCCGTTCTGTTCTTGTTCTCTGCCTGAAAAAAACGATACACAGTGACTCAGTCACACTCACATACCATATCTGTGCTCAGCCCAGTGTGCTGCATCATCTATGTATAATATCTGACTGTGCTCACACAGCTTAATTGTGGGGGAGACTGGGGAGCAGTTATAGGTTATAGCAGGAGCCAGTAGTACATATTAAACAGTGCACACTTTTGCTGCCAGAGTGCCACTGCCAGTGTGACTGACCACTGACCACTGTGACCAGTGACCTGACCACACTGACCACCAGTATAGTATATTGTGATTGTCTGCCTGAAAAAGTACACTCGTCGTGTGACTTGTGTGGTGTTTTTTTATTCTATAAAAATTAAAAAACTCATTCTGCTGACAGACAGTGTCCAGCAGGTCCCTCATTATATAATATATACCTGTCCGGCTGCAGTAGTGATATATATATATTTTTTATATAATTATTTATCATCCAGTCTATACTAGCAGCAGACACAGTACGGTAGTTCACGGCTGTAGCTACCTCTGTGTCGGCACTCGGCAGTCTATCCATAATTGTATACCACCTACCCGTGGTTTTTTTTTTCTTTCTTCTTTATACATACTACATCTCATTATCATCCAGTCTATATTAGCAGCAGACACAGTACAGTACGGTAGTCCACGGCTGTAGCTACCTCTGTGTCGGCACTCGGCAGTCCATCCATAATTGTATACCACCTACCCGTGGTTTTTTTTTTCTTTCTTCTTTATAAATACTACATCTCATTATCATCCAGTCTATATTAGCAGCAGACACAGTACAGTACGGTAGTCCACGGCTGTAGCTACCTCTGTGTCGGCACTCGGCAGTCCATCCATAATTGTATACCACCTACCCGTGGTTTTTTTTTCTTTCTTCTTTATACATACTACATCTCATTATCAACCAGTCTATATTAGCAGCAGACACAGTACGGTAGTTCACGGCTGTAGCTACCTCTGTGTCGGCACTCGGCAGTCCATCCATAATTGTATACCACCTACCCGTGGTTTTTTTTTTCTTTCCTCTTTATACATACTACATCTCATTATCATCCAGTCTATATTAGCAGCAGACACAGTGCAGTACGGTAGTCCACGGCTGTAGCTACCTCTGTGTCGGCACTCGGCAGTCCATCCATAATTGTATACCACCTACCCGTGTTTTTTTTTTCTTTCTTCTTTATACATACTACATCTCATTATCATCCAGTCTATATTAGCAGCAGACACAGTACAGTACGGTAGTCCACGGCTGTAGCTACCTCTGTGTCGGCACTCGGCAGTCCATCCATAATTGTATACCACCTACCCGTGGTTTTTTTTTCTTTCTTCTTTATACATACTACATCTCATTATCATCCAGTCTATATTAGCAGCAGACACAGTACAGTACGGTAGTCCACGGCTGTAGCTACCTCTGTGTCGGCACTCGGCAGTCCATCCATAATTGTATACCACCTACCCGTGTTTTTTTTTTCTTTCTTCTTTATACATACTACATCTCATTATCAACCAGTCTATATTAGCAGCAGACACAGTACGGTAGTTCACGGCTGTAGCTACCTCTGTGTCGGCACTCGGCAGTCCATCCATAATTGTATACCACCTACCCGTGGTTTTTTTTTCTTTCTTCTTTATACATACTACATCTCATTATCATCCAGTCTATATTAGCAGCAGACACAGTACAGTACGGTAGTCCACGGCTGTAGCTACCTCTGTGTCGGCACTCGGCAGTCCATCCATAATTGTATACCACCTACCCGTGTTTTTTTTTTCTTTCTTCTTTATACATACTACATCTCATTATCAACCAGTCTATATTAGCAGCAGACACAGTACGGTAGTTCACGGCTGTAGCTACCTCTGTGTCGGCACTCGGCAGTCCATCCATAATTGTATACCACCTACCCGTGGTTTTTTTTTCTTTCTTCTTTATACATACTACATCTCATTATCATCCAGTCTATATTAGCAGCAGACACAGTACAGTACGGTAGTCCACGGCTGTAGCTACCTCTGTGTCGGCACTCGGCAGTCCATCCATAATTGTATACCACCTACCCGTGGTTTTTTCTTTCTTTCTTCTTTATACATACTACATCTCATTATCAACCAGTCTATATTAGCAGCAGACACAGTACGGTAGTTCACGGCTGTAGCTACCTCTGTGTCGGCACTCGGCAGTCCATCCATAATTGTATACCACCTACCCGTGGTTTTTTTTTTCTTTCTTCTTTATACATACTACATCTCATTATCAACCAGTCTATATTAGCAGCAGACACAGTACGGTAGTTCACGGCTGTAGCTACCTCTGTGTCGGCACTCGGCAGTCCATCCATAATTGTATACCACCTACCCGTGGTTTTTTTTTCTTTCTTCTTTATACATACTACATCTCATTATCATCCAGTCTGTATTAGCAGCAGACACAGTACAGTACGGTAGTCCACGGCTGTAGCTACCTCTGTGTCGGCACTCGGCAGTCCATCCATAATTGTATACCACCTACCCGTGGTTTTTTTTTCTTTCTTCTTTATACATACTACATCTCATTATCATCCAGTCTATATTAGCAGCAGACACAGTACAGTACGGTAGTCCACGGCTGTAGCTACCTCTGTGTCGGCACTCGGCAGTCCATCCATAATTGTATACCACCTACCCGTGGTTTTTTTTTCTTTCTTCTTTATACATACTACATCTCATTATCATCCAGTCTATATTAGCAGCAGACACAGTACAGTACGGTAGTCCACGGCTGTAGCTACCTCTGTGTCGGCACTCGGCAGTCCATCCATAATTGTATACCACCTACCCGTGTTTTTTTTTTCTTTCTTCTTTATACATACTACATCTCATTATCAACCAGTCTATATTAGCAGCAGACACAGTACGGTAGTTCACGGCTGTAGCTACCTCTGTGTCGGCACTCGGCAGTCCATCCATAATTGTATACCACCTACCCGTGGTTTTTTTTTCTTTCTTCTTTATACATACTACATCTCATTATCATCCAGTCTATATTAGCAGCAGACACAGTACAGTACGGTAGTCCACGGCTGTAGCTACCTCTGTGTCGGCACTCGGCAGTCCATCCATAATTGTATACCACCTACCCGTGTTTTTTTTTTCTTTCTTCTTTATACATACTACATCTCATTATCAACCAGTCTATATTAGCAGCAGACACAGTACGGTAGTTCACGGCTGTAGCTACCTCTGTGTCGGCACTCGGCAGTCCATCCATAATTGTATACCACCTACCCGTGGTTTTTTTTTCTTTCTTCTTTATACATACTACATCTCATTATCATCCAGTCTATATTAGCAGCAGACACAGTACAGTACGGTAGTCCACGGCTGTAGCTACCTCTGTGTCGGCACTCGGCAGTCCATCCATAATTGTATACCACCTACCCGTGGTTTTTTCTTTCTTTCTTCTTTATACATACTACATCTCATTATCAACCAGTCTATATTAGCAGCAGACACAGTACGGTAGTTCACGGCTGTAGCTACCTCTGTGTCGGCACTCGGCAGTCCATCCATAATTGTATACCACCTACCCGTGGTTTTTTTTTTCTTTCTTCTTTATACATACTACATCTCATTATCAACCAGTCTATATTAGCAGCAGACACAGTACGGTAGTTCACGGCTGTAGCTACCTCTGTGTCGGCACTCGGCAGTCCATCCATAATTGTATACCACCTACCCGTGGTTTTTTTTTCTTTCTTCTTTATACATACTACATCTCATTATCATCCAGTCTGTATTAGCAGCAGACACAGTACAGTACGGTAGTCCACGGCTGTAGCTACCTCTGTGTCGGCACTCGGCAGTCCATCCATAATTGTATACCACCTACCCGTGGTTTTTTTTTCTTTCTTCTTTATACATACTACATCTCATTATCATCCAGTCTATATTAGCAGCAGACACAGTACAGTACGGTAGTCCACGGCTGTAGCTACCTCTGTGTCGGCACTCGGCAGTCCATCCATAATTGTATACCACCTACCCGTGGTTTTTTTTTTCTTTCTTCTTTATACATACTACATCTCATTATCATCCAGTCTATATTAGCAGCAGACACAGTACAGTACGGTAGTCCACGGCTGTAGCTACCTCTGTGTCGGCACTCGGCAGTCCATCCATAATTGTATACCACCTACCCGTGGTTTTTTTTTCTTTCTTCTTTATACATACTACATCTCAAAATCAACCAGTCTATATTAGCAGCAGACACAGTACGGTAGTTCACGGCTGTAGCTACCTCTGTATCGGCACTCGGCAGTCCATCCATAATTGTATACCACCTACCCGTGTTTTTTTTTTCTTTCTTCTTTATACATACTACATCTCATTATCATCCAGTCTATATTATTAGCAGACACAGTACAGTACGGTAGTCCACGGCTGTAGCTACCTCTGTGTCGGCACTCGGCAGTCCATCCATAATTGTATACCACCTACCCGTGGTTTTTTTTTTCTTTCTTCTTTATACATACTACATCTCATTATCAACCAGTCTATATTAGCAGCAGACACAGTACGGTAGTTCACGGCTGTAGCTACCTCTGTGTCGGCACTCGGCAGTCCATCCATAATTGTATTCCACCTACCCGTGGTTTTTTTTTCTTTCTTCTTTATACATACTACATCTCATTATCATCCAGTCTATATTAGCAGCAGACACAGTACAGTACGGTAGTCCACGGCTGTAGCTACCTCTGTGTCGGCACTCGGCAGTCCATCCATAATTGTATACCACCTACCCGTGTTTTTTTTTTCTTTCTTCTTTATACATACTACATCTCATTATCAACCAGTCTATATTAGCAGCAGACACAGTACGGTAGTTCACGGCTGTAGCTACCTCTGTGTCGGCACTCGGCAGTCCATCCATAATTGTATACTAGTATCCATCCATCTCCATTGTTTACCTGTGGTGCCTTTAAGTTGTGCCTTTTAAAATATGGAGAACAAAAATGTTGAGGTTCCAAAATTAGGGAAAGATCAAGATCCACTTCCACCTCGTGCTGAAGCTGCTGCCACTAGTCATGGCCGAGACGATGAAATGCCAGCAACGTCGTCTGCCAAGGCCGATGCCCAATGTCATAGTACAGAACATGTCAAATCCAAAACACCAAATATCAGTAAAAAAAGGACTCCAAAACCTAAAATAAAATTGTCGGAGGAGAAGCGTAAACTTGCCAATATGCCATTTACCACACGGAGTGGCAAGGAACGGCTGAGGCCCTGGCCTATGTTCATGGCTAGTGGTTCAGCTTCACATGAGGATGGAAGCACTCAGCCTCTCGCTAGAAAACTGAAAAGACTCAAGCTGGCAAAAGCACCGCAAAGAACTGTGCGTTCTTCGAAATCCCAAATCCACAAGGAGAGTCCAATTGTGTCGGTTGCGATGCCTGACCTTCCCAACACTGGACGTGAAGAGCATGCGCCTTCCACCATTTGCACGCCCCCTGCAAGTGCTGGAAGGAGCACCCGCAGTCCAGTTCCTGATAGTCAGATTGAAGATGTCAGTGTTGAAGTACACCAGGATGAGGAGGATATGGGTGTTGCTGGCGCTGGGGAGGAAATTGACCAGGAGGATTCTGATGGTGAGGTGGTTTGTTTAAGTCAGGCACCCGGGGAGACACCTGTTGTCCGTGGGAGGAATTTGGCCACTGACATGCCTGGTGAAAATACCAAAAAAATCAGCTCTTCGGTGTGGAAGTATTTCAACAGAAATGCGGACAACAGGTGTCAAGCCGTGTGTTGCCTTTGTCAAGCTGTAATAAGTAGGGGTAAGGACGTTAACCACCTCGGAACATCCTCCCTTATACGTCACCTGCAGCGCATTCATAATAAGTCAGTGACAAGTTCAAAAACTTTGGGCGACAGCGGAAGCAGTCCACTGACCAGTAAATCCCTTCCTCTTGTAACCAAGCTCACGCAAACCACCCCACCAACTCCCTCAGTGTCAATTTCCTCCTTCCCCAGGAATGCCAATAGTCCTGCAGGCCATGTCACTGGCAATTCTGATGATTCCTCTCCTGCCTGGGATTCCTCCGATGCATCCTTGCGTGTAACGCCTACTGCTGCTGGCGCTGCTGTTGTTGCTGCTGGGAGTCGATGGTCATCCCAGAGGGGAAGTCTTAAGCCCACTTGTACTACTTCCAGTAAGCAATTGACTGTTCAACAGTCCTTTGCGAGGAAGATGAAATATCACAGCAGTCATCCTACTGCAAAGCGGATAACTGAGGCCTTGGCATCCTGCGTGGTGAGAAACGTGGTTCCGGTATCCATCATTACTGCAGAGCCAACTAGAGACTTGTTGGAGGTACTGTGTCCCCGGTACCAAATACCATCTAGGTTCCATTTCTCTAGGCAGGCGATACCGAAAATGTACACAGACCTCAGAAAAAGAGTCACCAGTGTCCTAAAAAATGCAGCTGTACCCAATGTCCACTTAACCACGGACATGTGGACAAGTGGAGCAGGGCAGGGTCAGGACTATATGACTGTGACAGCCCACTGGGTAGATGTATGGACTCCCGCCGCAAGAACAGCAGCGGCGGCACCAGTAGCAGCATCTCGCAAACGCCAACTCTTTCCTAGGCAGGCTACGCTTTGTATCACCGCTTTCCAGAATACGCACACAGCTAAAAACCTCTTACGGCAACTGAGGAAGATCATCGCGGAATGGCTTACCCCAATTGGACTCTCCTGTGGATTTGTGGCATCGGACAACGCCAGCAATATTGTGTGTGCATTAAATATGGGCAAATTCCAGCACGTCCCATGTTTTGCACATACCTTGAATTTGGTGGTGCAGAATTATTTAAAAAACGAGAGGGGCGTGCAAGAGATGCTGTCGGTGGCCAGAAGAATTGCGGGACACTTTCGGCGTACAGGCACCACGTACAGAAGACTGGAGCACCACCAAAAACTACTGAACCTGCCCTGCCATCATCTGAAGCAAGAAGTGGTAACGAGGTGGAATTCAACCCTCTATATGCTTCAGAGGTTGGAGGAGCAGCAAAAGGCCATTCAAGCCTATACAATTGAGCACGATATAGGAGGTGGAATGCACCTGTCTCAAGCGCAGTGGAGAATGATTTCAACGTTGTGCAAGGTTCTGATGCCCTTTGAACTTGCCACACGTGAAGTCAGTTCAGACACTGCCAGCCTGAGTCAGGTCATTCCCCTCATCAGGCTTTTGCAGAAGAAGCTGGAGACATTGAAGGAGGAGCTAACACGGAGCGATTCCGCTAGGCATGTGGGACTTGTGGATGGAGCCCCTAATTCGCTTAACAAGGATTCACGGGTGGTCAATCTGTTGAAATCAGAGCACTACATTTTGGCCACCGTGCTCGATCCTAGATTTAAAACCTACCTTGGATCTCTCTTTCCGGCAGACACAAGTCTGCTGGGGTTGAAAGACCTGCTGGTGAGAAAATTGTCAAGTCAAGCGGAACGCGACCTGTCAACATCTCCTCCTTCACATTCTCCCGCAACTGGGGGTGCGAGGAAAAGGCTCAGAATTCCGAGCCCACCCGCTGGCGGTGATGCAGGGCAGTCTGGAGCGACTGCTGATGCTGACATCTGGTCCGGACTGAAGGACCTGACAACGATTACGGACATGTCGTCTACTGTCACTGCATATGATTCTCTCAACATTGAAAGAATGGTGGAGGATTATATGAGTGACCGCATCCAAGTAGGCACGTCACACAGTCCGTACTTATACTGGCAGGAAAAAGAGGCAATTTGGAGGCCCTTGCACAAACTGGCTTTATTCTACCTAAGTTGCCCTCCCACAAGTGTGTACTCCGAAAGAGTGTTTAGTGCCGCCGCTCACCTTGTCAGCAATCGGCGTACGAGGTTACATCCAGAAAATGTGGAGAAGATGATGTTCATTAAAATGAATTATAATCAATTCCTCCGCGGAGACATTGACCAGCAGCAATTGCCTCCACAAAGTACACAGGGAGCTGAGATGGTGGATTCCAGTGGGGACGAATTGATAATCTGTGAGGAGCGGAATGTACACAGTGATATATCGGAGGATGATGATGAGGTGGACATCTTGCCTCTGTAGAGCCAGTTTGTGCAAGGAGAGATTAATTGCTTCTTTTTTGGTGGGGGTCCAAACCAACCCGTCATATCAGTCACAGTCGTGTGGCAGACTCTGTCACTGAAATGATGGGTTGGTTAAAGTGTGCATGTCCTGTTTATACAACATAAGGGTGGGTGGGAGGGCCCAAGGACAATTCCATCTTGCACCTCTTTTTTCTTTAATTTTTCTTTGCGTCATGTGCTGTTTGGGGAGGGTTTTTTGGAAGGGCCATCCTGCGTGACACTGCAGTGCCACTCCTAGATGGGCCCGGTGTTTGTGTCGGCCACTAGGGTCGCTTATCTTACTCACACAGCTACCTCATTGCGCCTCTTTTTTTCTTTGCGTCATTTGCTGTTTGGGGAGGGTTTTTTGGAAGGGACATCCTGCGTGACACTGCAGTGACACTCCTAGATGGGCCCGGTGTTTGTGTCGGCCACTAGGGTCGCTTATCTTACTCACACAGCTACCTCATTGCGCCTCTTTTTTTCTTTGCGTCATGTGCTGTTTGGGGAGGGTTTTTTGGAAGGGACATCCTGCGTGACACTGCAGTGACACTCCTAGATGGGCCCGGTGTTTGTGTCGGCCACTAGGGTCGCTTATCTTACTCACACAGCTACCTCATTGCGCCTCTTTTTTTCTTTGCGTCATGTGCTGTTTGGGGAGGGTTTTTTGGAAGGGCCATCCTGCGTGACACTGCAGTGACACTCCTAGATGGGCCCGGTGTTTGTGTCGGCCACTAGGGTCGCTTATCTTACTCACACAGCTACCTCATTGCGCCTCTTTTTTTCTTTGCGTCATGTGCTGTTTGGGGAGGGTTTTTTGGAAGGGACATCCTGCGTGACACTGCAGTGACACTCCTAGATGGGCCCGGTGTTTGTGTCGGCCACTAGGGTCGCTTATCTTACTCACACAGCTACCTCATTGCGCCTCTTTTTTCCTTTGCGTCATGTGCTGTTTGGGGAGGGTTTTTTGGAAGGGACATCCTGCGTGACACTGCAGTGACACTCCTAGATGGGCCCGGTGTTTGTGTCGGCCACTAGGGTCGCTTATCTTACTCACACAGCTACCTCATTGCGCCTCTTTTTTTCTTTGCGTCATGTGCTGTTTGGGGAGGGTTTTTTGGAAGGGCCATCCTGCGTGACACTGCAGTGACACTCCTAGATGGGCCCGGTGTTTGTGTCGGCCACTAGGGTCGCTTATCTTACTCACACAGCTACCTCATTGCGCCTCTTTTTTTCTTTGCGTCATGTGCTGTTTGGGGAGGGTTTTTTGGAAGGGCCATCCTGCGTGACACTGCAGTGACACTCCTAGATGGGCCCGGTGTTTGTGTCGGCCACTAGGGTCGCTTATCTTACTCACACAGCTACCTGATTGCGCCTCTTTTTTTCTTTGCGTCATGTGCTGTTTGGGGAGGGTTTTTTGGAAGGGCCATCCTGCGTGACACTGCAGTGACACTCCTAGATGGGCCCGGTGTTTGTGTCGGCCACTAGGGTCGCTTATCTTACTCACACAGCTACCTCATTGCGCCTCTTTTTTTCTTTGCGTCATGTGCTGTTTGGGGAGGGTTTTTTGGAAGGGACATCCTGCGTGACACTGCAGTGCCACTCCTAGATGGGCCCGGTGTTTGTGTCGGCCACTAGGGTCGCTTATCTTACTCACACAGCTACCTCATTGCGCCTCTTTTTTTCTTTGCGTCATGTGCTGTTTGGGGAGGGTTTTTTGGAAGGGGCATCCTGCGTGACACTGCAGTGCCACTCCTAGATGGGCCAGGTGTTTGTGTCGGCCACTAGGGTCGCTGAGCTTAGTCATCCAGCGACCTCGGTGCAAATTTTAGGACTAAAAATAATATTGTGAGGTGTGAGGTGTTCAGAATAGACTGAAAATGAGTGGAAATGATGGTTTTTGAGGTTAATAATACTTTGGGATCAAAATGACCCCCAAATTCTATGATTTAAGCTGTTTTTTAGGTTTTTTGGAAAAAAACACCCGAATCCAAAACACACCCGAATCCGACAAAAAAAATTCGGTTAGGTTTTGCCAAAACGCGGTCGAACCCAAAACACGGCCGCGGAACCGAACCCAAAACCAAAACACAAAACCCGAAAAATTTCCGGCGCTCATCTCTAGTGTCTGGGCGAACGCTGGGTGTGTTTGTGACGTCAAACCAGGAACGACAAGCACTGAACTGATCGCAGATGCCGAGTAAGTCTGAAGCTACTCTGAAACTGCTAAGTAGTTTGTAATCGCAATGTTGCGAATACATCGTTCGCAATTTTAAGAAGCTAAGATTCACTCCCAGTAGGCGGAGGCTTAGCGTGTGTAACTCTGCTAAAATCGCCTTGCGAGCGAACAACTCGGAATGACCCCCCTTATACACACAGCCTGAAGGTAATTTTAGCCAATATTTTTTATAACTTTGTGCATTAAACAAAGTGTGTCTACATTCACACAATTCATTTATGTTTCATATACACCTTATATACACAGTCTGAAGGTCATTTAATACAATATTTTTAATAACTGTGTGTATTAAACAAAGTTTGTGTACATTGAGCCATCAGAAAACAAAAGTTTCACTATCTCACTCTCGCTCAAAAAAGTCCGTATTTCGGAATATTCCGTATTTCGGATATTTGGATATGGGATACTCAACCTGTACATGCTACTGCACAGCAACCCACTGGTATTATGGCAATCTCCAGATCAACCCCTGATTCTAGTCCCAAATTACTGGCTAGCACTGTGAAAATAGAACCCATCAACTCAAAATCAGGTTGTTTGAGGACTCAGATTACATGGACTCATGTGATGATTTTTCAGTACAGGCATTTATATTTTAAAACAAAAGACACAATAAAGGTTTACAAAATACTTGGGAATCTGCCTGTATCATTAATCCTTCTGCACTGAAAACATTCAATTGATTGTAACCTGATGAACCAGTACTTGAGGGAAAATCATTATCTGAAGAGGGGTGTAATCACTGTAATGTTATACTCTTGTAAGAAAAAGTGGTGATGCACTCCACAGAACTTCATTCCATATTTTGTGGACATGGCTATGCCAGTTGAGCCGCATCCTCTTGATTTATGCTCTTGTTCTGTAGTATTAGACATTCACGGATGTGCCTTCTCTGCACCCTCTGCATTCATTCTTCAGCCACTTCCTGGCCACAGCCAATCACCTAAAACTTGGGGGTATAAAAAGCTAGAATGCCTGATTATTGTACTCTGGCTCTATTTACACTGGCTTAATTTCTGACTTTGACTCATCCTTTGCTTACCAGCCTCAGAAACCATACCTACCTGTGTTCCATCCTGCTGGCTTTGACTCTGACTCAGGCTCCATTTAACCTTTCAGCTGTCAGAAACTGGGGTACAACCCCACACGTACTGCAGCCTTCCATCTTTATAGTTCACTTGGCATTGAAGTATATATAGTCCTTCAACATGGTCAGTCTCCAGGTTGAGCTTGTTAAGAGACTCCATCTCCAGGGTCTGTTGGTACTGTATGTACTATATGCAGAATGTGTTTGGACTTTGACTACGCTTTCCTCTGATGCTGTCAGAGCAGACAAATAGCTTAATGTAAGTGGGCCCCTTTGAAATAATATTTGACAGAAGGAATTAGCCAGTGGTGCAAGTAAAGAAAAATTATCTTAGTGATACTGTGTACATGTGCTGAAGGCGGGTGTGCCAAAAAATGGGTATGGCCACATCCCACATGGGGTGTGGCCAATGAAAATGGGCATGTGATACACATATGGAGGGCCAGATACACATATAACCCCAATAGTGCAGTGCCAGATACACATATGCCCCCAATAGTGCCAGATACACATATGCCCCCAGTAGTGCAGTGACAGATACACATATGCCCCCACAGTGCCAGATATTCCCCCACAGTGCCAGGTACACCTATGCCCCCTTGGTGTCAGATATGCCCCCACAGTGCCAGATACAAATATGCCCCCAAGTGCCAGAAAAACATATGCCCCCACAGTGCCAGATATGCCCCCACAGTGCCAAATACAAATATGCCCCCAGTGCCAGATACAAATATGCCCCTGCAGTGCCAGATACACATATGCCCCCACAGTGCCAGATATGCTCACACAGTGCAAGATACAAATATGCCACCACCCTGCCTGATACACATATGCCCCCACAATGCCAGATAGACATATGCCACCACACTGCCAGATAAACATATGTCCCTACAGTGCAAGATACACATATGCCCCCAAAGTGCCAGATATGCCCCCACAGTGCCAAATACAAATATGCCCCCAGTGCCAGATACAAATATGCCCCCACAGTGCCAGATATGCTCACACAGTGCCAGATACAAATATGCCACCACCCTGCCAGAAACACCTATGTCCCCACAATGCCAGATAGACATATGCTACCACACTGCCAGATAAACATATGTCCCCACAGTGCAAGATACACATATGCCCCTACAGTGCCATATATGCCCCACAGAGCCAGGTATACACATGTCCACACAGTGCCAGATAGACATATGACCCCACAGTGCCAGATATGCCCCCACAGTGCCAGATATACATATGCCCCCAAAGTGCCAGATATGCCCCTACAGTGCAGTATACACATGTCCCCACAGTGCCAGATATGCCCCCACAGTGCCAGATATACATATGCCCCCAAAGTGCCAGATATGCCCCTACAGTGCCAGGCATACACATGTCCCCACAGTGCCAGATAGACATATACCCCCATTGTGTCAGATATGCCCCCAGTGCCAGATAGACATATGCCCCCACAGTGCAAGATAGACATATGCCCCCACAGTGCGAGATATGCCACCACAGTACCAGATTGACATATGACCACACAGTGTCAGAAATGCCCCCAGTGCCAGATAGACATATGCCCCCACAGTGCCAGGTACACACATGCCCCCACCCTGTTCACTGCTACTGTTGCCATGTGTGTGAGGGGAGGAGAGTGCAGTGCGCGCCTCTCCTGCCCCTCAGTGCTGAGTCCAGTCTCCGGTGGTGGCGTGTATATCAAATCAGGTGCTGGTTCGTGAGCCAATCAAAGCTTGCGGTCTGGTACCTAATCAGGAGCTGCAGCTGCCGTCCGCAAGCTCTGATTGGCTAACAAACCGGTGCCTCATTTCAGGTACATGCTGCCACCGCTGGAGACCGGACTGACCACTGAGGGGCAGGAGAGGCGCATGCTGCGCTCTCCTCCCCTCACACACAGCAGCCAGAGGCTGCAAACATGGCAGTCAGCCCAGCTGTACTGCGTACCACCCCGTACCGCCATACTTGAAGCACTGGAATTAGCAGAGTTACCTACCGAGATGTGTAAATATAATATTAAATAATTATGCTAAGCAAGGATTTCAGGAAAGATATGCATTATTTCTCTGACGTCCTAGTGGATGCTGGGGACTCCGTTAGGACCATGGGGAATAGCGGCTCCGCAGGAGACTGGGCACAGCTAAGAAAGATTTAGGACTACCTGGTGTGCACTGGCTCCTCCCACTATGACCCTCCTCCAGACCTCAGTTAGAATCCTGTGCCCGGCTGAGCTGGATGCACACTAGGGGCTCTCCTGAGCTCCTAGAGAGAAAGTATATTTTAGGTTTTTTATTTTACAGTGAGATCTGCTGGCAACAGACTTACTGCAGCGAGGGACTAAGGGGAGAAGAAGCGAACCTACCTAACTGGTGGTAGCTTGGGCTTCTTAGGCTACTGGACACCATTAGCTCCAGAGGGATCGACCGCATGGAACCGTCCATTGATGTTCGGTCCCAGAGCCGCGCCGCCGGCCCCCTTACAGAGCCAGAAGCAAGAAGAGTCCGGAAAATCGGCGGCAGAAGACATCAGTCTTCACCAGCTGTGCGCCATTGCTCCTCATACACACTTCACACTCCGGTCACTGAGGGTGCAGGGCGCTGGGGGGGGGGGGGGGGGGGCGCCCTGAGCAGCAATAAAAACAAACACCTTGGCTGGCAAATATATCACAATATATAGCCCCAGAGGCTATATATGTGATAAATACCCCTGCCAGAATCCATAAAAAAGCGGGAGAAAAGTCCGCGAAAAAGGGGCGGAGCTATCTCCCTCAGCACACTGGCGCCAATTTCTCTTCACAGTGCAGCTGGAAGACAGCTCCCCAGGCTCTCCCCTGTAGTTTTCAGGCTCAAAGGGTTAAAAAGAGAGGGGGGGCACTAAATTTAGGCGCAATATTGTTTATACAAGCAGCTATTGGGGGAAAAATTACTCAGTTATAGTGTTAATCCCTGCATTATATAGCGCTCTGGTGTGTGCTGGCATACTCTCTCTCTGTCTCCCCAAAGGACTTTGTGGGGTCCTGTCCTCAGTCAGAGCATTCCCTGTGTGTGTGCTGTGTGTCGGTACGGCTGTGTTGACATGTGGGATGAGGAAGGTTACATGGAGGTGGAGCAGAGGCCGATAAATGGGATGTCGTCCCCTGTGGGGCCGACACCAGAGTGGATGGATAGGTGGAAGGTTTTAACCGACAATGTCAACTCCTTACAAGGCTGGATGACGTAAAACAGCTGTGGGACAGCCGGCTTCTCAGCCCGCGCCTGCCCAGGCGTCTCAAAGGCCATCAGTGGCTCAAAAAAGCTAGGAACATCCGTTACATGATCTCGGCAATAAAAAATGTGTTACGCATTTCTGACATGAACCCAAGTACCACATAAAAGGGGTTTTATTTTTGGGGAGAAAAAGCAGCCAGTGTTTTGTTCCCCCATCAGATGAATGAATGAAGTGTGTAAAGTAGCGTGGGTTCCCCCAATAAGAAACTGGTAATTTCTAAAAAGTTACTGATGGCGTACCCTTTCCCGCCAGAGGATAGGTCACGTTGGGAGATATCCCTTAGGGTGGATAAGGCGCTCACACGTTTGTCAAAAAAGGTGGCACTGCCGTCTTAGGATACGGCCACCTTGAAGGAGCCTGCTGATAAAAAACAGGAGGCTATCCTGAAGTCTGTATATACACACTCAGGTTATATACTGAGACCTGCAATTGCCTCAGCATAAATAGTGCTGCTGCAGCGTGGTCTGATACCCTGTCAGATAATATTAATACTCTAAGACAGGGATAATAGTTTGCTAACATAGAGCATATTAAAGACGTCGTCTTATATATAAAGGATGCACAGAGGGATATTTGCCGGCTGGCATCCAGAATAAATGCAATGTCCATTCTGCCAGGAGGGTATTAGAAACCCGGCAGTGGACAGGTGATGCTGCCTATAAAAGGCACATGGAGATTCTGCCTTATAAGGGTGAGGAATTGTTTGGGGATGGT
Organism: Pseudophryne corroboree; assembly: GCF_028390025.1. NCBI lineage: Eukaryota > Metazoa > Chordata > Amphibia > Anura > Myobatrachidae > Pseudophryne > Pseudophryne corroboree. Next base: position 791,877,853 of record NC_086444.1, on the reverse strand, counting down.
CTCTGGGACCTCGTATCCACAGCAACAGCTGGGAAGAAAATTTTTTTACCTCAGGTTTCCTCACAGCCTAAGAAAGCACCGTATTTTCAGGTACAGTCCTTTCGGCTTCAGAAAAGCAAGCGGGTCAAAGGCGCTTCCTTTCTGCACAGAGACAAGGGAAGAAGGAAAAAGCTGCACCAACAGCCAGTTCCCAGGATCAAAAATCTTCCCCCGCTTCCTCTGAGTCCACCGCTTGACGTTGGGGCTCCACAGGTGGAGACAGGTGCGGTAGGGGCGCGTCTCGGGAACTTCAGGGACTAGTGGATTTGCCCACAGGTGGATCCCTAGGTTCTGTAAATAGTATCACAGGGATACAGGCTGGAGTTCGAGGCGACTCCCCCTCGCCGTTACCTCACCTCAGCCTTGCCTGCTGCCCTCGGAGAAAGGTAGTACTGGCGGCAATTCACAAGCTGCACTTCCAGCAGGTGAAATCAAGGTACCCCTCCTTCAAGGCCGGGGTTACTTTTCCAAAATGTTGTGGTACCGAAACCAGACGGTTCGGTGAGACCCATTCTAAAATTGAAAGCCTTGAACACTTATATACGAAGGTTCAAGTTCGAAATGGAATCGCTCAGGGCGATTATTGCAAGCCTGTAGAATTTCATGGTATCACTGGACATCAAGGATGCTTACCTGCATGTCCCTATTTACCCTCTTCACCAGGAGTACCTCAAAATTGTGGTACAGGATTGTCATTACCAATTCCAGACGTTGCCGTTGGTCTGTCCCCGGCACCGAGGTATTTACCAAGGTAATGGCCGAAATAATTATCCCGTACGATCTCCTTATAAAGGCGAGGTCCAGGGAGCAGTTGTTCGGCGGAGTAGCACTACCTCGGGAAGTGCTACAACAGCACGGCTGGATTCTGAATATCCAAAGTCGCAGCTGGTTCCTACGACGCGTCTACTGTTCCTGAGTATGGTTCTGGACACAGAACAGGATAAAAAGGGTTTCTCCCGGAGAAGAAGTCCAAGGAGTTGTCGTCTCTAGACAGAGACCTCCTAATACGTATACAGGTGTCGGTGCATCAATGCACGCGAGCCTTGGGAAGGATGGTAGCTTCTTACGAAGAAATTCCATTCGCCAGGTCCCATACAAGGATTTTCCAGTGGGATCTGTTGGACATGTGGTCCGGGTCGCATCTTCAGATGCATCGGCGGATAACCCTGTCTCCAAGGGCCAGGGTGTCGCTGTGGTGGTGGCTGCAGAGTGCTCATCTTCTAGGGGGCCGCAGATTCAGCATACAGGACTCGATCCTGGTGACCACGGATGCCAGCCTTCGAGGCTGGGGGGCAGTCACACAGGGAAGAAACTTCCAAGGCTATGGAAAAGTCAGGAGACTTCCCTACACATAAATATTCTGGAACTAAGGGCCATTTACAATGCCCTGAGTCAGGCTAGACCCCTGCTTCAACACCGGCTGGTGCTGATCCAGTCAGACAACTTCACGGCGGTCGCTCATGTAAACGACAGGGCGGCACAAGAAGCAGGATGGCGATGGCAGAAGCCACAAGGATTCTCCGATGGGCGGAAAATCATGTGTTAGCACTGTCAGCAGTGTTCATTCCCGGAGTGGACAACTGAGAAGCAGACTTTCTCAGAAGACACGACCTCCACCCGGGAGAGTGGGGACTTCATCCAGAAGTCTTCCAAATGATTGTACACCATTGGGAAAGGCCACAGGTGGACATGACGGCATCCCGCCTCAACTAAAACTTACAAAGATATTGCGCCAGGTCAAAGACCCTCAGGCGATAGCTGTGGACGCTCTGGTAACACCGTGGGTGTACCAGTCGGTGTATGTGTTCCCTTCTCTGCCTCTCTTACCCAGGGTAATGAGAATAATAATAAGAAGAGGAGTAAGAACTATACTCATTGTTCCGGGTGGGCCAAGAAGAGCTTGGTAACCAGAACTCCAAGAAATGATCTCAGAGGACCCATGGCCTCTGCCGCTCAGACAGGACCTGCTGCAGCAGGGGGCCTGTCTGTTCCAAGATGTACCGCGGCTGCGTTGGACGGCATGGCGGTTGAACGCCGGATCCTGAAGGAAAAGGGAATTCCGGAGGAAGTTATCCCTACGCTATTTAAAGCTAGGAAAGAAGTGAACGCTAACCATTATCACCGCATATGGCGGAAATATGTTGCGTACTGTGAGGCCAGGAAGGCCCCAAAGGAGAAATTTCAGCTAGGTCGATTTCTGCACTTCCTACAGTCAGAGGTGACTATGGGCCTACAATTGGGTTCCATTAAGGTCCAGATTTCGGCTCTATCGATTTTCTTCCAAAATGGAACTGGCTTCACTGCCTGAAGTTCAGACTTTTGTTAAGGGAGGGCTGCATAGTCAGCCCCCGTTTGTGCCTCCAGTGGCACCGTGGGATCTCAACGTGGTGTTGGATTTCCTGAAGTCGCATTGGGTTGAGCCACTTAAATCCGTGGAGCTATAATACCTCACGTGGAAAGTGGTCATTCTGTGGGCCTTGGCGTCGGCCAGGCGTGTATCAGAATTGACAAAAGCCCTTATCTGTATTTTATATGGGACAGGCGAAATTGTGGACTCGTTCCCAATTCCTTTCTAAGGTGGTATCAGTTTTTCATGTGAACCAACCTATTGTGGTGCCTGCGGCTACTTGGGACTTGGAGAATTCCAAGTTACTGGACGTAGTCAGGGCCCTGAAAAGTATATGTTTCCAGGACAGCTGGAGTCAGGAAGACTGACTCGCTATTTATCCTGTATGCACCCAACAAGGTGGGTGCTCCTGCTTCTAAGCAGACGATTGCTCGCTGGATCTGTAGCACGATTCAACTTGCACATTCTGCGGCTGGACTGCCGCACCCTAAATCTGTAAAAGCCCATTCCACAAGGAAAGTGGGCTCTTCTTGGGCGGCTGCCCGAGGGGTCTCGGCTTTACAACTTTGCCGAGCTGCTACTTGGTCAGGGGCAAACACGTTTGCAAAATTCTACAAATTTGATACCCTGGCTGAGGAGGACCTTGAGTTCTCTCATTCGGTGCTGCAGAGTCATCCGCACTCTCCCGCCCGTTTGGGAGCTTTGGTATAATCCCCATGGTCCTTACGGAGTCCCCAGCATCCACTAGGACGTCAGAGAAAATAAGATTTTACTCACCGGTAAATCTATTTCTCGTAGTCCGTAGTGGATGCTGGGCGCCCGTCCCAAGTGCGGACTGTCTGCAATACTTGTATATAGTTATCATTAACTAAAAGGGTTATTGTTGAGCCATCTGTTGAGAGGCTCTGTTATGTTCATACTGTTAACTGGGTATCATATCACGAGTTATACGGTGTGATTGGTGTGGCTGGTATGAGTCTTACCCGGGATTCAAAATCCTTCCTTATTGTGTCAGCTCTTCCGGGCACAGTATCCTAACTGAGGTCTGGAGGAGGGTCATAGTGGGAGGAGCCAGTGCACACCAGGTAGTCCTAAATCTTTCTTAGCTGTGCCCAGTCTCCTGCGGAGCCGCTATTCCCCATGGTCCTTACGGAGTCCCCAGCATCCACTACGGACTACGAGAAATAGATTTACCGGTGAGTAAAATCTTATTTTGGTATGCAGTTTTGGACCTAAGCACACTTGAAATTTTATATTAATACCCCATTCTTCACTTCCTGTCCATAATTACTAGTTGCACTGTACTATTGTGCCTCTCTTTTATTGGGGCACCTGAAATGCAGTGAACATTGAAAAACTTTCAATTCTGAAGTAACCCCTACCATATGAGAAAGAGGTCCGTAAAGCTGACAGATAAGCATGTTTGCACTGTTTTCTGGTATGCATTTACTTTTGCACAATATTGTTTGGATTGGGATGTAGCTAATATCCCGGCACACAGAGGAGCCCATTCAGAGATGGACGCAGATTACTGCATACACAGCCAGAACTGCGTCCATCTCCTCACATGTTGGGGGCCGCCCAGCCAGGGCAAGGCCGCCCAGCATGTGTGAGACCGCCTCCAAATGCGTCCACAATTAGATTGCAGACGCATCGGAACTAAGGTTGACCCCTGGCAGCACAGCCCGGATGCACTGTCAGGTGGTTGGCCGCAGATGCTCCAAAAATGGTCCCCACTCTCAGTCGAAAGCCTCATCTTTCAATAAGGATAGTGTGGCCGGAGACCCCATCAGCCACATGGACAATGGCAGCCGTGTCACATAAGGGGCTAACCTTCCATGCCCGACACCATTTTTAAATGGACGACTTGGCGCTGGGCACAAATGCATGTTTAATACTGTGTTTTCCCCATGTTATCTTTAATGTTCTAGGCACAGTTGTAGGATTGCACATTTACAATGCATGAAAATGGAAGTACATAGAAGGAATGTGTAAGTTGGTTTGGTTTTAAAATGCATTGACGTTTTAAGACAAATGGCCTTGGAACCTTCTCACCTAGGAATTGAGATGTTGATGACCCTGGCACCTGAAAAGGGGTTAGTGGACAAGCTATTTCTTAGAGATTGAAAATGTGTCTCTGTGTAACCGTTATAGATACATGCAGGTGAAAGGATTTGTTTGCTGTCTTCTCTGAATCTCCTATTGTGTGATAAGCCAAAGCTGGTTTTACATGGAGATGGGAAAGACAGGAGTGGATGCAGATTTATGTTTAGACGACAAGAACTTTGTCTTTGGGTGAGAGGGTGAATGCAATTGAAATTCAAGTTATATTTCCATTTGTGAAAGAGACAGGAACCTGTTAATCAGATTGTGTTTGGGAAAGCACACTGGTTTGGTTCATATATGAAAAGGAGCAGAACATTGCTTTATCTAATTCTTAACTCTTTTGAAATGTAACCTGTATTTATTTATATTTTTGTGAGATAACCTGATTGGTTGGAAAAGACAGGGAGGGATTTGATACTGTATGTTGGTTTGAGATAAAAAGAGGTGGCCTACGAGCTTCGGGGGGTATTATTAGTGATGTGCACCGGAAATTTTTCGGGTTTTGTGTTTTGGTTTTGGATTCGGTTCCGCGGCCGTGTTTTGGATTCGGACGCGTTTTGGCAAAACCTCCCTGAAAATTTTTTGTCGGATTCAGGTGTGTTCTGGATTTGGGTGTTTTAAAAAAAAAAAAACTCAAAAACAGCTTAAATCATAGAATTTGGGGGTCATTTTGATCCCATAGTATTATTAACCTCAATAACCATAATTTCCACTCATTTCCAGTCTATTCTGAACACCTCACACCTCACAACATTATTTTTAGTCCTAAAATTTGCACCGAGGTCGCTGGATGACTAAGCTAAGCGACCCAAGTGGCCGACACAAACACCTGGCCCATCTAGGAGTGGCACTGCAGTGTCAGACAGGATGGCACTTCAAAAAAATAGTCCCCAAACAGCACATGATGCAAAGAAAAAAAGAGGCGCAATGAGGTAGCTGTGTGACTAAGCTAAGCGACCCAAGTGGCCGACACAAACACCTGGCCCATCTAGGAGTGGCACTGCAGTGTCAGACAGGATGGCACTTCAAAAAAATAGTCCCCAAACAGCACATGATGCAAAGAAAAAAAGAGGCGCAATGAGGTAGCTGTGTGACTAAGCTAAGCGACACAAGTGGCCGACACAAACACCTGGCCCATCTAGGAGTGGCACTGCAGTGTCAGACAGGATGGCACTTCAAAAAAATAGTCCCCAAACAGCACATGATGCAAAGAAAAAAAGAGGCACACCAAGGTCGCTGTGTGACTAAGCTAAGCGACCCAAGTGGCCGACACAAACACCTGGCCCATCTAGGAGTGGCACTGCAGTGTCAGACAGGATGGCACTTCAAAAAAATAGTCCCCAAACAGCACATGATGCAAAGAAAAAAAGAGGCGCAATGAGGTAGCTGTGTGACTAAGCTAAGCGACACAAGTGGCCGACGCAAACACCTGGCCCATCTAGGAGTGGCACTGCAGTGTCAGACAGGATGGCACTTCAAAAAAATAGTCCCCAAACAGCACATGATGCAAAGAAAAAAAGAGGCGCAATGAGGTAGCTGTGTGACTAAGCTAAGCGACACAAGTGGCCGACGCAAACACCTGGCCCATCTAGGAGTGGCACTGCAGTGTCAGACAGGATGGCACTTCAAAAAAATAGTCCCCAAACAGCACATGATGTAAAGAAAAAAAGAGGCGCAATGAGGTAGCTGTGTGACTAAGCTAAGCGACCCAAGTGGCCGACACAAACACCTGGCCCATCTAGGAGTGGCACTGCAGTGTCAGACAGAATGGCACGTCCAAAAATAGTCCCCAAACAGCACATGATGCAAAGAAAAATTAAAGAAAAAAAGAGGTGCAGGCATCGCAACCGACACAATTTGACTCTCCTTGGGGATTTGTGATTTAGAAGAACGCACAGTTCTTTACTGTGCTTTTGCCGTCTTAACTCTTTTAAGTTTTCTAGCAGGAGGATGAGTGCTTCCATCCTCATGTGAAGCTGAACCACTAGCCTTGAACATAGGCCAGGCCCTCAGCCGTTCCTTGCCACTCCGTGTCGTAAATGGCACATTGGCAAGTTTACGCTTCTCCTCAGACGATTTTGATTTAGATTTTTGGGTCATTTTACTGAGCTTTATTTTTTTGGATTTTACATGCTCTCTACTATGACATTGGGCATCGGCCTTAGCAGACGACGTTGATGGCATTTCATCGTCTCGGCCATGACTAGTGGCAGCAGCTTCAGCACGAGGTGGAAGTGGATCTTGATCTTTCCCTATTTTACCCACATTTTTGATCTCCATTTTTTAATGTGTGGAATTATATGCCAGTAATATATCAATAGCAATGGCCTACTACTATATATACTGCGCACAACTGAAATGCACCACAGGTATGGATGGATAGTATACTTGACGACACAGAGGTAGGTAGAGCAGTGGCCTACTGTATCGTACTGCTATATAGTATATACTGGTGGTCAGCAAACTGTGCAAAACTGAAATGCACCACAGGTATGGATGGATAGTTTAATTGACAACACAGAGGTAGGTAGAGCAGTGGCCTACTGTACCGTACTGCTATATAGTTATACTGGTTGTCAGCAAACTGTGCAAAACTGAAATGCACCACAGGTATGGATGGATAGTATACTTGACGACACAGAGGTAGGTAGAGCAGTGGCCTACTGTACCGTACTGCTATATATTATATACTGGTGGTCAGCAAACTGTGCAAAACTGAAATGCACCACAGGTATGGATGGATAGTATACTTGACGACACAGAGGTAGGTAGAGCAGTGGCCTACTGTACCGTACTGCTATATAGTATATACTGGTGGTCAGCAAACTGTGCAAAACTGAAATGCACCACAGGTATGGATGGATAGTATACTTGACGACACAGAGGTAGGTAGAGCAGTGGCCTACTGTACCGTACTGCTATATAGTATATACTGGTGGTCAGCAAACTGTGCAAAACTGAAATGCACCACAGGTATGGATGGATAGTATACTTGACGACACAGAGGTAGGTAGAGCAGTGGCCTTCTGTACCGTACTGCTATATAGTATATACTGGTGGTCAGCAAACTGTGCAAAACTGAAATGCACCACAGGTATGGATGGATAGTATACTTGACGACACAGAGGTAGGTAGAGCAGTGGCCTACTGTACCGTACTGCTATATAGTATATACTGGTGGTCAGCAAACTGTGCAAAACTGAAATGCACCACAGGTATGGATGGATAGTATACTTGACGACACAGAGGTAGGTAGAGCAGTGGACTACTGTACCGTACTGCTATATAGTATATACTGGTGGTCAGCAAACTGTGCAAAACTGAAATGCACCACAGGTATGGATGGATAGTATACTTGACGACACAGAGGTAGGTAGAGCAGTGGCCTACTGTACCGTACTGCTATATAGTATATACTGGTGGTCAGCAAACTGTGCAAAACTGAAATGCACCACAGGTATGGATGGATAGTATACTTGACGACACAGAGGTAGGTAGAGCAGTGGCCTTCTGTACCGTACTTCTATATAGTATATACTGGTGGTCAGCAAACTGTGCAAAACTGAAATGCACCACAGGTATGGATGGATAGTATACTTGACGACACAGAGGTAGGTAGAGCAGTGGCCTACTGTACCGTACTGCTATATAGTATATACTGGTGGTCAGCAAACTGTGCAAAACTGAAATGCACCACAGGTATGGATGGACAGTATACTTGACGACACAGAGGTAGGTAGAGCAGTGGCCTACTGTACCGTACTGCTATATAGTATATACTGGTGGTCAGCAAACTGTGCAAAACTGAAATGCACCACAGGTATGGATGGATAGTATACTTGACGACACAGAGGTAGGTAGAGCAGTGGCCTACTGTACCGTACTGCTATATAGTATATACTGGTGGTCAGCAAACTGTGCAAAACTGAAATGCACCACAGGTATGGATGGATAGTATACTTGACGACACAGAGGTAGGTAGAGCAGTGGCCTACTGTACCGTACTGCTATATAGTATATACTGGTGGTCAGCAAACTGTGCAAAACTGAAATGCACCACAGGTATGGATGGATAGTATACTTGACGACACAGAGGTAGGTAGAGCAGTGGCCTACTGTACCGTACTGCTATATAGTATATACTGGTGGTCAGCAAACTGTGCAAAACTGAAATGCACCACAGGTATGGATGGATAGTATACTTGACGACACAGAGGTAGGTAGAGCAGTGGCCTTCTGTACCGTACTTCTATATAGTATATACTGGTGGTCAGCAAACTGTGCAAAACTGAAATGCACCACAGGTATGGATGGATAGTATACTTGACGACACAGAGGTAGGTAGAGCAGTGGACTACTGTACCGTACTGCTATATATATATAGTTATACTGGTGGTCAGCAAACTGTGCAAAACTAAAATGCACCACAGGTATGGATGGATGGTATGCTTGACGACACAGAGGTAGGTAGAGCAGTGGCCTTCTGTACCGTACTGCTATATAGTATATACTGGTGGTCAGCAAACTGTGCAAAACTGAAATGCACCACAGGTATGGATGGATAGTATACTTGACGACACAGAGGTAGGTAGAGCAGTGGACTACTGTAACGTACTGCTATATATATAGTTATACTGGTGGTCAGCAAAATTCTGCACTGTCCTCCTACTATATACTACAATGCAGCACAGAAATGGAGTGTTTTTCAGGCAGAGAACGTATAATACTGGTGGTCACTGGTCACTGGTCAGCAAAACTCTGCACTGTCCTCCTACTATATAATACTGCTGGTCCCCAGTTCCCACAATAAAGCAATTAGCACACTGAGCACAGATATTTGCAGCACACTGAGCACAGTCAGATATGGAGCGTTTTTCAGGCAGAGAACGTAGATATTTGCACTTGCAGCACACTGAGCACAGATATTTGCAGCACACTGAGCACAGATATTTGCAGCACAATTTGCAGCCCACTGAACATAGAAACTGAGAGGACGCCAGCCACGTCCTCTCACGATCATCTCCAATGCACGAGTGAAAAATGGCGGCGACGCGCAGCTCCTTATATTGAATACGAATCTCGCGAGAATCCGACCGCGGGATGATGACGTTCGGGCACGCTCGGGTTAACCGAGCAAGGTGGGAGGATCCGAGTCTGCCTCGGACCCGTGTAAAATGGGTTAAGTTCGGGGGGTTCGGATCCCGAGGATCCGAACCCACTCATCACTAGGTATTATACCATCTACTTTCTGCTGTATACATCTGCTGTATTGCTGAGTTCTTTTTAGAACTATTTGGGCAAATAAACACCTTCTGCCTCAAGATGACTGTTTCATCTTGTGACCTGCAGGACTATGCCAAACATAGCTCCGTTTTCCGGCTGTTTTGGGTAACACCCAGTGTCTCCAAGCTCTGCCTCCTGCCAGCTACCATGCAGAGACTTGGTCAAGCGACCAGTGGGGATCAATCAACGCCACACAGGTATGGTAGGACAGCGTGTCGATGTATACAGAGCAGAACCATGGTTCCAGACTCCACAGTAAGGAGGAGTCTGGTGGTGGCAGCGTAATACCCACCCACAGTGGGTGGAGTCAGTCACAGGCGGTTACTAACGGTAAGCGGGGATCCCCTAATTGGCCAGGTCCCATGTGACCTAAATTCCATTCTGTGATGGCGGGATGCTTTGCAGGCCACATTAGTGGCCCGGTCTGAATGACCCCCAGTATCCCAACGGTCAGAAGCAGTGTGACCAATTTCTGATTTCAACAGTAGCTTGGATCAAGAAGTTGTGAGTTTGAAGAGAAAAGACATTTGTATCAGTACAACAAATTATCAGGGTTCACTAAGGATAAGGATTTATGAAAAATACAGGGAACTGCAAGATGTATTAAGCCTGTGGAGAGGTGAAAAAAACAGGGATAAAGAAGTGGTAAGTGGAAGGTGATAACGCACCAGCAAATCATTACATGTTTGAAAAATAACAGTTAGGAGCTGATTGGCTGGTGCGTTATCGCCTTCCACTTTATCACTTTACCACCGCTTTATCACTTCTTCAGACTTAATACATCTGCCTGAGTGACAAATATATATATACGGGAATTGTACCATTAAATATTGGCTCATCAATTACAGTGGATAGTTTTTTTTTCAAAGTTAAGTATAAATTTATGAATGTTATACAACATACAATCCTGTGTGCAATATCCATATCTCATGCCATTAACACCAGTTTTCCTATGGTTTGTATATTTTGTCAAATTTAATTACTTTTTAACATTTTCTTTAAATTAGGTTCATTATGAATTTCTCTTAAGGGCCCTACACACAGCGCGATCCGCCGCCGAGCTGCCCGACGGTGGATACGGCGCGACGGGACACCAGCGATGAACGAGCGCGGGGCCGCACATCGTTCATCGCTTGTGCCTCCACACTGAAAGATATGAACGCTATCTCGTTCATTAATGAACGAGATCATTCATATCTTTCAGTCATATCGCCCAGTGTGTAGGGCCTATTACTCCTCATTTGCTGTTCCAAATTTATGTGGTGCTACATGTGAGCAACTGAATGCTGTGGTTTTCCTGATACAAAGCACACAGGTTGAAGCGAAGGGACGAGTCTATAGCCCCTGTTACATGGAAGTGATTCAGCTCTAAAAATTATGTTTGCACATTGCAGTCAAGCTGTACTCTCCTTTATGACAGCATAAACCAAGATAACGGCATCTTTTAAAATGTATATGACTTTTTTTTCTATGAAACATTTATGCAATGTGGGACAAGAGGCCTATATTATTTATAAGGCAGCAAGCAATACATTTCCAGAAGCATCTTCTAAAAAGTAGTTCAATTATTAAGCACAATCACTTTAATTGTATGTTAAATAGGTCATCATAAAATAACCTCATTAGATTTTTTTGGCGGGAGAGCAAGCAGGGATTTATATTAAGATAATACAGTAGTAATGAGCTGCTTAGGCTTCTCAGTGGCTTTTACAACAGAACCACTTAGGAGGTATCTGTACTAAAAAAGGAAATTGGTTTAGGTGAAATATTTTGTAAACCAATTAGAGGTGGATAATTAATTTTGAGATATGTTTAATAGATTTGTGAATGTAGGCCTGAGAACTTAATTGCAGAAAGAAATCTGAGAGAATAACAATATCCAGTTGCTGTTATCAGTGTTGAATTATAAATGGATGAGCATTATCATTCCATGAGCAGGATATTTATTTAATGGGTTCAAGAAGCAACTTTCTGCAGTATCTCTTAGGAGTGATTGTATGCATAATGATCATTTAAATTACAACTCATTGACGTAAGCGGGGGAGGGGGGTGGGGTGGGGAGGATGTGGTTGGGGTGGAGGGGGGTGGGGGTTCAGTATCCAGAAACAGTGCACACTGGGGGTTAGTCAGACCCAAGCGCACGCTAGCTTTTTTTGGTCTTAACTGCGCATGCTTATGCACAGCAATGCGCAGGCGCGTCGGCCGCTGGCGATCACCGGACAGCAACTGAATCTATGAAGAAAGCGATCGCACCGGCGATCGCAAGAACATTGACAGGAAGAGGCCATTTGTGGATGTCAACGTTTCATGGGAGTGTCTGGAAAAACGCAGACGCGCCCAGCCGTTTGGAGGGAGGGTTCCTGACGTCAGCTCCTGGCCGGATCATCGCAGCGGCTGAGTAAGTACTGAGCTGTGCCGAGACAGCACAAACCTTTGTTTGTGCATCTCTCTGCACAAGCAATCGCACCCCTGCACAGTGTTTACCCCCTCCCCCTGTGGGCGGCAACTACCTGATCGCAGCACTGCAAAAATCCGCCTGTGTGCGATCAGGTCTGAATCACCCCCTCTGTTGGCTGTGATGACAGTAGTGGTCTGCTATGCACCTTTTCTAGGGGGAGGGGTGACCACGGCATCATTGTCACAAGCAGCCTCAGCCTGTGCACTGCAAAGACTTATCTGATTGGTTGTGCCATCAGCTTTATCACATGGGGCGCTCCCAAATCCCAGAAGATCCTTGCAGTTGAAGAGCACCAGAGTTCCTGTCCATAGTGCAGTGGTTCCCAAACTTTTTTGAATCATGGCGCCCTAGAATATCAGATTTTTATTTTTTCAAGTCCCCCCTGGACCAAAAGTTTATTATTGAGAAATTTAGAAAAAATGAAATAAAGTAAATTATGTTTATATGTCATCCTTAGGTTCAATTATGTGATGAGGTGTATTTATTTTATATACATATATATATTTTTTATATAAGACAGACAGGCAGGCAAGTGGCTCACACGAGTCTTATTATCAAGTTATGTAATCACAGCATGCCCACCTACATCTGTAGGTTTGATGTTTCAGATTTATTCATTCTTTAACCAGTCTATCTATAAAGAGATTTATGGTAAGAACTTACCTTTGTTAAATCTCTTTCTGTGAGCTACACTGGGTTCCACAGGGAATAACATAGAGGTGTAGAGTTGGATCTTGATCCGAGGCGCCAACAGGCTAAAAGCTTTGACTGTTCCCAAGATGCACAGCGCCGCTTCCTCTATAACCCCGCCTCCGTGCACAGGAGCTCAGTTTTGTTAACCAGTCCAATGCAGTAGCAGGTAAAAGAGATGACTTTCGTTAGTAGCCACATATACCAATTATCACGACAGGAGAAGGTAGCAGCGGCTAATGCCATACAAATCCAAAGAAGCTAAATGCGTCAGGGTGGGCGCCCTGTGGAACCCAGTGACTCGCAGAAAGAGATTTAACAAAGGTAAGTTCTTACCATAAATCTCCTTTTCTGCAGTGGGGTACACTAGGGTTACACAGGGAATAATATCGGGGTTGTCCTAAAGTAGTTCCTCATGGGAGGGGACGCACTGTAGCAGGCACAAGAACCCGGCGTCCAAAGGAGGCATCCTGGGAGGCGGAAGTATTGAAGGCATAGAACCTTATGAACGTGTTCACTGAGGACCACGTAGCCGGCTTGCACAATTGTTCAAGGGTGGCACCACGTCGGGCCGCCCAAGAAGGTCCAACAGACCGAGTAGAATGGGCTTTGATGGTAGCAGGAGCTGGAAGACCAGCCTGTACATAAGCATGTGCAATCACCACACCATTCTAATCCATCTGGCCAAGGTTTGCTTATTAGCAGGCCAGCCACGTTTGTGAAAACCAAAAAGGACAAAGAGGGAATCAGATCTCCTAAGAGAAGCTGTTCTCTTCAGATGAATACGGAGAGCTCGTACCACATCCAAAGCCCACTCTTTGGAGGACAAACCAGGAGAGGTAAAGACCGGAACCACAATCTCTTGGTTAAGGTGGAAAGATGACACCACCTTAGTCAGATAACAAGGGTGAGTTCTAAGAACCTCCCAGTCACGATGAAAAATCAGAAAGGGTGACCGACAGGACAGGGCATCCAAGTCTGAAACCCGTCTAGCAGAGGTAATAGCCAGCAAGAACAGGACCTTAAGAGTTAGCCACTTAAGATCCACAGACTCAAGAGGTTCAAACGGAGACTCTTGTAAGGCGTCCAGAACAACCGACAAATCCCAAGAAGCCACAGGCGGGACATAGGGAGGTTGAATCCGTAAAACACCCTGAGTGAATGTTTGTACATCAGGCAGAGTTGCAATTTTTCTCTGAAACCATATCGACAAGACATAAATAGGAACCTTGAGGGAAGCCAGACGAAGGCCTAATCCAGGCCCTGTTGCAAGAAAGCCAAAAGCTTGGCAGTACTGAACTTATATACGTCATAATGGTTGGTCGCACACCAGGCAAAGTAAGAATTCCAGACCCTATAAAAATCTGAGCCAAAGCCGGTTTACGTGCCTTCAACATAGTTTGTGATAAGTGGATATGTAAGATACGTTCCTGCGCACACTGACTGCAGCCAACCCAGGTAATCTCCGTGTGTGTCACCTAACACACCATAAACATATACACAAAGTAAATTTGGAAATAAACTCAGGTGGCGCAGGCCATAAAGGGTAAACAAGTGTATTACCCGTGTGGGTTAGTGTCCGAAAATCTTGAAACAGGAAAGTCCTTTGTAAGTCCACTTCCAGGGAGATGTTTATACAAAAAAAAACAAACAGAAAACAAATGTTCAAAATGTATCCTGTATGAACACAAAGGTCGAAGTGGGGGACAACCCAGGCTCTTCCGGCTAAGCAATATCCAACTTGTGTGATTTTATCCGTAAGGTTCACCTCTGTGGTTCCTATGGTGTGTAGCTTACGTGTATGCTTACATAGGACAGATATAGATGAAGCATATAAAGGTATCTTTAGCCTTTTATGGTGACTCTTTATCCACCAAGGATCTTATGTGGGTATATTTCCCGAAAGGTTTTTATGCAGAAAAAGCACAAATAGGGTACAGATATTCAGTATACTGCTTATGTGAACACAACAGGCAGGGGTCGACCCAAAAACCTTTGGCTAAATATTCAGAGTGTATACTTCTATCCGTAAGGTTCACCTCAGTGGTTCATTTGGAGTGCCGCTTACATGTAGGCTTACATAGAATAGTCGGAAATGAAACATATAAAGGTATCTTTATCCTTCTACCAGTGATATGGGTAAACTTAGGACCATGTGCATATATACACCCGTATTCCTGATTCCAATAAAAATGCTCACATGAGCGCTTACTTCAAATGGCGAGGTACTTCCATATAAAGGTATCTTTTAGTGTCCTCAGGTGCCGTCCCCCTCTATTCCTTCAACTCGTTTAATGCCCGAGGTGAGAACAAAAAGCGAAGGAATATATGAGGGTTCAAATATATTTAATAAAAGCCAGAATTAAGATACAAACTGTTTTTAAAAACATAACAACTAAATCATATGTAATAAAAGTTTCATGACACAGTGCTCCAGCTGTCCAACATGAGAAAATAGATGGAAACCCGGATATCTCACCGTTTTGAGCTGTAGTCACAGGTAGTATATTCCTCAGTATTCACATGCTCCACCAACGCGTTTCAACTCAGGTAAGTCTTTGTCAAGG